>NC_087085.1:43169491-43479804 GCF_036172545.1 Culicoides brevitarsis | reverse complement strand
TTTTATTAAATATTAATTTATTAATTTTATTTAATTCTTTTGAAAAAAAAATTATTTAATTAAAATTACAAAGGAAATATTTTTTTTAAATAATAAATCGAAAAATTCTTAAAATCAAATTATTAATTATTTTTTTAAATTTTTATTTATTTTTTTTTTTAATCAATTAATTTTTTAAAACACTTTCAAAATTAATTTTTTTTTTAATTAAAAAAAAAAAAAATAAAAAACCTAACAAAAAATAAATTATTTTACTTGTTAATTCAATAAAAAATTTCAAAGAAAAACTCAAAAAATTCCCATTTTTAATTCATTACAAATTAATGTCTTATTCAGTAACAAAAAGCGGATGCAAATGAAGACACAGTACCTGGCAAAGTTTTCTTGCTCTTCCCACGAAACTACATATTTAACAATAATATTATTATTATGCACCTGAATGGAAATGTAACTGGAGAGAAAATTCATTTCGTGATGATTTCTCTTCTCCTTCTTCGTCTTCTTGTTCTGTTGATGATGCGAAAAGTGCAGTTCTCTTGCAAAATCCTCTTCCATGGAAGTTCGCGTGCATTCAAGTATCCTCTTATTTCGAATTTAATTAAAAATACATAGTAAAGCACACAACAGGAAGGCAAGAGGCATTATTATCAGCAATAAAGTTGCACAGGAAAAAAAAACTACGAAGAGCAAAAAAAAAGAGAGCGATGGAACAACACTAATTTAAATGAAAAACTAATTCAACTTTTTTAAATACTTTTATCTGCGTTTCTCGTTGCTCCGTGCGCTGCCTGTCCATTGCCGTAACATTTTAATATAATTTTACTTGAGAGTGGCATTAAACTGATACGCTTCATATAATGCAACGCTAAAGAGAATCCATTTAAAGACGGGGGGCATTGTCGATGGAAGGAAGCCGTAAGGAAGCGAAAGAAAGGGTGTGTATTCCGAATATCATTTGATAATATGCAAATTGTGATTAACATTTTTTTTTGTTTTCTTTACTTTTTATCGAGCTTTCTGCACTTTTTTGTTTTATTTCTTGTTAGTTTACAGTTTTTTTTCGTTACGTAAATTTGGTGCATTGTGAGGAATTTTTGTTTCGAAATTCTTATTTTCAATCAATTCTTACGGAATTTATTTTGAAAAAAATTAAATATTTTTTTTTTTAATTTTTAACAAAAAAAAAAAGAATTTTTAGAATTATTTTTTTTACAAAAAAGTTAGAGAAAATTTTTAATTTAATTTTGATTTTTTTTATTAATAATAGCAAAATTTATATAAAAATATATTTTTTTATTAATTTTTAAAATAATTTTAAAAACTCTTTTAAATTTTAATTCAAAAACTTAATTTGTTTTTTGAATTACTAATTTTATGAATGAAAAATTATCAAAAAAATTTAAAAAAAAATTCTAATAATTTTTAAATTTAAAATTTTAAAAAATTATTTCTATATAAATAAAAAAATTATTTTAAAAAATAAAAAACAATATTCAAACTTTTGATACAAAATTTTATTTTCAACCATTTTAATTACAAAAAAAAAAATATTTAAAAATTAAATTTTTTTATTTTTTACTTAAAATTAAGTCAAATCATTTTTAAATATTTTTAAAAAATTGAAAAAAATTATTAAATTAATAAATTAAAATATTTTATTAAAAAATTTTATCAAATAATGAAAAGTAATTATATTTTAATTTATTTTTTTTTTTAATAAAATTTCTTATATTGAATTAAAAATAAATAAAAAATGATAAAAAGATTTTTTTTAAAAATTATAATAAAAATAAAATTTAAAAAATAAAAAAATTAACATATTTTACAATTTTTTTTTTGTTTAGAATTTTATTTCAAAATTAAATTTTTTTTTTCAAAATTCAAATTTATTTTTTCAAAAAAAATAATCATATGAATTAATTTATAAAAATTAAATTAAATAAAAAATTAAATTAATAAAAAATAAAAATTAATTTGAATGAATTCAGTTTAATTTTAATTAAACAATAAAATTTTTTTTTTCAATTTAAGATTCTACAAAAAAATTTTTTTTATTTAAATTTAATTAAAAATCCTAAAAATTAAATTAATAATTTTTTTTTCTTTCACAGCGAAACACAAATTTTTCACAATAACTGCAATCGTAAAACTGATTTTGTCAGGTAAGCACTTTCGGTCATCGACATCGTCATGAGCACGTAAATCGTTAGTCACTTCTGTTCGGACACCATTCGACATCTGCTTAATTCGTGCCATTATTCAAAATTTCGTGCGACAACCTCCGAGTTCATTAGATTTTTTTTTATGTCAGCTATAAAAAAAAAGCTGCGAGTTAGCAACATAACCAAATGCAGGAACGAAGAGCACAAAAAAACTGATTTTGCATTCAATTTGTTGTTTTTGTGTGTGTTTCATCATACACATGAACGATTTATTCGATTACTTGTACGTGCTTTTGCAATCAAAATCTATATTAGTTGTGCCAACAAAATATTTCCAGCTTCTTTTCGTTTTTTTTTTCATTTCAATTTTCTGCCATGAGAAACAGAGAGAGATTGGAATAATTGTTCAAATGTGTCATGAATTCTTAATGTCGATGTTAATGTCATTTCAATTAACTTTAACACGTCAATTGAGCACGATTATTTATTCAGGAGACGACGTTTTCGGCAGATTTCGGTCCTTGCCACTGTCACAGGCTTGATCGAGAGGTGTTTGTAACGCACACGTGTCGCACTGCAATAAAGCACGGCGCCAGATGTGATTTTGTCAAGACCAAGCCAAAATCGCATTCGGGCCTCGTAAAAATATAAAAGTACAATAAAAAATTCATTTACCTAATGACCGAATTTTGTTTGTCGCTCCAACGAGAGAAAAACTACGAAAAACAGCAAGAAAGGTGATATCAATGATGCAAAAGTATATCAATTTGTCCCTTTTTAAATATTTATAAATTTCTGTCGAAAAAAAAGGAAAGGACAATTTTATCATCGTCGCATCAAGTCTCCTCGTAGTTTGGCGAAAATGATCACAAAAACTGTGGAGTAGCTTAGCAAATTGTTGGGAATGTGTATTAAAAAAGTTTTGTTGGTTGTGTTTTTTGTTTTTTAGAATTTATTTTTATATATATTTTATTTGCTTGCGAAAGAGAGGAAAAAACTAACAAACAAACAGGGAGAAAATTGCAGGTTAACCGACAACTCACATACAAAAAGCGAACGACGATGTTTACCTGTATATTTCACTTTAGTTTTCCAATCTTTTTAAAAGCTTAGCGACAATCAATATGGGAGGCAGAGAAGGGAACAACACATGAAGTGCAATCATTGCAATAAAAGTTTTTTTTTACTTTTTTTTCAGAATTTCTTGATTGCTATTTGCGTAAATGGACAGTCAAAATGCTTTAAAAAAATTTGATTTTGAAATTTTATTCAATAGATGGCGCTGAAGATTTTTTTTTGAAATTTTTTATTAATTTTTTTTTATTAATAATTTTATTATTTTATTTTATTATTATTTTTTTTTATTAAAAACCTATACCTGAAAGTATGCAATTGATATTATTCCAAATAAAATTCATTTTTGGGATATTAAGTTATGCAATGAACATTACATCACACTTTCTTGATTTTTCACGAATTTTTACATACAAAGTCAAAATTTTTTCTTTACAGAAACATTTTTTGAGTGAATAGAAATCTATTACAAAAAACCGAAAAGAAATTCGTTGAGCAAATCTTGAGTTATAGCGTTACAAAATTTGAATGGATTTGTAAAGGTTGAATTTTTAAAGTTTCATACAAATTTTGTAACGAAATAACTCAAAGTTTGGCTTCAAGAATTTTCTTTTGATTTTTTGTAATTTTTTCATATAAACGAAGGTTTCTGTGCTAAAAAAAATTAAATTAATTTATTTATTTAAAATAAATAAATAAAAAATTAAAATTTTTTATTTTTTTTTTGTAAAATAATTTTTAAATTAAATTAAAATAAATTAAAATTTTTTAATTAAAAATTTAATACAAAATCTTTTATGTTTTTTGTATATTTTTTCATATCAGCTACTTTTTTTGTGAGGAAAAAAATTTAAAAAAATTAAATCTGTTAAAATTTAGAATACAATAAGTCTGAATTTGGGTAAAATTTTCAATTTTCAATAAAAAAAAATTGGTATTTTTCAAGTCCATTCAAGAAAGTCTCTTATAAAGCTTTATGGTTGTTGGCGATTTTCATTGCGCATAGAGACGACAATAAACTTTTTAGATTTATTTGTTTGTTAAATCTTGTTTTAATTTTTTTTTATTCGTCGTACCTACCAAAAATTAGAGAAAAAAGTAGAAAAAAACTGACAAAGGAGAAAATTTTCTTTTACTTTCAAACCAAATGTTATATTTTTTATTTTTAAAATAAATTTCATAAAATATATTTATTTTAATTTTACAATAAAAAAATGCTAAGTAAATAAAATTATTTTTTTTTATTTAGCATTAATTTTAAAAAAATCTTCAAATTTATTTATTTTTAAAATTAATTTAAATAAAATTTATTTTTTTTTTTTATTTAAAATTAATTTTAATTTTTTTTTTATTTTTTTAATTAAATTTAATGAAATTGAGAAGTATATTTGCCCATGAAGATTTTTCCCCATTTTTTGTTTTTTTTTTCTTTTATTTCAAGATTCAGAAAAAGAAAACAAAAAAAAACTTTTTTTGAGACGAACCGATAAGAGAAAAGATAAATGACCTTCAAATTTTGTTAAGCAAATGCAATAAAAAATTTAAAAAGATTTTTTGAAGAATATTAAATGAATGCACTTACCTTGATTTTTTCAATGCGTTTCTCAATTATATGACAAAAAATTAAAAAGGAAGCACTTTCTTTGCAATTTCACACGGAAATAGACAAAAAAAAGTTTTTAACGATTTCCCATATAAATGTATAAAACACTTAAGCTTCGAAGAGAAAACCGAAACTCGGATAATCGAACATGGAACAATTATAACTTGCTTTTGTTCTGTGTGTCGGTCGTTCTTCATGCACTACCAAGTTTTGCCTCCGCACCGAGAATACATCGATCAAGTGCACTTCAATTTAATTTTTGCCAGATCTGATACATGTTCTGCCTGCCCCATTCACAACAGGGAACACATAATGAAGTGAAGTGTTGAAACTTTTCAAACCACTTCATTTTCTTTCACTTTGTTTGGCATGAAAAACTTTTTTGAAAGAACGCTTGTGTGAGTGTTCAATCCACTTATTAAATGGAAAAGTTTAAATTGTGTCCGGTCAAAAAAGTTATGAGATGACGAAGGATGTTGCTCGTTATGAAGACGTCTCTCTCTCGATGAAAAATTTTCATTCCGGTAAACGCCAATGAAGTTGTCAGAGTCAATAATCGCACACACTCGCACACGAAATTCAATTAATTTTTTTTTTTTTGTTACTGTGAACGAATACTTGAAAGGGTTCTCTGAATCTGCATATAAATGGGAAAAACAATCCAACTACCTTTTTTTTCAATCGCGAGTTGATGGAGCTGCAGCAGTCGTCCATTTCGAAATTTGAATTAATTTTAAGTATCATCGCTATCGGTTTCTCTCATTGTTACTCTCTGTGGGTAGAAAATTGAAAAAATTAACATTTTTTAAAATTAAATTTAAAATAAATAAATTTTATTTGAATTAATTTGAATTTAATTTAAATAAATAATTTAATTTTCATTTTTTTTTAATTTAATTTAATTTTAAATAAATTCCATTTAATAATTTTTTTTTTGAAATCATATAAAAATTAATTCTAATGTAATTTAATTTTTTTTAAATTTTAATATTTTATTTTAATTAAAAATTCTTTAAATTTAAAAAATTCTTTTATTTTATAAAAAAAAAAACATTTAAATAAATTTAAAAAAAAATAATATAAAATAATTAAATTTAAAAATTTAAATAATTTTTTTCAAATTTAATTAAAAATTCAGCTTTATGTTAAAAATTTTCTTTTTATGAATTTTTCTTTTAAGGATTTTTTTTTTTAATTTTCAAGTTTCTGTTTTATTCCAAAATTTAATCAAAAAATGCAATTAAATTATTTTTAAATTTTATTTTATGTTATTTAAAAAAAATTAAATTTTATTTTTAATATAAAATAATTAAATTTAATTAATTAATTATTTATTTAATTAATTTAATTATTTTTTTTTTTTTTTTGTAATTCATAAATATTAATTTTAATTAGATAAAAAATATTGAAAAATTCTAAAAAAAATTAAATTTAAAATATTTTTTTTTTTTTAAATTATTAAATTATGAATTAATTTTATAAATTACTTTATTTAAGTTCTAATATTTTTTTTTAATTTTTACAGCTCAAAAATGACTAAAATTCCTTCATTTCAAAGCCAAAAAGTTCATGAGCGCGCAAGTAATAATAAAATCAATCACCCGTCATTTCATTTCCGACGCGAATCGATATAAATAATACGTTCGAGGAAAAAAATCGGCAGCGATGCGAACCACGATGGAGAAAAACTAATTTTCCATTTAATTTTTTTTAACTCATCAAACACATTTTTGCTTAACGGCATCACCTGACGAACGAACGAAGAACGGTAAAACAGTTACCGCATAATAATTTACATGTAAATTATATTTTCAACAGTTGTTGTTGTTGTTGCTGTACTTTCGGACGGTATCATCAATGATATCACTCCGAACGAATGAAGGGAAAGCAATCAACGGAGACGACGTTGCCAAAGGTAGAAAAGAGCATATTTAAATTCTTAATTGAATTTAACCATTGGGGTATTTGCATTTTTTTTTGCGGACAACGATGATGGTGAAAAAAAAAATAAAGGAGTAAACGTAAATATTTTTCTTGTCATTACAACCAGAATTTTTAATGGATCTAACACTCGCGAAAAAAAAACACGCGTCAGGTATGTCAAAATTGACACAGCGTGCGTCGAGGAAAAAAAAAGATAAAAAAAAAGTAAAATAAAAATTGACTAACCCCTTTTTGCGTTGTTGTTGTTGTTTGTTATCAGAAAAACTTTTCACGCTTTTGCGTAATTTAGTTAGACATCAGTTAAAAATAAAAATGAAAAAAAAAAATGTACACCAAAAGGGTCACTTGATATGTTTTGACGTTTAACACAGCAGCTTGCCTGCTTTCGGTTGATTAATTAATTTGTTCCTTTTTTTTGCCGCGTTTTACGAAAATTTGTGGTTATTCGACGGTAGAGAGTCTTTATTCAAATGAGAAGTATGAAAAAGATAAATTTGTGAAAGATCTCAGATTTGGCGGGAAATTTTTGAAATTTGAAATTTTATCTGTCAAAGTGAATTTTATGAATGAAAGAAAAAAAAACTTAAATAAGTTAAAAATTTATTTTTTTAAGATAAATAAAATATCAAATTTTATAATTTTTTCCATTTCCCGTCAAATTTAAAAAACATCTGAAAGATTATATCACAGATCTTAGATTTGGCGGGAAATTTATTATTTTGAATTTTCAACTGTCAAAATGAGTTTTTTTTAATATTGTAACATCAATAATAAAAATATGTAAAAAATTTCATTTTGAAAGATAAAATGTCAAAACTTATGAAATTTTTGAATTTCCCGCCAAATTTAAGATCGTTTACAAATTATCAATATTTATTGTTTTAATACTTCTCATTCTTCAATTTTAACAAATTAAATAAAAAATATTAAAATTAAGATCTAAAAGCGCTTTAACTCTTCATTTTACGAAACTTTTCTAAACAAAGCTTTATTTTTATAAAACCAATTTTTCATTACCAGTCGCCTCCATATGTGTGATACTTCATGAGAGAGAGATCAATCACTCGGCTCGCGATGCAAGCTAATCAACGAGAAACAAAAAAAAGTTTGTTCCATTTATCAATCAGTCACACTACTCTTCATCCATTCTCTCTCTCTATCATATTTGCTTTGTCGAACGGCATGTTGCCCAATTATTTATTCACGAGTCGCGCTGTCTATTTGACTGTTGATTGAAAAATATGAGCAGCACGCATTTAATTCCGAACAAATAATCGCATTTTAATCTTTAATATTTACACTTTTCTAAAAATTCGAATTTACTGGCAAATCGTTCGAGGCGTAAATTTCACATGATAACAATGCAATGAATAAAATCGAAAATCCAAATCGATGTCTGATATTCCGAACCAAAAATAATAATTTACATCAATTAGGTTGTGTTTCGACACACACAGAACCCGAATAAGGCACACAAATTAAATGGATTATGTACAACGGGGTTTTGGGGAGGAAGAGAACAAAGTGACGGAGAGACACCATTTATTTCGGACACTGCAAATTTCGGGGGAAACCGACATAAATTTATGTATAGACAAGAATAATAACAGCAAATTTGCAACAAACAAATACCACAATGGGATTTACATTAATTTTAAAACAATGCCAGCCAACTAGAAGAGGGATAAACTCGAGTATGTGTGCAGTTTAGGACAGTGTTTAGTTTTTACTCGTGCCACAATTCTGCTAATTATTATCATAATAATAAATACAAAGCCAATCAAAAATTTTCAACCAGTAAAATGAGGTTAAAAATTACCCGGCGCGAATTGAATATTTTATGAATATAATCAGGCTTATTATTAAAAATTCCTAAATTAAATAAATTCAAGTTAAAAAACAAATAGGATTAACACTGAATAAAAAAGGCTTAAAAACAAAAAAAACTCATTAATGTTTGAAACGTTAAATGTAACGAAAGTTGGACAGTAAATTAAATGAAATTTCAATTTTTGGTGAAATATTTATTTTTTTATTTATTTAATTTTATGAAAAATATATTTTTTTTCTCACGTAAAATAAAGTAAAAAGAGAAAAATGCATTATAAAATTTTGAGTGAAAAGTTTTGTGAACAGGTGCGATGAACATACTTCTTGTCATATAAACCATACATAAATAATGTATAAAATAGAATAAAAAAAGTTTTTTTATGTTGTTTTTATCGTGAAAAACATTTTTTTATAAAAATTTTGTGTTTGATATTGGCGGAAAATTTAGTTGACAAGCGCTTAAAGTTATATAGAAGCAGTAAAGTGAAGAAAAATCAACGTGAAATATTTTATGGAAAATGGTAAGTGTTTGATTTTATTTGTTTTTAATAAAAATTTATTTTAAAAAAATAAAAAATTAAATTAAAATAAAAATTGATTCAAAATTTATTTTTTTATTAATAAAATATTATTTGTGAATTCAATAAATTTAAATAATGAATTTAAATAAAATAATTAAATTGAAATAAAGTTGAAAATTGAATTTATTATTATTATTAAGTATTAATATGTGATAAACTTTAAAAAAACATCTTCATTTTTTCAAATTTTTTTTTATAAATGTTTTTAATATAAAAAGAAATACAAAAAATAATTGAAAAACTTTAAAAATTAAAAGAAAATTCATAAAAATTGCAAAATACAATAAATAATTTAAAAATAAATTTAATTTTTTTTTATATAAAATATTTTTATTTTTTTTTTTCAAATAAAATATAAGACAATTTTGAAAGTTTTAATTAATTAATTTAAGTTTAATTTAAAAATAATTCATTTTATTAAAGTTTGATTTTTTTAATTATAATTAAAATTTTTTTATTAAAATAAATAATTTTTAAATTTAATTAAAATTAATATTTTTAACTTCAAAATATTTCTTAAATTTTACAAAAAAAAATTTTTTTAATATTTCATAAAAAAAAAATGTAAAATAATTTTAATTAAATCAGTTCCAAATTTGCTTTAAAAAATAATAAAAAGGTAAATTTTTATTAAAACCAATTCATTTCATTAAAATAAAATTTAAAAAACATAAAAAAAAAGTTTTATTAATTTAATTAATATATATTTTGATGGCCTTTTATTTAGGTAAAGCTAAATAAATTAAATTAAATTAAAAAAGGAATTTTTTTGAGATTTTTAATACTTTTTCAATCGAAAACGATAAAAACAACAAAAAAGGTAATATTAACTTTCAAAATAAAATTAGAAATTAGAAAAAAAATTAAATAATTTTTATATTTTTAAATAAATTAATTAAAATTTATTTTGGGATATTGAAATATGAATTTATTTATTTTTTTTCTAATTAAAAATAACAAAAATTTAAATTTAAAGTTCCAAATTCATATATTTTTTAAATAAAATATGTATAAAAAAATTTGAAGAATTTTAATTATTTTTTACATTATAATTAATTTTTTTAATTAAAATTTAAAATTTTAACTTTTATGAAAAAAAATATATTAATATTTTATTGTAAATTAATGTTAATTGAATCAGTTCCAAAATTCTTTATTTTTAAATAAAAAGGTAAATTTTCATTGAAACCAATTTATTTCGGTGTTCCTAAAATTCTTCAACAATAATTCCCAATTCATTTCTCTGCATGCCATCAAAAAATCACGAAAAAAATATTTTCATAAAATTTCATACAAAAAAAAAAGATTTTTGTATGAATTATAACTTTGTTTGTTTTTATCCTATTTTGCAGCACGCAATCAACATGTGTGTGTGTGTTGTATTTGTACAAATTTTTGTCATATTTTGAAACATACGAGTCAATATTAAATTTATTTTTGTATAAAATTGTTTATATTGTTTCGTTCTGTTATCAGAGAGAGAGAAAATTTATTTTATTTTAAAGTTTCTCACAATAAAAATAAAATCAGGAGAATGGAGTGATAAAAGATGGATATTTATTTACATATTAGAATTAAGTATGAAAATTTATTTGAATGAATAAAACATTTCTCGGTCGGTGTAAATCTCGCACGGAATTTGATGACAATTGAGACAAGATGAACCTTTTTCTTCTTCGTTTTCTCTTGAGTGAGGCGGAGGGAAGTTAATCTTGCATACGAGAGAGAGATATAATCCAACAAATTATCTGTCATTATTTTTAGATGAATTTCTACCTTTTTTGCCTTTTACGAGTTGAAACGTGCTCATTTTGTGACTTGTTTAAATTTTTCACATGTGCGATCGTCTCAAGTGACTCCATGAGCACAAATGAAGATTAATAACGGTGTTCGTGAATTTCTTATTCGGGAAACCTTTCAAGGTCTTAATCCCTTTTTTGTGCATATTTTCGTCTTTTGTTGCGAGAAAATCATCGTCTTTTTGCAGCTGCATCCATGGAACGAGAACAACTGAAATAAAAATAAGTTTCAATTTATTAAATCCTGTTAAATCTTCTTACATTTTCGAGAGATTATTGCTACTTTCAGTGTGCTATTTGAATTTACTTAATGCATATTTTGACTGCTCTCGTGCTCTTTTCTTCAGGCTGAAAACGAAAAAAGGAAAGAAAAGACGAAAAAAAAAACTACTTTTTCTTGTAAGCTACCGATAATGTAAGCATGAGCAGACATAACAATAATAATAAAAGGAAATAAACTCGCAATACACAGAGAGAGACTTCCTTTTCATTCATTGCTGCTGCTTGCTGTCGCATTAGGAGAAGGAAATAAAATAAAATTCTATTGTCGTGAGTTGTTCCTTCCTCCATTGCAATTCATGCATTTTTGAGTACGAAACTCAACTTTTCAATTCTACCGAAAAATAAAACTTTTTTTTTTTTATTATTTTTATTAAATTATCATCGACCGCAATTTTTGTTTCCATCTCTCACGCGGCAAAATTAATTTGCACCACATGAAAAATATAAATAAATTTTAACATGACACAAAATATAAATAAAATATTTAGTTGAAAATTCACCATTTTACATATCATTAAAAAAATTAAATGGTTGGAAGTTGCGGGTGATAAAAATAATAAATTTTAAAAGTTAACTGCGATAAAAAAAAAAGAACTAAAGTGCATTAAAAATTTTTTAACGAATTTTTTATTTTAATTAAATTCAAAGTTTAGTTGTAAAGATTTTAAAAGAAATTCAGTAAAGTTCAGAAAACTGATAAATTTAATTTTTAAATTTTTTGAACATTGAATAATGATTGAAGTATTTTATTTTTTTTTTAAATTAATTTCGATTAATTCATATTTTTTTATCTTAAAATAAAATTAAAAATAAATAAAACTTAAAAAAAAATTAATTTACAAAATTTAATTCAAGAAATATTTTTTTTTAATTTCAAAATTTCAACTTTAATTAATTTTAAATAATTTACTTGAATTTTTTTTCATCAGAATTTCAATAAAAATATTTTTATAAAAGCAAATTAAGTTGATTTCTAATTTTGTTTTAAAAATAATTTTTAAAACTGATTTAATTAATTTATTATCAATAAATAATAAAAAACAATTAATTCCATTGAAAAACAGAAAATGCCAAAAAAAAAAATTTACTAAATATATAATTGTTTTTCTGCTTGATTTTTTTTTTTCGATAAAATTAAAGCAATTAAAATTTCCTTTTTTAATTTAATTTAATTTATTTAAAATTTTAAATAAATATTTTTTTATTTATTATTCAATTAAATTTTTAAAAAATTAATCAATTTAAATATTATTAAATAATAAATTTATTTCTGATGAAAAAAATTTAAGTAAATGATTTAAAATTAATTTAAGTCAAAATTTTAAATGTAAAAAAAATGTAAATTAATTTTTTATTTTAAGTAAAATAATACAGATTAATTAATATTAATTTTGGAAAATAAAACTGTTTTTTAAATTTAATGAAAAAATAAAATTAAAATTATTATTAATAAAATTAAATAAAATTATTTGATCATCTTTTAATCAAATACGTTCAAAAATTATTTTAATTAATTGAATATTTAATTCTTAAAAAATAAATAAAAAAAAATAAAATTTAAAAAAAAATATAATTAAATATTTTATTTAAAAAATTAATTAATTTTAAATTAACTAATAAAAAATTAAAATTAAAAAAAAAATAATAAAAAAATTAATTATTTAGCATTTGAATTGAATTATTGATACCTATTTAATTAAATTTTTTCATTTTTTTATTTTTCATGATTTTTAATTTTTTTTTCTACATTAGTTCAATATTTGCAATGAATTATCAAAAATTTTACTAAAAATATTTATAAATGTCGATTTTTTTAATAATCTTATTTGAAATGCATTTCACGTGAAAAAAATATTAAATGATTTTTCTTGATAAACACAATTACGCGATCATTTATTATTTGCATTTAAAATAAAATTAAAACACCTCGCGGCACTAATAATATTTATTTGTTACAGTTCACATATCATTGACCGCGAGAGCAAAGTTTTTAATCGCAGATTAAATTGATTGAGTTTTATCATTCAACAACATCGCAATATATAACAACAACATATTTATTTAATAACAAAAGCCGTGCGTCGTGCTTCCGGACGACAACATCCACTTTGGCGTAACAATAACAACAACAACGACATTCAATCCCTGGGATAACAGTTATAGCCTAATTATCTGATGAATTTTAAATCGACGAAGGAACGATGGCGGCGGCGGCGTGTGCATTAACATATTACGTTCGGTACATTTGATTAAGTGAACGCAATTAACGTGAATGTTTTTTATTCTGCTTTATTATTATTATTATTGTTTGTTGTTATTTTTATTTTGAGGGCGGCGCGCACGGATATAAAATGGAAATTAAATTAAAAATTTTTGTCGTTTAATGTAATTTTGTGGTAGCTACTGATATTTTTCCGTACAGGGGTGTGTTTGGGTTTTGGTAATGATATTAATAAACAAAAGAGGAAATTGAACGAAATTAAGTTGAACAGTTCATGATTCAGATTGGGGCGAAAAATATGTCGAAATAATTTTACATGTAAATTATTTTTTATTTAATGAGTTTAACATTTTTCAAAAAAATTTTTAAAAGACTTAATTTTGAATATTTTATTTATTTCTTGGTTCCATTTATTTTTTTATTTATTTTTAAATTGAATTAATTAAAAAAAATTTAATAAAAATTTTAAATATTTTTTTTAATAATTTTAAAACCCAGATACAAAATATATTTTATTTTTTTTTTATTTATTTATTTTAATTTTTTATTTAGTCTTAACAAAAAAATAAATAAACAAATAGAACGAAATGAAATTTATTTCAATAAAAATAATGAAATTTCGTTAAAATGTACTAATTTTTTTAAAATATTTTTTTTTTTAATTTTCTTTTATAGGAAATTGATCGATTTTTATCATTATTTATTATTGAAAATAATTAAAATTAAATTTTAATAAAATTATCAAAAAAAAAAACTTACTTATTTAAAATTTTCAAAATTTACTTTTTAATGAAATCAATTAAAATTTTTAAAATTAATTATTTTTTATTAATTAAATTATTCTAATTAAATTTTTTTATTTAAAAGTCAAAAATTTTAAATTTTTATTTATTAAAAATTAATTTTATTTTTTTTTTTAATTTTTTTTATTAAATTCCTTGAAATAATTTTTTTGTATTTATTAATTTTTTTTTTAAATTTTTAATCAAAATGAAATTATTAAAAATTAATTAAATAAATTTTGTAAGAAATTAAAAAAATAATAAAATTAATTTTTAAGAAAAAAAAAATTTAAAATTTTTGACTTAAAAAAAAAAACTATCTCAAAAAAAATATATTAAATACTTTCACAAATCACGTTCATTTATTAAAAATTTTCGTGCCAACATAAAACGAGCAATTTAAAATCTGGACCTTTTATAAATCTTTTTTTTTCTTCTTTCCTCATCTTCTCAATTTATATTTTTTTCACTATCGAGAGAAAAAAGTCCATCGAGCAGTAAATATTTACATGAAATTGTTTTGATTTTGTTTGTGTATCGCTTTTAGGTCCTTTCTTGTTGTTGTTTTTTTTCCTCTTAACCACATGGATGTCACATAAAAATTTTGATTCAAACCCTTTTCTTTTTCTCTCCTCGTGTGCTTCTGTTTGGCATTTTTTTGTTCATTCAAGAAAAAGACAAAAATTTAATAATAAAAAATCCGTTTATTATAATATTTTGTGTGTCTCTGTGTGTGTGAATTTGTGTGGGTTGCATACATAATTGGGTCAGTCTTCGTCTTAAGTCTCCTTTGTTGTTGAAGAAAAATATTTACTCAGATATTTTTTCTTTATTTTTTTTAAGGGGACAGTTTCTCAAGAATGGGAAATGATAAAAAAAGCAAAAAAAAAAAATAACAATGGTTTTTATGTAAATTAAGGTTAATGTTACAAACACGGGATTTTTCATTATTTTTTGTGTCTTTTTTTGGGGAACTTCTCACTTCACTTCACGTTTCTCTCATTCCACGCGGATGATTGGAAAATTCATCTAAAATAATTTCAATTTATTTTCAATTTTCTGAAAATTTGAATAAAAAGCGAAAAATGTTTCGCACGAGAGGAAATTAAACAATTTTTGGAGTCAATTGTCATTCAATTACACAATTCATTTTTGTTTTAATTCATGAAAATTTTCGCAACGGTGCAGCGGCATGACTTCCGTCGCGAAAAAGCGGATATTAAATGCTTTACATTTTTGTTGAATATTTTTTTTCATTATCGATGAAATTTAAGTTTTTTTTTAAATTTCCACGCGAAAAATAATAAAAATGTCTGTCGCGACGAAAAAAAGAAAGAAATTGCCGCTAATGCGATTTCCTTCCGTGTGGGTTGCCTTTTAAGTTAATGTCGAGAGAAAAAAGTCTTGGAGTGGCAATTATGCAAAGTAAGTAGGCGTAAGTGTAACTATTTGCACCGTTAAAGAAAAAGAGGTAAAAAAAAAAATATTAATCATGATGAAGAATAATTTTGTTCCTGCATTTTATGAACTTGGATTGTGACGGGCACGCACGAATGCATTTTAAAGTAATTTTTTTCCTGTACAAGGAAAAATGTGATAATTTGTGAGGAAAGTTAAGAATTTAAGATGGTTTTAAAGAGAAAAATTAAGAAAAATTTAATTGAAGAAATTTAAAATTATAAAAGGAAATTTTTTTAACCTCAAGAGGAAATTTTTAAAAATTTTTGAGAAAGAATTTTTTTTAGGAAATTTTTTAAAAACTTCAAGAGGAAATTTTTCAAAATTTGAAAGGAAATTTTTTGAATCTCAAGAGGAAATTTTTGAACCTTAAGAGGAAATTTTTAAACTTCAAGAGGAAATTTTTTAAAAGCCTCAAGAGGAAATTTTTAAAAATTTGAAAGGAAATTTCTTAAGGCCTCATGAGGAAATTTTTAAAAGTGCGAGAGGAAATTTTTTGACCCTCAAGAGGAAATTTTTTAATGCCTCATGAGGAAATTTTTAAGACCTCAAGTAGAAACTATTTTAACCTCAAGAGGAAATTTTTTGAACCTCAAGAAGAAATTTTAAAACGTGAAAAATAAATTTGAAGTTTTTTTCTACAAAATCCTAACAAAACGTAAATCTATCGCTGCATCGTTAATTTTATGATCTCACATCCCATGAGGTTTGTAACATGATGCGACATTTCCATTGCTCAAGGCATCAACATATTCCACGCGTTTCTCTTTGTCTCTAAACTCGTCAACAAAAATGATGTAAAGTTACGCTCGAAGCAAAAAAGGGACAGCAAAGGTCATTTTTGCATATATTTAGAAGAAAAACGAGAGATAAACAAACAATTTAATTCAATAAATCAAATCTCTTAATTGCCACGCTGCGTTCAATTTCGCACAAAATGTGCCGCTCTGACACACAAAAAACTATAAATACTCATATTTCCTACTTTTCATACTTTAAAAATTTTTGCCTCTCGTCGATAAAAGGCGCAAAAGCATTTCTACAACAAACCGCAAAATGACCAATTGACCATCAATGGACTGGAACCGAATAATAAATGTAGCGATAAATGTACTAAATGCAGACACATTTGAATTTTCCCCCGTTCTGTGTCGATGGCGAAAAAAGCAGAAAACGACAACTAACCTAACAGCAAAACACACAACAACAACAACAACAAAGCTCCGAGTATGATAGAGAGACGGCAAACAGAGCAAAAAACTGTTCGAGAAAATCGGCCTAACAACACATTTGCATCATAAAAATGGTCTGGTCAGTGATTCGTGTGTGAATTTTTTAGATTTTTTTCTGTTTGTCGTTTCCTCGTTTTTCCTGTGTTTATTCTAACACCATTCGTCGTTTGTCCAGCAATCGCCGAGGGAAGTAAAATGAAGGAAAAAAAACTTTTTTTTTTAAATGAATGCACAGACACTCACACACCTGACAACATTGCGAGTGCATGACAAACAGAAAAATTCCGAGTCGATGAACGAGGACGACGCCGACAACGAAATCAGAGAAGGAAAAAAATTTGCATGCGATCCGATTAATTAAAATTTATGCGACTATAAATTTTTGAATTATTATTATGTGAATTCCAAATATTTATCTTAATATGCAATGCAAAGCGGGGTAATTTTTATGAAAAATTTCACTTAATTCGTGTTGAAAAATAGTTTGAAATGCATTTTGTTAATTAACGGAAGAAATTTTTGAGGTAAAAGTTGATTTTTTTTACTTTTGAAATTAATTATGCTTGAAATTTTAACATATTCAAATAATTTTAAAAAATTAAGGCAACGCCTTTTTTTATTAAAAAATTTAATTCAGAAGAAATTTGTGAAATTCCAAAAGAATTTTTTTATTATTTAAATTAATTACATTTTTCTCAAATTGTTTAGTAAAATAAGTTTTCTTTTTATTACAAATTTTAAAAAATTTAAAAAAAGTAAAGCATAAAATATTTTTTTTAAATTTCTTTAAAATTATTTAAAAATTTTCTATTTTTTATATTCGAAATTAACTTAACTTACAATTAACTTACAAACTTTAAAAAAGAATTTCACACAAATTTTTGAAAAAAAAACGTTATTTTAAAATAAAAAATTTTTATTCAAATAAGTTTTAAAATAATAAATTAGAGCCCTCTGACAAATTTTTATCCATTTGGAGCAAAATTTGACAAAAAATGCTTTGACACAGTTTTTTTGCTCTTGATTTAGTTTTTAAAACAAAACTATGTCAAAGAAAAAAATGTTTTTTTCAGTTTCAATTTTTTGGCAGTTTTGAGTTAAAAAATGATTAAAAATGATAAATTAGAGCTCTCTGACAAATTTTCATCCATTTGGAGCAAAATTTGACAAAAAATGCTTTGACACAGTTTGTGACACAGTTTTTGACACAGTTTTTGAAACAAGTTTTTTTGCTCTTGATTTATCCATTTGGAGCAAAATTTTTAAAACAAAACTATGTCAAAGGAAAAATTTTTTTTCAGTTTCAATTTTTTGGCAGTTTTGAGTTAAAAAATGATTAAAAATGATAAATTAGAGCTCTCTGACAAATTTTTATCCATTTGGAGCAAGATTTGACAAAAATTGCTTTGACACAGTTTTTTTTTTTGCTCTTGATTTAGTTTTTAAAACAAAACTATGTCAAAGGAATTTTTTTATAGTTTTAAATAAAAAATTATTTTAAAAAGTTTAAAATCTATTTTTATCACGTTCTGTATAAATATCGAAATAAATAACTCTTGTAAAATAATTTTTTACAAAAAAAAATACTAATCGAGTCGATTTTTTACCGTCATCCATTTTTCAACTTCACCTGCGAAAAATCGCACAAAAAAACCTTATAAATATCTCAAAACACGAAAAATTTATCTCTCTCTCAATATTTTTTGCCATATAATAAAAAGGACTATCATTATAAAAATACATATAATAATAATGTAATATCCGATTTTTGTCTCAGGTGCACACGGAAACACTCTGCCGACAAACGGCAGCAACACCGCGCGCAGTAAAATTACATTATTATTACCGTCATAAATATCGAAATTGAATATTTTATCACAGTTGCATCATCGTCGACTCGAACGTGTACAAATTGTTCGCTCCCTTTACACTTTCGTCTCGCTATTCGCCCGAGAATTGTCTCGATTGCTTTTTATTCAGGGGAAAAATATTCCGAAAAAAATTATTATTTGTATTAAAAATGTATCACAAATCTGGGCTTTTATTAGAATATTATTCGGATATGGCTTTATTGCATGTGTGTCTTTGCATAAAACGTTTGATGAGTCCCATGAGAGGAGCGAAAAAATGGGAAAAAAGCTTTATTTCAATTAAATTTCGTTATTTACTTTCATAAATTCCGAAATATTCAGATCAACCGAAAGAAATTGTAAGTCGTGTGTAAATTAAATCAAATACGTGAAGGAGCGGAAAAAAGTGTTCGAGACTGTTTTATTTCACACCTCATTAGGAAATTGCTAATTTTTCCACAGAAAAGTTTTTTCCCTTCGAACGAAACAATTTGTACGTGATTGCATCGCAAAAGTCGATGACGACGGGTTGTGATGTGATTGCTTGCGGTTCAATGAATCCATCAGACGTCCGTAACTCAATTAATGGAATCGATGTTTGGCATCATCATCGACTTTTTTTTTGTAGTAAAAAAGGGGAAGGAACTCTTTGAAACGAAAATGTGGATTTTTAGTCTAAAAGGAATTTGTATTTCAACTTTTTAAGATGTTTTTATTAATAAGAATTTTCAACTTCACAGGTCTTAATTTTTAATTCCAAATAGATTCTTTAGCTTCAAAAAATTTTTTTTAAAATTTCATAGGATTATTGTTTTTTTTTAAATAAAAAAAGTAAAGCGTTGCCTTAATATTTATTTTTTCAAATTAATCCTTCAAAACTAATTAAACTTATATTATTTTTTTTCTTTTTTAATTTTTTTTTGAAGTCACAGATTTGTGAAAAAAACCAAGTTTTAACCAAATAATTCAACTTTAAAAATTAAGGCGTTGCTTTAAAATTAAAATTTTTATTTAAAAAAATCTAAATATTTTTGAAAAAAAATTGAATATTAATTTTATTTCATCTCTTGATAAGATTTGTGAAATTCAAGACTTCAAAATTATATTTTGAGAACATTTTTGAGATTTAAAATTTTATCCTTTGGGAAGAGTTCTAAACTTCGGGAGCCAAAATTTTATTTCAAATAAGCTTCTGAATTTAAAAAAGCATTTTTTTTTACTTTTGAGACAATTTTTGAGTTAAGACTTCATTTTATTTTTTGAGAAGAGTCAAAAATTTCATCTCAAATAAAATTTTCCAAATTTTTAATTTAATTATTTCCTTAACAAAGTATTTAAAAAAGTAAAGCGTTGCCTTAATATATATTTTTTAAAATGAACTAATTAAGATTTAATAACAATTTTCATCAGAAGGACATTTTTAAGTCACAGATTTGTAAAAAAAATTATCAAATTTCGAACAAATTATTTGACTTTTTAAAATAAATTTTAAGGCGTTGCTTTAAATTGAAATATTTGTTTTAAAAAAAGAAAAAATATTTTGAATTAAGACCTTCGAAATTTTATACTTCGAAAATAATTTTTTAACTCAAAAAATCTTTGAAGCTTATTTTGAAATTTCAAAAGACATCGTTTCAGCTCATAAAAGTCGTAAAATTCATCTACCATCAAACCATACGAAAAAAAAACTGGAAAAGGAAAACTTTCTGCCTTATCAGATTGATGATTTTGATTAAAACACTTGTGAGTAAGGTTTACTTGTTGTACATTCCTCTTTTCTTTCTAATTATTAGTTAATCCCTAATCCATCAAAAAATAAAAAAAAAAGTTTTTTTTCTTCGTTCATTTTACTCTTCAAGAACAAGACGAAGAAGATGTAGAAGCGACAGATGAAGCCAGACATTTCTGACATGCTTGCCTATAAAATTATTATTGTTATTAGTTAAATTTTGTGTCATGTAAGATCTCATGAGCAGATACAAAACACTACTTTTTGGCATTAATGTAAAAACATTTGTACCAAAACAGACGTCTGTCGTTCCCTTTTTCGCTCGAGAAACAAGAAAGACGCAAGAAACAGATACTGTAATGATATCAAAATAACTATTTGTTTGTTTTTCCTGTACGAGTACGTGAAATGTGGCAAAGTAGCAAACACATTGCATTACACTTAATCATAATTATGAGATTGCTTAAATTACAGCAATATAGTACTTGTAGAGGAGGCGTTATGGTTGTCGGAGTGTCATATGTGCCAAAGTGTCTTGTGAGAGATACATATTTCTCGTTTTTGCCGGAGCGACAAACAAACACACAGAAACATGCCAGACTGTAAGTAGCGGTGGCTTATAAAGAAATATGATATTTTCTTCGTCGTTTCTCTTCTGGGAAAATGATTTTCTTCTTAATTTTTTTTTTGCTTTTTTTCTCTTTCTCTCGTGATTGTGTGCTCCAAAGTCACCACATGTAAATATCAAAGTTAAAGTCATGTAAAGCAAATGTCTTATCATCAAGCTAATTTATAAGTCATAAAACATGTCATTGTCGCACAACGACGACGACGGTTTTTCAAGAGGCATGGCAACGACACGACAGCAAAAGCTTAATATTTGTAAAAACAGGGGATTAAATTGCATTAACAGACTTTTGTTGGAGGGCGGCGGTGTTGATGATGAGAAAAGGAGCGTTATTAAAGAGGCTTATAACGACCTTGGAGTGATTTTTTTTCCTATTTTATGAAAATTTTTAATTTTTGCTTGGTTTGGATTAATAAGTAATTTTTGATAAAAATAATTGTTAGAGATATCAAAACTTACCTGGATCCGAAAGCTTTTTAAGATGTTTAGAGCTGAAGTCCTTGAAATGACCTTCAAATGATAAATTAAAGATTTTTAGTTTTAAATAATTATTTTTTTTAAGTTTTTTGTTTTCAATTGCAATCTTTAATCGATTTTGTCCTTGAAATAACCTTGAAATATTGAATTCAAGATTTTTAACTTCCATTATTATAACTTTTTTTTAAGTTTTATACTTTCAATTTAAATATTTTTTAAATAAAGTCCTTCGAATGACCTTGAAATGCTGAATTAAAGATTTTTTTTAAATTATTTTTTTAAATAAAAAGTCCTTGAAATGACCTTGAAATTATAAATTAAAGATTTTTAGCTTTTAATAATTACTTTTCTGAGTTTAATATTTTTATTTCAATATTTATTAAATTTAGTCCTTGAAATGACCTTGAACTGTTTAATTTAAGATTTTTATTTTCAACAAATTAATTTTTTGAGTTTTATAATTTTAATTTAAATATTTTATAAATAAAGTCCTTCAAATGACCTTGAAATGTTGAATTTAAGAATTTTTACTTAAATTTATTTAATTATTTTTTGAAATTTATTTGAAAATTTTAATTTTAATAAAAGAAAAAAGTTGTTAATAAAAAAATTGAATTTTTTTTAAACCTTATTTCTAAAAATTTTTGTTAAATTTTTAACTTACCTTAAAATATGAACATCCTTCTCGTGAAATCCATCAAAATCTCCCGCATATGACATTAATTCGATTTAAAATTTTCCGTGCAAAGTAACTTTTCCGCATGGTCGATTATTACAATTTTCGCCCATATCCAACCAACGAGCAATTTTACAGATTTCACATATTTACTCGGCAAAAATCCTCCTGTTAATAACTGCGCTTGCACTGCATGCATTAAACTCTATTAAATAAAATTGACAATCATCAGTAAAATAAAACGCGCGGCGCCGTATGTGCATGAAAAACTTTTCTCGCATGTCTTCATTACGAAAATTTCTGTTCCTGCTTGCACTCTGCGCTCTCTCTCTCTCACTGCTGATTGTGATAAATTCACTTATATTTTGTCAATATGTTCATGTTGACACTTTACATTTACACAAACAACGCACACACAGAGACATAATGACTGCTGGCACTGCACAGTTGTTATTGATTGTCGTGTCAACACAAATTAATTGCTCACTATGAGGAAATTTTGCAAAAAGGAAAATTTTTGCATTTTTGGACTTTTGACGTGAAATGATGAAAAGGAGGATTTCTTTTTAATTATTTTATGGAATAAAACGGTTGGAAAGCTCTTCATTTTCATTTCATTTGTTATTTCATCCAATTAGCAAATTCTTTAAAAATAATAATGTTTTGTAATGAGCGTAAGTTTTTCCATTTATTTGCATTTATTCGCGAACAGAAAACTATTAGATGCAGAAAGAGGATGAAAATTATTCATTAAAATATACATTTTTAAGTCCTCTTGTAAGTCTCAACAACTAAGTTGCATAAGAGTCGCGCAACATCGTCATGAATTTAACATTCAAAACTTTCAGCGTTTTATCTTTCATGTGAAAGCATTTTTTCTGTGAATAAAAAAACGTGATAAAAAAAAATGTTTTGTTGTGTAAGAGAATTAGGGCGAAAGGAGAGTTGGAAAATGGGTTGAAAATTATTAAAAAGTAAAATAATGGACTTATGTAAGAATTTTTATAACGAGAAAGGAAAAAAAATAAATTTTGGTAAAAATTTTTAACTAAAAAAAAACAAAAAATTAAAAAATTATTTTAAACTTAATAAAAAATAATTTTTTCAGACGAATTTTAATAAAAAATAATAATTAATATAACGTTAAATTTAATTTTAATATAAAAATAAAAATTATTTAAATTAATTTTATTTATTTAATTTTAATTTATTTATTAAATATTTATTTAAATTAATTTTATTTTTTATTTTATTTATTTGAAATTAATTTAATAAAATTTAATTTATTTTAATATCAAAAAATATTTATATTTTAAAATTAAATATAAAATTAATTTTTTTTTTTTGATTTGACGAATATTTAGAAATCTCTTAAGTTTATTTTTTTTAAATTTAAATTAATTAAATATTTATTTATTAATTTATTTTTTTTTTAATAACTTTTAATTTAATTTATTTATTAACTTTTTTCAATTTATTTATTTATTATTTTTTTTATTATTTAATTTTTAAAAATAATTTAATTTAATTTTTTTTTAAATTTTAATAAATTTCTTATTTTTTAATTAATAAAATATTTTTTTTATTTAAAATTTAATTTATTTAAAAAAATTTAATTTAAAATTTTTTTAATAAATTTTTGAAATAAAAATAATTTATTTAATTTAATAAAGAAATTTTTTAGGTTGATTTTTTTTAAATACTTGAAAGCAATTTTTTTATTTAATAAAATTTTTCAATCAAATCCATGAAAAATTGTCACACAAAAAAAACGAATAATATTTCAAAATTTTCTCTATGCACGAGCAAAACGAGTCTCTCAAGGGAAATGTAAATATTTATAACGAAATTTAACAAACAACAAAGTAAAGTAAAAAGTAATGCCAACAAAAAAAAAAACGAGAAAAAAGCAAAATATTTACCTTACTAGCTATATTATAATAATAATCATGATGATGAGATGTTGGAAACAAAAAACAAAAACATTTTTCGTGTGTGTGTGTGTATTTGCCTATCTCTCCAAGGATGAGCAACAAAAAAAAAGGCAAACATGAATCAAAATACAATTCAATTTTTTATTGTTGCTGTCGGCATAAATAAAAGCAGCAAAAGAGTAAATCATTTTTTGGATTCGAGCGAAAAACCTCAAGGGTTTCGTAAGTAAGTTGTAAGTCGTTGGAAGAAGTCAAGCGTTTACCTGTGATTTTTTTTTATTACTATTTGCTGTTCTGTAAAATATTACAATTGCCATAAATTTTACATTTTGATTTGTGTTCCGAATTGAATTGAACAAGTTCGAAAATGTCACATTGTAAAATGTTAACCTGGATTTCCATAAATCGACATGGAACGAGATGGCATGTAACATGGCAGAGACTTCTAATTTCCGAAGTGAATTTATATTCAAAAAAAAAAAAAAGTTTGAGGAAATTTTTTTTCGGACGAAAAGTAAATTAAGAACCACAAAAAATGTGTTTAAACTTTTACTTTTTCGTCTTTTTGGTCCTTCTAGTTTGTTCGTTGTGAGGAATTCAAGTTTCGCATTTTTTTATTTTTTTTCAGAATTTCTCAAAGTTGTCAAATTATTGAATAAAAACTAATTTTGGTAAGTTAAATTTTTTATAAAAATAAGTAGAAAAAATAAAATAAATTAAAAAAATTTAATTAAATTAAATTAATTTAAAATTCAAATAATTTTTTTAAATTAAATTTTTATTCTCAAAGTCATTGAGTATGAGGTAAAAATTTTATTTTTAATATTTAAAAAAATTAATTTAAAAAATCTCAAAGAAATTCTTATTTATAAATTTATTTTTTTTTTCTTTCAGGATTTTTATTAAAAATAACCTTCATTTGACCTTGATGATTTTGAGCTTGGTTATTTATCAATATTGCAATTTTTTTGTTCAGGTAAGTTTTAATATCTTAATTTAAAAAGTTTTTCAATTAATCCAAACCAAGCTAAAAAATCGAATAGCACAATAAAAATTATTTATACGGAAAAATAAAATACAATATTTTAGTAAAAATATGTTTAAAAATCATTCTATTATCATTTTTACAAAAATATATTTTTTTTAACGAATTTCAAATTTTTTCAAAAAAAAGAATTATTTTAATAATTTTGATAAAAAAATGAAATTAATAATAGATTTAAAAAATAAATAAATTAAATAAAAAAAATAAATAATTTTATTTTTTTAATTACAAATTAAAAAATTTCAAAATAATTTCTCAATTTTTCTATAAAAAAAATTAATTAAAAATTTTTTAAATTTTTTGGATTTTTTACCATATAAATTGTTGACATCAAAGTATTAAACTAACTTTGAAAAGATTTATAAACTAAAATTACCTGACTTAAGATTTGACGTTGAATTTTATCGCTTGATAACTTTTCAAAAGCTTCGAGACTCGAATTCATCACAACTATTGTATTCTGATAATCTAACAAGTAAAGAAAAGAAAAGACAAAAGTTTGTATGACAAAAAAAAGTATACAAGAGAAAATAATAATCGTATTCCAATACATACCTTATGTTACCGTCGCACACAGTTTATCTCATTACCATAACTTTAACAACAACAGCAACAACGACGCCATCCATCGACTTGAATGACGATGACGATACTCGCACAATCACATTTTGTGGTATCAACTTAATCTAAATCCACTTGAAAATCATTGTGTGTGATAATTAAATTTTAAGGAAATAAACTTTTTCTTTCGTTGTTGCTGCTGATCCCCCTCCGCGATATAATAAAGCATTAACACTCTGTGAGCATCGTGCCGAATAGATTTTATTGTTTTTAAACTCGCAATAAATAAAATAGCGAAGCGACAAAGCAAAGAACAAAAAGAAGGAAAAAAGTTTTCAGATCATGTTCATATACCCTTAAAAGATGTTAGTAAAAGATTATTCTCCTTTATTATTATTATTAGTATACTTTTTTGTGTGAATGTGTCTGTATTTCCATTTCTTTTCTTCTCACATTGTTGCCGGGGATTGGATTCGGCGGGATAAGAAGAGAGAATGAGGAAGTTGTAAAACAATAATTTCACAAATATTATGTGGAAATTACATTTGTTTTAGACTCTTTTTAACTGACTCGGTATGTGCTCGTCGTAATCCAATAATAATAATCATAATTTAATTTTGAAATTTATCGCAGTGATGATGTTTCAATCTGTTGTTCTTTTGTTAATCTTTGGCATATTAAACTCACGAGCGAACGATAAGGGTTGCGGTTAAGTGAGGTAAAATATGTGTGAGAACAATTAAATGAATATCATTATAATAATAATGAATGTTTCGGTTTTTCTGAAAAGTTTGAGGATGTTTTTTCTGGTTTCGGATTTTCTTTCGAGCAACACTTGTGTATGCATAAAAAATATTAAATTAAAAAGTTTAAACACTTTTGAATAAAATTATTATTATAATTTTATGATAAAGTATGTAAATAAGAAGTTTATTTTAGTTTGGCGAGGACGATAATAATAATTTTATGATTTTTTTTAGAGGAAGGAAAAATTGTTAAGAAGGAGAAAATTTGTCGTTGAAGCAAATTTAGTTTTATTTTTTGGAAGAAATGCTTTTCAAAAGTAATTTAATGCTTAGTTTGATCAATTTTATTATTTAAAACTTAATTTTAAAGCTTGATGAAATATTTTAAAGCATCGCCTTATATTTATTTAAAGGCAAAACCTAAATTTTTTAAAATTAATTTTAAAAAAATTAATAAAATTTTTAAAGCCTCTTTAACTTTATTTAAATTTAACGCTTAGTTTAATCAATTTTATTGTTTAAAACTAAATTTAAAAATTTAATTAAATTTTTTAAGGCAACGCCTTACTTTTTTCTTATTATATAGTTTTAAAAAAAATTGATTAATTTTTTAAAGCTAATTGAACGTTTCTGAAATTTAACACTTAGTTTGATAAATTTTAATGTTTAAAACCCAATTTTTAATTTAATAAAATATTTTAAGGCAACGCTTTATTTTTTTTTATATCATATTAATAATATTTTTAAAGTTGATTGAAGAATTAAATTTTTATTAAAATTAAAATGAAATTTAAAACAAAAAAAAACATTTTAAAACAGAATTATTTTTTTACGAAAAAAAAATTAAAAAAAGTCGTCGCCTTATTTTTTTAAAACAATAGTCCATTATTAAATAACATGTGTTATTGTTCAAATTCCAAGTAAATTAAAATCACAAGCTGTAACGAAGCAATTATTCAAGATAGTCAGACAATCCATCTTTCCACAGCAATTCCGTTCCTTTTGTTTTCCAATTTGTGAACATTTAACTAACAATAGTCAATCAATAAAGTGTAATTGATTCGTGTTTCCGACTCATCGTACAAAAATACATAAAACTATAAAAAAAAAACCTTTCAGGAAAATTCTTAAATGCACTTTAACCACAAAGCAATCGAGTTTTGCTGCTCCAGACAAAACATGAAGCCATAAAAAAAATAAAATAATTTCTTTATTTCATTTAATTTTACATTTACACTTTTTATCCATCTTTCTTCCTTTTTGTGCACAGAACTTAAACCCATTACGAGACGAGTCTTTTGTACAATAAACCTTTTAATTTTAAAACAAGAATTTCTCTCCATTTTATTGTATTTAATTTTCTTTCTACGAAAAATTTTCTGTAATCCGTAAAACAACAAACTAAGGCATTCTTGTGTTTACCTTATCAAATATCAATTACAGACAATGTATTATATTGCCACTAATAAAATTGTTCTATAATTACGTTGAGGTTTTTATTACAATAAAAATACAACAACAACAACAAAAGTACTTGCAATTACAGAATTTATGGGGCTCGACTATGTTCGATTCAACTGTAAATTTTAATTTCAAGCGCCTCGTTTTTACACATTTGCACCCGACTGATCACATAAATTTCGAAATGTACTCGAACTCGATTTTTAACTCAAACGTATGTGAGTCAATATTTCGAAAGGTTATGCAGGATCCAATAAAATTTACTTTAATTACATGTCAGATGAGTAAAAGTAACATTTCAAAAAGGATTTAATTTTTTTTATTGAATTACTGTAGCGTATTTCAATTTTTTGATATTTTCGATTAAAAAAAAATTATAAAATTATTTTGGAATCTCAGATTTTCAATTTTTTGTTTTTTTATATTGAAATAATTTTTGAAAAAATTATTTTTTAAAAATTTTTTATAAATAAAAAAATAATTTAAAATAATTTTTTTTTAAATAATTTTTAGAAATTAAAAATATTAATATTAATATATTTTTTTAATAATTTATAAATTATTTTTTTTATAATTTTAAATAATTTAAATTTTTTTTTTAATAATTTTTAAATATTTTTTTTAATAATCTTGAAATAATTATTTAATAATTTTGAATTTTTTTTTTAAAATAATTTTTTTGATAAAATTAATTTTTTTTATATTTTTATATGTTTTTTTATATTATTATATTTTAAAATTTTTTGATGATTTAAAAATTTTTTTAAAATAATTTTTTAAAGTTTAAAAAAATTTTTATTGATATTTATTTTAATAATTTTATTTTATTTTATTTTATTTTGATAATTAAAAAAAAAAAATTAAATAATTTTTTGAAAATTTTAAAATTTTTTTTAGTAATTAAATTTTTTTTTTTAGATATAAAATATTTTCAATGTTTTAAAAGATTTTAATTAACTTTTCGATTTTAACTAATTTTTTTTAAACAGAATTATTTTTTTTTCTAATTTTTTAGCATCTTTGAGTATTCTGATCTAAAAAAATAACTTTTCTTCAAAAATGCAGTTAAAAACCTTTAAAATCAATATTTTTAAGTCATCCTCACATCATCGTTGCATTTTCCCTTTACATTGCAACGTTGTCTCAAACTGCACTCCGTTTTATGAATGATCTCGCTACTTTCCATACCCAAACACGAAGACGACGACACAAGCGGAAGATACGCACACCGTAAACAATGCGAACGCAAAGGTGAAACACTTCCATTTTCACACACACACGACACAAAAACTGTGTCGAACACGAATTGTACGAAATGTATCAAAAATTTGTAGTACTTTTTTTTCTTGTCATTGGTTATCGACTGGAAAGCTCCGTTTGCGCATGCCCGACAGGAAAATGCACCGTTATTTCAGGTGTCGAAGGAAATTTTAACGGATCCATTCCTGGAAGCGTCACATAACATTGAAACTGTTACGGTATCTTGTTGACGATGCGACGAGACACGGAAGGTTTAGTTCGAATCGAGTATTTTTAACGAACGGAAGCATATCATTTAGCGAGCGGCGGTATTTTGCCAAATATTGTGAAAAGGAAGAAATTTTTTGATTTAAAATTTTTCGAAAAAAAATAAAAAAATTAAAAATAATTAATTAAAAAATTAAAAAAAAATTAATTAAATAAAAAATTAAAAAAAAGTGAAATAATTAAAAAAAAAATAATAAATAATTAAAAAAAATAATAAACAAAAAAAAATTAAAAAAAAATTTAATGCAGAAATGTGATCCAGCATCAAAAAAATAAATAAAAAAAATGTAGGCACTTTTCCAAATATTTATATAAATTTTTTAACGACTACTTCATAAAATTTTTTCACTATTTTTTTTTTTAACAAAAATTCAGCTTGACAATTCGCGTGACATATATACAATTTTTTAATTCACGGACATTTTACCATCATTTTACACTTTCGCAACCACGACGACAAATGCAAAAAAAAAATTCTCAGCATGATTTCGTGTTTTTTACGAGTGCTTTGATTATTAACAAATATAGTGATTTTATGCCGCTATCTACGCGACTTGTCGCTTTATGCAATCGTGTGTGCGTTCCTTTCCATTGTTGTTCATCTATTTTATATCTGTCGCTGGCACATATTTGCTCAAATAGACAAATATTCGCTCGTTTGCTTGTTTTCAAAATGAATAATAGACGAGAAAAGGCAGGCAATGCAAAAAAAAAAAATTCTGTGTCGGTCTCTAATATCATGGCTGGCTCGTCTCAGCTAAGTGCTGTTGATGTTATTGCGAAAAAAAAGTGATGTGTAAAAAACGGGCGTTTTGTGAAACAGAATGACCGAGCTTGAGTGTAAAATGAAAGAATAAAAGAGGTTTCGATGAACACAGAAAAAAATTGTGACACAGAAATTTATTTGATTCTTCTCTGTTCGAGACAGAATGCAATGAAAAATCAAGGAAATGATGAATTTTTCAAGAGTAGCTCTCGGAAAGTAGAAAATGAAAAATTTTTTTTAATGAGAAATCCGAGCTTAATTGACGTCGAGGAAGATTTTTGACCCGACGAAGTGAATAATTAACTTGGATTTATTGATTTTATTCGTATTATCTACTTCGTTAAAATAAACGCCTCTTCGACTAAAAATTGAAAAGAAATTAATGGAAAAGTTCATTAATAAATCATGAGAATTTTAATGAAAATCATCACTTATTGGAAAACTTTTAGAAGTTCATTTAGTGCTGCATGGATGATTTTTTTCTCTTTTTGTGCCAACTTTCTAAAAACTTTTAAAAAGCTTTGTAAAAAAAATCAAGTCACTAAATCACTTTATTATTATTAAAATTATCAATATTGAAGGAAGAAACTTTTCTACTTTAATGTTCTTTTAATGAAACGTTAGCGACTTGATGATTTGTCACTGCCTACTCCTTTTATTTATTTTTATTAGCGTCGACGTAAAAGTAGCAGGCAGAGTGACCTCTTATCCGTGAACTGTGTTAATAACTATTATTTAAATAAATTAAGCCAACAATGTCGTCGTTCGTTCGTTGCTGCTCGGTTGTATTAACATCAAGTCATCCATATATAAACAGGATGTTATACAACAAAGTCAACGTTCTGTTCTTCCTTTCGTTCGTTGCTTATGGAAAATGCTAATGCAATGAATCATTTTTTGTTGGGGGTTTTAAATTGCTTTAATGCGTTTGAAATATTTACTTGAATTTTTGCTTGGTTTGGATTAATTAAATTTTTAAAAAATAATAAAAACTTACTAAATGTGAAAAATTTAAATTTATTTAAAACTGATTTTTAACAACCTGAAAAAGTTAAAAAAAAATATAATTCAAAAAAAAAAAAATAAATTCTAAAATCAATCTAAAAAAAAAATTTAAAATTTTAATTAAGAGTAATTTAAAAAAAAAATTATAATGATCATAATAATTAGTAATAAAAGAATTAAAAAAAAAACTTAAAAATTAAAAAAAATAATTCAGGAAATAAAATTCCAAAATTATTTAAAAAGTAATTAAAAAATTAAATTCAAAATAATTTAAAAAAATATTTTTTTGTAATAATCAAGAAAGTTAACCCTCAAGGAATTATATATATTTTTTTTTTAATAAAAATCAAATTAAAAATAGTAATAAAAAAAGTAACAAGAAATTTAAAAAAATCAGGAAATATTGAATTATTCGACTAAATCGATTATTATTTAATATTTTTTTTAAATTAATTTTTCTTGTAAAAATTTAAAAAACCAATATTTTTTAATTATTGAAAAAATTTACTATTAAATATTTATTTCTTTTAATTAAAATGCTTTCACAAATTCCTAAAAAAATTAAAATTATTTTAAATTAAAAAAAAACAAATAATTCAGGAAATCTAAAACTAATTCTTTTATAGAAAAAAATTCTTGAAAATGTTTTATAACATTTGTTTTTTATAAGAATCGAAATACCTTAATTAAAATTTTAATATTTTTAAAAAAAATTTCTTGATAATATACTTTTATTCATCTGAAAAAAAAATATAAAAAAAATTAAAATTAAAAAATAATTCAGAAAATAAAAATATTCAGAAAATATAAAATCAATTCTTTAAATTTTGAAGATGAACTGAAATTTTAAAATATTAAAAAAAATTTAAAAATATATTTTTTAAAAATTTAAAAAATAATTGAAAAAAAAATTTTAATTGAAAACTTAACATATGTTGAATAATTTAAATAAATTTTAAATTAATTTTTATTAACCTGAAAAATGTTTCAATAAAAAAAATAAAAAAATTTAAATTAGAAAAAAAAAATAAAAAAGATAAAAATTTTATGAAATAATAAAAAAAAATACCTTGCACGTATTAATAAAAATTCAAAATCAAAACTTACCAAAAATTCAACATAAATCTTCCTATAAATTAAAAACGAAATATTTCAAGCAATTTTCCTATATCCCTTAAAACTGATATTCCTCCACAATTTAAATTTAATTTTTTTTTCTTGTTCGAACAATTTGCATTCTTTCGCTGTTGTTTGCACATCGTGACCTAAATTCCTGAAAAAATACTTAAAAAATAAATCTGAACTTATAAAACAACAGATAAATAAAATGCCAAACCACAGAAAAAAAACTGTTTGTTTGTTCAAAGCAGCAGCAACGAAAAATATAGGTCAAGAATTCGTTGTTTTTTTCGTGTGATTCAGCTCCCGAAAAACAAATCAAAAATCAATTAAATTTTTTTTTTTCAAACTGAAACCCTTAAAAAATGTTTCAAAAAAAAGCGTTATCAAAAATTTATCAAACCATGCGATTTCAACCACGATGACGACGCCAGAATCTCGCATGAAAATGAATGTTTTTGTAGGTAGCACATATTTAAACGGCGGCGATGGTTAGCTCGCTCAAAAACTCATTCATTCATGTTACCAACAGATACACACAGTCATTACCACATAACACACAGAGATTTGAACAGAACACAGAAAAAAAAGTTTAATATAGGCAGCGTTTTTTTCGTGCTTGGAAAGTGCTCGCAGGATGTTTATAAATTCGCGTATCATATACCAGATAAATTTCTGACCAAATATGCTCTATATTCAGGAATGTTACTTATTTTTATCATGTATTTTTTTTTGTGCAAAAAACTTCAATAACTTTGAATATTCGTTCATGTATGAAAAAATTCTTGAATGCAAATTAATGTTTTTTACTTGTTTTATTTTTAAAAAATTGATTCACTAAATGATAAATTTTTGGATATCGATAAAAAATATTTAAATTTTTATAAATAACTCACAAAAAAATGCCGCTTTTATTTATCAAAATTAAACAATGTTAGCAAATGTTTAAAATTTTATACATTGTAAGCGTATTTTCAAATAAAAATAGATAATCAAAATTTTAAAAAATTTAAATATTAATGCATTATTAAAAATTTTTCAAAAATTCAAATAAATTTATTTAAAAATTTTATTTCAATGCAATTTTCCTATATTTAACTGATATTTCCACAATTTAAATTTTTTTTTTTTCTTGTTCGAACAATTTGCATTCTTTCGTTGTTGTTTGCACATCGTGACCTAAATTCCTGAAAAAATACTTAAAAAATAAATCTGAACTTAAAAAACAACAGATAAATAAAATGCCAAACCACAGAAAAAAAACTGTTTGTTTGTTCAAAGCAGCAGCAACGAAAAATATAGGTCAAGAATTCGTTGTTTTTTTCGTGATTCAGCTCCTGAAAAACAAATCAAAAATCAATTAATTTTTTTTTTTCAAACTGAAACCCGAAAAAATGTTTCAAAAAAAACGTTATCAAAAATTTATCAAACCATGCGATTCCAACCACGATGACGACGCCAGAATCTCGCATGAAAATGAATGTTTTTTTAGCACATATTTAAACGGCGGCGATGGTTAGCTCGCTCAAAAACTCATTCATTCATGTTACCAACAGATACACACAGTCATTACCACATAACACACAGAGATTTGAACAGAACACAAAAAAAAAGTTTAATATAGGCAGCATTTTTTTCGTGCCTGGAAAGTGCTCGCAGGATGTTTATAAATTCGCGTATCATATACCAGATAAATTTCTGACCAAATATGCTCTATATTCAGGAATGTTACTTATTTTTATCATGTATTTTTTTTTTTGTGAAAAAACTTCAATAACTTTGAATATTCGTTCATGTATGAAAAAATTCTTGAATGCAAATTAATGTTTTTTACTTGTTTTATTTTTAAAAAATTGATTCACTAAATGATAAATTTTTGGATATCGATAAAAAATATTTAAATTTTTATAAATAACTCACAATAAAAAATGCCGGAAATTAAACAATGTGCGTAAAATTTTATACAGCAAATAATGTGGCTAATAGTAATAATGCCGCGTGCCGCTTTTATTTATCAATATTCATAAGTATTCGCATATTACCTATATTATATTAGCAAATGTTTAATTTTATAACACCGCAAATTGTTAAACATGCACGTATGGCACTCGCGTATTTTCAAATTAAAATAGATATTTTGTGCATTTTATTATATATTTATTATATTAAACATTATTTATTATTTTTCAATAATATTATGCGAATGAATATGGCTAATAATTAAAGGTTTCAGATGAATTTTTAATTTTTATTATATTTTTATTTAATAAATATTTTTTTTTATTTTTTAACTAATTATTTTTTTTAATAAAGAATTTTAAAATATCATTAAAAAAATAAAAAAAAATATTTTAATTTTTTCAATTCTAACAATTTATAAAAAAATAACAATTTATCAAAAATTTTCGATTTTTATAAAAAATTGAAAAAAAACTTTTTTTTAAACTAAAAAAAATAAATAAAATTTTAATATTTTCCTAATTCTAATTTTTTTCTTAAAATTTTTAATTATTTATTAATTTAAAAAAATTTAATTTTTTATAATATTCTAAAATGTTTGATAAATGTTTACTTTTCTTTATTAAATTGAAATTAATAGGAAAAATATTTTTCTTTTAAAATAAAAAAAAAATAATTTAATTGATGAATAATATTTTTTAACATAAATAAATGAAATATCCTGCAAATATAAACATTTTCGATTAAAAAATTAAAAAATACCTAAAAATCTTTTTAAAAAATTAATATTAAAAAGTATTTCTGATATTCGATTCAATTCAATTCTATGAAAATATTTTTCTTTTTTAAAAAAAAATCTTAAACAAGATATTTACAACAATTAAAACCCCGCTAAAAACCCGCCAATCTTTAAATAAAAATATGATTCATTTTAATTAAAAGAAACTTTTGATGAATTTTCCCTTGAAATTTGAACAAATACACAAATGAATGGTTTCGTTCGTTCTTTCGCTCCTGTTTTCTCCGCCAGACGAGCATTTAATTTACATAAATAAACAAATGATGCTGCTGCGCTCTGTTTCCTCGTTCCCCCATGCACTTTTCGTTCCATCTATAAATGCAATACTTTTTTTTGTTGTTGTTGTTCTCGTTTGCCGCTCTTGCTACTGCGAGAGTTGAGAAAAAGTTGTGTGTTTTCGTGCCAAATGAATTTGTCTGTCGCTTTGCATTTCGCATCACGAGAACAAACAAACAAAAATAAAAAATTCTACAGAAATGAGTAAACCACACCATGATTACCACACGTTCGTTTCGAGTTGAGTTTCTTCTCTTCGCCATATTGCAATATTTTTTATTTTCGAAAAAAAAATGAAAAAAAAAGTTCCAACAGGAAAAAAATGGAAACTAAAACGATTATCTCCACACGATTTATATAAATAAAAGCGTTTTTCCTGTCACTTTACTCCTCGACTCACGATCCAACTATGGCTCTATATCACTCTTCTGTTGCTCTATAACATAATATAATAATATTATTGTTATCGTATTTTTTTCCTCGATTTCTATTTTCGACTCGTACGTTTACTTCGGTATTTGTTTGTTTTATTTTGCATACAATTTGCATCGGATTTGCAGCAGTGACAAGTCCCTTGTGAGGACACCGCGCGAACGAGGACAAGGATTGACTGATTATAAAATCAATAATAATCATAATAAATCACCTGGCGTCGCATCACGAAGCAAAAAAAAAAGGTGTCGAATGATAAATCTTTTTATCTCCATTTTTATCATTATTAATATTTATACAACAAATGTTTAAAGAAAAAAAAATAATGATAATAAATTTGTATATTTTTTATTTTATTATTTTTTTTTCTCTTTTTTTTAGACAACCAGCTGTTTCCTTCAATAGGGGTCGTCTGAAATGAAAGTTTTTTAGCCTGTCTTCCTTTTTATTTTGCGAAACACAACACGAAAGCAAAATAAATAATAATGTTTTATGAAGATATTCTTTTTTTTTGTCGTTGCTCTATGCAGGAAGGCTCAATTTTTAATTTAAATGTTTTTAATATTTTTAAACAGACACAGACTGAGACTGACATTATTATAGTGTACAAAATTAATTTTTTTCTTCTTTGACTGAGAGTTTTATTAATTAAAATATTTTTTTTATTTAATTTTAGGCAATTAATTTAATTTTTTCATATTTCATTCTTTTTAATTAATTTTTTTATATCTTGAATTAATTTATTTAAACCATGAATTAAAAATTTCATGAATTTTCATAATTTATTTGGAAATTAAATAATTTTTTGTACAATTTAAAAAAAAAAATTAACTTTGTTACAAGAAAAATTTTCAAGATTATGTATAATAAATTTTATAATTTTAATTTTTTATTTATTTATTTAAAATATTATTAAACACTTAAATATTTTTGTAAGAAAAATATTTTTCCTATTCATTTAAATTTTTGCAATTCTCAAATCTTTAAAAAAAATAAAATTTTATCAAAAACTTTCGATTTTAATGATATTTGAGAAAAATAATAAAATTAAAAAAAAAAATGTTTTAGAATCGAATATTAAAATTTTATTTTTTTAAATTTATTTTCTTTAAATTATTTTTTAAAAAATTGAATATCGAAACTTACAAAAAATCTGAATGGAAATTGATAAGAAAAAATATATAAAAATATTTAAAAAAATATTATAAAAACCAATATCTAAAATTGTTCAAAAATTAAGTAAAATTTAATAAATTAAACATTTTTTTATATTAAATAATCAGAAATAAATTTTTAGATAAATTTTGATAAATTTTTAAAAAATATATTTTTGAGAAAATGTACATTAGAAAAATAATTAATATAAATTTCTTAACAAAATTTTCTTCCAATAATTTATTTTAATTAAATTTGACCTAAATTAATTTTTTTAAACAAATCGAAATAAAAAAGACCAACTTTAATTTTTTTAAATTTATAATCAGTTTGAAATATTTTGAAAAATTCATATCATATTTTTTTTTTTCAATTTTCAAAAATTTTTATTCGCTTGTAAAATAATAAGGTTTATCCTTAAAAAAAAATAAATAAAAATATAATAAATAAAAATAATTCTTATATTAACTTTCAAAGCTTGAAATCAAAAAAATTTTTTTTTTATAAAAACTTAAAAATTTAGTCAACCAAAAAATCAACTTTTTCAAGAAAACTTTCGAGTCACGAACAAATAAAAACCAATCCGCCAAGAATTTCAATAACTTCTCCCAAAATGAATACAATTTACATTTTTGTTTCCATTTCCTCGCTTTTCAAAAACATGCACATTTCTGCAATTTTTCCACATTTTTTTTGCAACTTTTTTAAAAAAATAATAATAATATTGCAAATCCAAATTCAAAGCTCCGACGAAAGAAAACAAGAGAAAGAGACACGTATCTGTAACAAATAAAACTTTTTTTTTTAGTTTTTCTGGAAATAACATTTTTCGATATCTTAGAAGTTGCACTTGCACACATTTGATTATCGACGAATATTATTTCGAGAAACGGATATCAGGAAAGGAAGATATCGAGGATGTGTTATATGTCTGTTTTATTGTTAGTCTCGTTTCGTTTTTCTCCTTTTTTTCTTTTTTTCTTTATTGAAAAGTAAATAAAATGCAAAAGAAAAAAAATTCTTATAAAAAAAAGTGAGATATTTATAGAGAAAAGGTGTTTTTTATATAGATTTCGCTCCGTTTCGACTAAGTTTCTTTTTTCGCCAGATATTGTATAATATTAAATAAATTGAATGCAAAAAGAAACACGGAGATGAAGAGAAAACGTAAACGTGAAAATATTATTATCATCACATTTTGTGTGTGTGTCTCACTCCCCGAGCGTAAATAAAGAGCAGGAAAAAATAGAAAACACGCCAAAGTTAAACTTGAGACGCATGAAGAAGCGAAAAATTGTGTTCCATAAAAAAATTGTTATGATAATTGGACATGTAATGCTTTGAACGTGTTTTCTTTTGTTACTCCGAGTTGTTTGTTGGTTTTGCCGCAACGAAAAAAAAAATTATAATAAATACGAAAAAAAGAACAATTATTGAAGTACGAGAAAAAAATGAGAGATTTTTTGTACAAAAATTCTGCTGATGCAAAAAAAAAATGTGAAAGAAGGAAAAATTGGAATAAAGTAAGAGGAAAAACGAAGATCAAAGAAAAAAATAAATAATACTTTATGCTGCTGGGCTTTTTTCTGCATTGTTTTATTTTATTATTAATTCACGTTGAACGACAAAACACAACAAAAAGCGTAAACAAAAGTAAATTTTGTTCATTTACTTTCGTTTCCATTCAATTTCTGTGTGTCGTCAAAGGAAAATCTACTAAGGCGAAAATATTTAAGAAATTTTACTTTTTATTATTTTTTCAAGTTGGTTTCCAATGAAAAACTATTTTTTATGAGTTCATAAGAAAATGTTGTAGAGAAAACTAAAAAGGTTTATAAAATTTATTTAAAAAAAAATATTGATATTTAAAAAAAAATTTTTTTTGAACTAAAATATTTGAAAATAATGCAAAATTAAATTTAAAATAAATTGACAAGGTTTTAGAAAAATTTATTTTAAAATTATTTTTAATTTAATTTTTATTTATTAATTATTTTTTTAATTTTTTTTTTTTTATTAAAATTTATTAATTTAAATTATTATTTTAAAATTATTTTTTAATTATTTAAATTAATTTTTTTATTTTTAAAAATTAAATTTTGTATATTAAAATGTTAATTTATTTGACATAAAATTTAAAAATAATTTTTTTTTAATAATTTTTCAATTAGACTTTTCTTAAAATTATTAATTTAAAACTAAAAATTAGTTCAATTTGGTTCAATTATCAAAATAATTTGTTAAATTTTAATTATTATTTTTTTTTTAAATTATTTAATATTTAAATTAATTAATTAAATAAAATTAATTAAAATTTAATTTAATTATTTAAAATTATTTAAAATAAAAAATAATCATTTAAATTCAAACAAAGAACCTCTCAAAAAATAAAATAAAAATCAATTCCTGATGATTTTTCATTTTATTTATTTTTTTTTATATTTCCCTTTTCCACAATCACACTCACAAAGTTGTTCTACTTCACTTCACTCTTGTTACGAGCTCTCAAATAATTACTTTTATTTCCCTCTTCATGTCACCATAAACTTTTTTACATCAATCAATGCGTTTTCAAGTGTTTATTTATTTATTATTTGTGTTGGTGTTGTTATATTGCTGCTTTGCTGCGCGACAAAGGCACAGCATAAAAATAATAAAAAAAGGTGTGAAAAGCACAAGAAATTAACAACATTGGGAACAATAAAAACACACACATTAAAGGTGAAAAAATATTCAATTTGTCGCGCGAACGTTTAATAGGATTTATTTTTATGTCTCGCAGCCATTAAAATGCCAAAAAGAGCTTTTTTATTGCCATTTACAAGGTTCGAAATTAAAAGAATTTCAGATTTGTTAAAGTTCAACAAAAAAATTCTTTTAGGGCATGAGAGATTTAATAAAGAACGAAATTTTTATTAAATCACTTTATTTATCCGAGAGTTGCATTCAATTCATAAGCTATAATGAATATGTTTGATATTTCTGTGCAGTAGGCTGAATGTGTTGAAAATGAGTTCAAAAAAGTTTTCCCTTTTATAGTCCCGAACGAAGGGGGTTCGCTACGAGAGCAAGAGAGAAAAATGTTCGACAGATAAAGTTTTTGATAACATATTTTCTGCAAGCTAAACTACTTTTGCTGCTGCATGTCGACACAATAATCGTCATCATGGTTTTTTGTGAGGAATTTAAGGTTTGAAATTTCAAAAATATTAACCAAAAAATTTATTTGAAGGAAAAAATTCTATCAAGAAATTATAATTTTTTAATAAAATTATATCAAAAAATATTAAAAAAATTTTAAAAAATTAAAAAAATAAAAAAATTAAAAATTAATTAATTAATTATTAATAAATTAAATTTTTGAATTTATTTAAATTAAATTAATTTAATGAAAAAATTTTTTATTTCAAATTTTCAGAGACAAAAATTTTTTTTATTAAATTATTGAAGTTTGGTTTTTTAAAAAAATAAATTTAATTTTAAATTTAATTCTTAAAAAAAAATTTGAATTTTGCATTTAAAAATTTTTAATGGATTTAATAAATTTAAAAAATTTGAAAAAAATTAAGAATTAAAAAAAAAAATAAAACTTAAAAAATTTTTTATTTTTTTTTAAATAAAATTTTAATTTTTTATTAAAAATTTAATTTTGGGTTTCAATTTTTTAAAAGAAAAATTTTTAAAAAAACGAAAAAAATTGTTTCTTAAATAAAATTTTTCAAATAAATTTTTTATTAAAAATAAAATTTAAAAAAAAAAAATTAAATAAATAATTTTATTAACAAAAATAGAAAATATTTAAAAAAAAAAAATAAAAATAATTTTCAAAAAATGAAATTTAACAATTTAAAAAATAAAATCAAAAATTAATAAATTAAAATTAAAAATAAATTAATTAATTAATTAAATCAATTTTAAAATTAAAAAAAAATTGAAAATTCAGTTCCTTCGCTAAAATCTTTCAAATTGCAAAACACAAAAATTTCACATTCCATACTTGTTTTCATTTTTGTCGTATTTAAAGCTGATAATGATGATGATGTTCCTGCTGCGATAAAAAAAATGACGAAATTGAAGCTTGGCGATACGAATCTCTTTCAAGAACGACAAAAATGTTTAAATGCACGTCCTTGTGCAATAAAAATCTTTCTCTTTATCCCAAAAAATATTCAAGGCATTCAAACGACACTTTTCATTGCACAAAAGAGAAACGGAGAAAGATAAGAAGAAGAAGAAACTTCTCTCAAAAAGGAAATGAATTAACTATGTTTCCTTTTATTCCGAATGCCTGAATGTAGCTTTTAAATTGTATCTCGAGAAATCCCCAAGTTAGTTTATTTAGTTCGTTTGTGTGCGCCAAAAAGTAGTTTTGTGTGTTTTTTAATTCAATGTCTCTCCTCTTTTGCGACAGAAACCACGATCCATGAGAACTTTTGCTGAACAACATGCCACAACTAACTTTATCTGGTTGGCTGAATATTTGCCGAGTTGCTTTTGCCAATGATGCCATGCGGTTACGATTAATACAACGAAACCGCACTTTCGACCCATCTTTGCTCAAAATTACGAGAAAATGTTGTTGGCCAAGATGATGCCTGCTTGTCATCCTGCCTTGCTTAATAAACTCTTGAAGGAAAAAAAAATCGATGAACAACCGGAGACGGAGTAAAAACATAACAAGTCAATTATGTATTCGTCTAAAAATTAAGGCAAAGTATGGGAGGTACGGGAAAAATGTTGGAAACATTAAACGCAGATAAAGTAAGAGTTTAATTTGAAACAATGAGCAACCAGTGAGTTACTCTATGGGCGAAAAAAGGGGTAAAATTAACCTCTTAAAAAGTAAATTTATCTTCTAAGGGGGTAATTTGACCTTCATTTGACCTTAAGAGGTTATTTTTCTAAAACGGGCAAAATTGACCTCTTAAGGGGTCAGAATAACTTCTTAAAAAGGTCAATTTAACCCCTTAAGAGATCAATTTTTCTCATAAGGGGTTAAATTGATCTCTTTAAGAGGTTATTCTGACCCCTTGAGAGGTCAATTTGGCCCGTTTTGGAAAAATAACCTCTCAAGGTCAAATTGAGGTCAAATTAACGAAATTAATTTGACCACTCAAGGGGTTAATTTCACCCTTTTTTCGCCCATAGGGTAGTGAGGAACGTGTTGTTGTGCGAAAAATCTCCTACAAAGTCACGAAACAAGCTTAATTTGATGGAAAACTCGTTCTTTCTCCGTAAATGCCTCGACACAAGATATATTGCCGTAAATGTTTACACAAAAATAATAATAACGCTAAAATACGGAAAATTTCCCCGTTTTAAAAGTGTGTCAGAAAATTTACTTTATACAAAAAGGTAATCAGAAGAAAAAAAATCGCACACTAACAAGTTGTTTGTCGACAATTCCTTCGCGTACGAGCAAAATTTACTTGTTTAACTTTTTGACATGAATCAAACAAGTGCATGTCCTGGATAATAATTCATAATTTATACTTTGTTTGGCAAGTGCGCGATATTTCTTTGTTTGCAAAATAAAGAAGAAACTTTTTTAAACTGCGAATGAATTGGAGAAAATTATAACGTCAAGATTAACGAGGTCGATTACAGGTGAAAATTTAAACGTTTAAATCTTGGCGAGTAAATTATTTTGTGAATTTTAGATTTTTCTTTAACATTTTTTGACAGATGTCAGTTTGAAGAAAAAGAAAAAAGATTTTTTTAAAAAAACTTGACTTTTTGATTAATTAATTTTTTGATAAGAAAAATGAAAGGGAATCTTTGTAAAGTTTTTTCAATTAAAACTTTTTATTTTGCTTAGGATTGAATATTTGATAAGTTTAAATGAAAAATTTATTTAGACAGTTAATATTAAATTATTTAATTTAGTTGAATTTTCGATTTATTTTTATTTATTTTAAATGTAAAATAAATTTTATTTAAAAAACAATTGAAAAATTATTTTAATTATTAAATAAATTAAAATAAATGATATTTTTAAAAATAATTTTATTTAAAATTTTTAATAAAAAAATTAATTTTTTAATTAATTTTATTTATTTTTAAATTCAAATATAATTAAATAAAATTAAATTTAAATCTAAATTATTGGAAAAAAAAACATTTTACTTTAATTTTTTATTATTTTTGTAAATCAAAATATTTTTGACAATGATTTAAATTAAAATACATTTTTTTTAAAATAATTTTATTTAAACTTAATTTAAATTAAAAATTAAATTAATTAAATTAAAAAATTCAATTAAATTGAATTAACTTTAAATGTAAGCTAATTGAAAAAATGTTTTAATTTAGTTTAATTTTTTTTTTAATTAATTTTTTTTTATTTTTTTAATTAAAAATGTTTGGTTTTTTCCAAAAATATTTTAATTTATTTAAAAAAAAAATAAAAAAAAATATTTAAAAAAATTTAAAAAAAAATCTTCTTGAATAATTAATAAAAAAATTAAAACTCTTACCTAAAATTCAAATTCAAAAAAATCTTGAAATCTCTTGACTCTTTCGAACAACTTCCAATTTGACACGAAACGCGCCTCAGCAACGAAAATATGTAAACTACTATTACCACACGATTTTAAATAAATCCTTTAAAGTGCTCTCACCATAATCTGACATCGTTTATGCAAGTAGAGCGAGTGAGTGTGTTTTCAATAATTTAAACGAATTTCTGCCTGATTGTGTGTTAAATCTGTTCCATTCCCATCTTACCCCGGCCCGACATCGAACGAACGCAAACAAAGTATAAGAGCGAAAAATTTACATTGTTGCATTTTATTGTGTCGTGCTTCGTGCGCTTCTCAAGTCTTGCTCGGGAACGACTTGAAAGGTAGATAAAAGCATGAAAACGCACTTAACCACAAACTGCATCCACTTACGGCATGCCTTGTCTATTGCCACAAATAAAAGCGAGAGAAAAGCGAAAAATATTAGAGAAAGTTAAGTATTTATGTTCTTTGAAGAAAAAAAATTTCTCTCATTTTTTTTTTCAAGTGTTTCTGTCACCTAAAGTAGAATAATTTAAATTTTCACTTGAGAAGTCTTCGTTAATCTACTTTTTTTTTTGAAATAAAAAAAACTTCCGGATAACGAAGAAAAGAGGAAAAAAGGATGTTTGACCTACATTGAGAGCCCCTATAAAAAGCACGTGATGCCATTCACACATCACAAAACTTGATAAATGAAAAATAAATGAATTTTAAAGGAAAAAATGCCTCATTTTTCACACATGTGTGGCATCGACCTCCTTTTACTGCATTTATTCTAATAATAATCACACATGTGCCCGTCTTTTGTTCTTCGGCAGTCCCCTTCTCGCTCCCCTTTCCAGTCTCATGAGTTTTTAATGTGTGCAAGCTGCAAATTTTTATTATTATGGAGAAATTTGCTCTCTTGCCTTGCATCAGCAGAAAAAAGTGTGTTCTTACAAGAAAAGTGCGCATTTTTTTCTTTTTTTCTCGTTGAGAGAAAAAAAATCGAGAAAATAGTTCACTAAAAGCACTATAGAAGCAGGAGTAATAAAAGTAATAAATTTCACATCATAAATTTTAAACTTGAACTCAATACAACGACGGTTTTCTAACATATTTACTAAGTCACGAGGGAGGAATGTCTCCAATATGTTTTGGATCGAGTGACAAAGAACTTTTTTTAAAAAAAAAAAAAAAAAAAAAAAAAAAAAAAACATGGATTGAAAAAAAAATAAAAAAATCGAAATTAAGAATTATTAAAGTTTAAAATAATTTTTGAACAAAAAAGTAAAAAAAAATATTTAAAAAAAAATTTAAATAAATAAATTTTAATAAATTTTAAATGAAATTAAATTAAAATATTAAATTTTATTAAATTTAAGGCAAAAGATTTTAAAAAAAATTAAAAAAATTAAATTTTATTTTTATTGGAAATTAATTTAAAAAAATCCAAAAAAATAAAAAAAAAATTTTTTTTAATTAAATTTTTAAAAAAACAAAAAAAATTTTAAAATTTCTATAAAAAATTAAAATTATCCAAAAAATATTAAATTTTGAATTAATTTAAGATAAAAAATTCAAACTAACAAAATAAAAAAAAATCAAAATTTCTTCTTCAAAAAAAAAAAAAAAAATAATAATTATTTAAATAAAAAAAAATAATAATAATTAATTTATTAATAAATTTTTATTAAAATTAATAAAAATTATTTTTAAAATTAATTTAAAATTTTTATTTTATTAATTTTAATTTTTAATTTTTATTTTAAAAATTGTTCCAACATTAAAATAAAATTATTTTTAAAATTCAACAACTAAAATAATTAAAAAATAAATTTTTAAATTTAAAATTTAATCAAATTTAAATAATTAATATTAAATTAATTTTAAAATTAAAAAATAAAAATATTGATAAAAAATAAAAAAATTATATAAAAAGCGACTAAGTCCCATAACAAAAATTTCTTGTTGCTCGTTCCTTCTAAAATTTAAACGGTGTCGATATTGATGTCGCATGCACAATAGAACAACAATTGTCTCTGTCTCTTCATATTTCTCGAGTTGTCGTTGCACACATAAAAAAATGTTCTTGATTTTTTCTCCTTTTTTTCAATAAAGTGTCGTCTTATTTTTCATTTTTTTCCATTTTCTTCGTGGAAATAAATTTATCGAGAACAAGAGGAAACGTTTTTCGTCATTAAATAAAGGAGCACAAGAACGACATGGTGTCAGGAAAATAAGATGAATGATAAAGATATCGGAAAGTATATTAAAAAAGATTTAAAGACCTCCGTAGTCATCCAAAAAATATTTCTTTTGTTGCCCGAGCGTAAATTATGTCGTCTCGAAAATTGTTTGTGCGGCATTCGATCGGATATCGGATTTATTGGCAAAAGATGCATTTTCAGGGTAAATTAAACGGAAAATTTAATTTAATCGATTATTTATGGAGCGGAGTGTTGTGTCATCGTTTATTGTTATAAACTCTGCTTTGCTTGCCTGCCGTCTTTTTTTCAAATTTAAATCATTTTCTTCCTGTGCAAGAGAGCTATTCTTTCGCCATTTATCACTTTTTACCTCCTTTTGTTCGTCTTTGCAAGCACGACAAAAAATAAATAAGACTCGCACACGGAACAATTTACTTGGATGACAACAACATCGAATGCAGCTCTCTCGTATATCTTCCGCAAAATTCTATAAAATTGTGTACAAAATGAGTTAAACAAACATATTCTTCTTTATTTTATGGCGCGCGCTGTGTGAGCTGTTGAGGATACAAATACGGCGGAATGTTCAAATAAATGGGAGAGACAGGGATGTGACTTGATTTCAAAAGAATTTTTAATAAAATTTAAAAATTTCGAAAAAAAACTTTTTATATTATTTTTTTTTAATTAATGAGATTTATAAAAAATATTTTTATTTATTTTTTTTAAATTTATATGAATTATTTTTTTAATGATTAAAATTAAATTAAATTAAAATTTCTAAATTAGAAAAAAAAATAAAAAAAATTATTTATATTTATATTTATAAAAATAAATAATTTTTCTTTTAATAATTAATTTTATTTATTTTAATTTTGATTTAATTTATTTTATTTATTTAATTTATTTAATTTATTTTAATTTTTTCAAAAATAAATAATAATAATTATTTTTTAAAAATAAAATTACAAATAATTTTTAATTTTTTTTAAATCTCATTAATTTAAAAAAAAAGTAAGAAAAAATTTTTTTTTTCATATTTTTTTAATTTTTATTAAAAAAAATTTAATAATTAAAATTAAATTAAATTTAAAAAAAAATTAAATTAAAATAAATTTAAAAATTCAAAATGTGAGTTCTCTAAATTAAAAAAATAATGAAATAAAAAATTATTTATTTTTTTAAAAATTTTATAAATAATTGAATTAAATAAAATTTGAAAAAAATAATTTTTCTTTAAATATTATAATTTTAATGAATTAAAAAATAATTCAATATTTTATAAACTTAAAAAAATTAAAATAATATAAAACTGACGATTATTTCGATAAAAAGATTTTTTTATAATTTTAAATTTTTATTTTAATTTTAATTAATTAAATTTTATTTTAATTTAACAAAAATTTTACTTCATGCCTTGAAATCCTTTAATAGTTTCTACTGACATGATCATAACTGCCTGCACTGAATTCCAATAGAAAAAAAGTTGTAAATAATAAAAAATATCAGGAAAAACATAAACTTCCGTGTGTGTGTGACTGACTCAGCAATGAATGACTGGGTTTTGAAAAATTGTTTGTTTGCCAAACGTTGTTCGAAAAAAAAATAATAATTTTTCAGTGAGTTGTTCAACGTCGTGTTCGTGCCTCGTATATCTCCTGTACGCGAGCAAAATAACATCATCCAACGAACAACGAAAAAAATATAAAAAATGACATTGCCAGCTTGGTAACAATAATAATAACATTATAAGCCAATAAAAGGAGACCGTCGACCAATCAACCGGGGGAAATTGAGTTAAGTTCATAACAACAACTGATACACTTTCGTAATTTTTTATTTATTTTTATTTTTTTATCGGCGACGCGATGGCTATTTATGGAGAAAAATTTGTCATTTTTTTTTTTTTGGAGGAAATTGAAAATAATTATGACATGAGAAGGCAAAGACAAAGTTTTGGAGAAAAAATTTTTAACACAAAATACTTTTCCAGGACAACAGCTTTCAGAAAAATTCCAAGTATGTCAGTTGAAGAGACTGAGATGGAGAGAAAGGAAACAATTTGAACATTAAAAACTACTAAAACTCACTCCAACCTGTCTCTGTGGAAAGTTCGAAGCACACATATTGAAACAACTCCGAAACTATTATAACAAAAGGTTCATCATAATAATAGCAAAAATATACTCTTATGATGCCTAAAACTTTCAAAAACATTCAAACTTTTTTTCCTTTCTTTTCTTCTCTCGTCTTGAAGGAGAAGTGCTCGAAAGAAGATATTTTAAAGTGCATTTAAGTTGGAATGTGCTCCATGGATTGAAAGAGAAATGAGTTTAAGACCCTTAGATATTAATTTGGGAATTAAATTTTGCTTAAAGAAGGGAGAAATTTTGAATTTTAAACTTTAAACATATTTATTTATCGGATTTTTTGATTTTAAGACCTTTTTAAAACCAAGAGATTTTTTTGAACTTTTTTTTTTATTTTGGGACCCCAAAAAAATATCTTCAAATTTTTATTTGAACTCTTAGGACATCAAAAAAATATATTCAAGATACATACTTTTAAAATTATTTTACTTCAATAGATTTATTTTACGGGTCTTTAGAGTTTTCAGACCTTATGAAGTACATTCAACATGCTTTTTTTTTTACTTATTTAAGACCCCAAGATTTAAAGTTTTTTTGAACCTTAAGATTTTTTTTTGATATTTTAAACTTCAAAATATTTTTTTAACGTCTTTTAAAAATTTAAGACCCTAAAAAATTCTTTCAAATTCATTATTTAACATTTTGGGACCTCAAAAATTTTATTCAAAATCTTCTTTTGAAATTTGAGACCCCAAGATGTAAAGTTCTCTTTTTATCTTAAGACCTTTTTGTAATCTTTGAACCTTCAAAATAGTTATTTTTACGTCTTTAAAAAATTAAAGACCCCAAATAACTCTTTCAATGTCATTGTTTAAATGTTTAAGACCCCTAAAATTTTTTCAAGGTCATTTTTGAAATTTTTAAGACTCCAAGAAATTCATTAAAGATCTGCTTTTGTAATTTGAGACCCCAAAACTTATCTCAGGGTCATTCTTCAAAAATTTAAGACCTCAAGAAATTCATTTGAGACCTCAAAAAAATTATTTAATGCTCTTTTGAAATTTTTGAGACCTCATTCAGTTGAAATAATTCTCTTTCACTCCGCCATGCATCTCAGCATAAGAAGTGCAACGACGATATGACAAAAGAAAACATACATTTCTGCTCATGAAATGATTTTCCTCCAAGTGCAAAATAATATTTAAACACAGAAAATTTTCTTATTTTCCTTTTTTTTTCTCGGAGTGAATGAACGTATATGGAAAATATGTGAAAAACTTTTTAAACTCACTTCGCACTTCTCCGTCTTCTTCGGATATTTTTTTGATCCGTTTTACCAGATCTTTGCAAAAATGGCAAAAGAATGAGGCAAAAATATGATACAACTTGCAAAACGAAACTAAAGAAAGAAATGTTACTTAAACTTTTATATTCTATTATTTCTTGATACAAGAAAAAAAAGTCGAGAAGAAAAAATTCACATCTGGCTTATATTCATAACCTAGATTTATTTCTTACATGTTTATGAGTGAAGTGCTGAACTTTGTCCATATAAAAATTGAAACTATCTCTCTACTTAAATTAAGAGACTTACAACGACGTTTCGAGAGTAAAGTACCTTGCTGAGCTTCAAGAAGAAAATGAGTAATATTATGCTTTTGATAAGTAAAAGAGCGAAAACTTTTGTCAAGTAGATTTCTTTTTTTTTTTCAATGTAAGTTTTTCTTTAACGGCAAAGCAAAGCAGGAAAAAAGTAAAGTTTATTAATCCTTTTAACTTTTGACGAACTTAATATTCAGTCGGTCTCTTTTTGAAGAAAAAAAAAGAGTGAAGAATGTGTGAAAAAATGTACGGAAATGAAGTCAAAGAAGGTAATTTAGAGGTACTTGAAATGAATGTTTGAAGGTTTTTGATGTAAGCAAATTGAAAAAGTAAAACGTTAAGGACCATTAAATTTTTTTTTTACCGAAAATAAATTAAAATTAAAAAAAACTCAAAAAGTATTTTTTTTTCACATTTTTGTACTCCTCACGTCTTTAAAATTAATTTAAAATTGAAAAATGTTTACCAATTAGAAAGTTTTAATTATTTTTCAACATTTTCTTAATTTTTGTAAATATTTCCTTTGATTTAAAATAAATTTTTTTCATTTTATTTCAAAAAAAATATTTTAATATTCTTACAATACATTTTTGTACTCCTCATATGCAAAAAAAAATGTTTTTGGCAAAAAATTTTTGTTCTAATTTTTTTTTATTTAATTTTAAATTATATTAAATTTTTTTTAAAATGAAATTTCATATTTTTAATGTTTAAATTTTAATATTTTATCAAAAATTCTATTAAAATAATTTTTATGATATTTTTTTTTCATTTTTCAAATTTATCAATTTACTTTTAAAAAATTACATTTTTATACTCCTCAATTTATAAAATTAAAATTGAACAATTTTTTTAAAATAGTAATTTAATTTTTAAATAAATAATTTTAAACAAATTAATAATTAAATAATACAATAAATAAATAATTTAATTTTTGACCACAAAATATAATAAGTTAAATTAAAATTTTTAAAAAAAAAATAAAAATAAATTTTGGTTTAAAAGCGTCAATTTCAGTTCACATCATCAAATAATCTTTTAATTTGCAAAATTTTCGTTAGTTTAACTTTTCGCAAAATTTTGCGTAAAATTAACTCATTTTTGACCAATTTAACCTCTTTTAAAGCGCGAAAGCTCATTTAAACTTTTAAACACTTTTTAATTAGTTACTATTTCCATCTCTTGATACAAATTAAATAATTTACTTTTTCCCTTTAGTCCTCTTCTTCAGTCTTTCGGAGCGACGACGTTCGTCATCATCATAATAATCGTTCTCGTTAATACTTCTTCTTCTTCTTCTCCGTCTTTATGTAAATAAATTTCCCTTTTGTAAAGTGCCAATAATAACATTTCAGCTCTTTTCACACAGAGAAAAAATATTTTTATTATTATTACGAACACAAAACCTTCTCAATTGTCTCCTTTTGTGAATGACTCAGTTCTTATTCAAATTCCGACACACGATCTTTATCAGCAGACAACACACACGAGAACATAAGAAATGTCATCAGTTCCGACAAAAAGCAGATAATCGTTTTATTACCGAGACATTTCTTCCGTATTTGGTCGATTTGCCGAAATTTCCTTCGACGACATTCTATCATATAGCCAATTATTACCTTCGCTCGAGCGATATTGTGATAACATTATTTGTTGATTTTAGTGCCTGCCTTTCGAAAGCGACCCAGACAAATATTATTATTGTTATCGCACAAACAGACGACGACACACCGAGGGAAATAATATTTGCAGCATTATTTAATAATATTTGTCATTTTTTTTTCGTTTTTTTCTGTAAGAAGAGCAAGTTTGTGACAACAGAACCGATACCGAGCAACAAATTACCCGCAAGTCCCGTAAGAAGGAGAAAATTCTGTCACACGTTCCTTTTTTCTCGTTTACCATCATCAATAATAAATGATATTAGTCGTGTCTCGTGTGTGTGTGAGCGAAGGGAGCCTTGCGAAAAAAAAGAAGAAAATTGGGGACGGATATTATCTTTCGTCTTGTGAACATGCCAGCGCCGACGAACGACGACACAAATGTCTTTAAGTATGTGTTGTGTAATAATAAATAAATAAGAAAAAAATTGCAATAACAGGAAAGCCGAAAGACGTGTGTGTGTGAGAGAGATGATATTTGCAACAAAATTTGTTCACAATTTAGACGATATGGAAACGGAGATGAGTTCAGAGTGTTCAAGTTGAATGACATTTTGATCTAAAGTCGATTTATTTGAAAATTTTTCTTTTAAAGCGATTTTCTTTTAAGTTTATTTTTATCTTAAAAGTCAAAAAATAAGTTTTCTGTTCATTAATTTAAAACTTGTGAGAATTTTTTTTTTAATAAATTTATTTATTCATGAAATTTTTTGTTAAAAAAAAATATTAAAATTAAGTTTAAAAATATTTTAATATTTTTTAAATTTTAATGAGATGAGGAGTATGAAAATGAGTAAAATATTATAAAAATTAAATATTAACTAAAAAAATATTTTAAATAATACCAAAGACTTTAAAAAATATTTAAATTCGATTTAAATTAAATTTTAAAACAAAAGTAATTTTTATTTAAAAAAATAATTAATTTTTTAATATGAGGAGTAACAAAATGTAATATCTTATCATAATTTAATTATGAAAATTTAGATTTGATGAAATGAAATAGAAAATGTTTCAAAAAATTTTTTTTTAAAAAAAAAATTGCATGAGGAAAAATTAAAATGTGAAAAATTTTCCTTTTTCTATTTTATTTAGTAATAAGAAATAATTTGAATTAAAAAAAATATTTAGAATTTAAAAAAAATTGCAAAATAATCTTTTAATTGATATATGACTTCATAACACCCCGGTACACTGAAAATTCAAACCAGCGGGACATTGCTGAAGTTAAATTTTTCTAATAGAATGAGAAAACCTGCTTAAAATGGTTTTTAGATGGCTAAAGTCTGGCGCGTGGTTCCTGAGATATTGAGGTTTGAAGTTTCTATGGATTTGTATGAATTTCAGTGCTCGTCAGCTTCGAGCTACGGAAAACACACGACGGAAAACTTAGAATAAAAAGGTTGTCAATTAAGCTACACTGACAAACGATACCTTTTTGGAAAGGTAAGAGAATTAGCAATCTGATAAAAATATTTTTAGGCTCAATTTTTAGCATCTTTTTAGGCTCTTGGAGGCTTTTCCATAAAATTTCGGAAAATTCTTTCGATTTTTTTAATTTTTTTTAATATTTTGGTCTAATTTTTATTTTATTAACAGTTTTAAAAACGTTTCCTGATATGAATGCTAATTTTTAAGCATCATCTTTTAAATTTAATAATTTTTTGAAAAAAATGTTGCATACTTAGAGCCTGAGTGACCTATGAATGACTCATGTACCTTATTTGATGATTTAATTTACATGTTTTTGGACAATTTGTAACATTAATCATCATGGACAAGTTATATTAACAAAATTTTAATAGTTTTAAATTAAAAACAAACATATTTTTTACATAAATTTAAAAAAACAACAAAAAATCGAAAGAATTTTAAAAAATGTATACTAAAAGCCTCCAAAAGCCTAATTAGAGCCTAAAAATTAAGCCTAATAATATTTTTATCAGATTGCTATTTCTCTTACCTTTCCAAAAAGGTATCGTTTGTCAGTGTAGCTTACTCGAAAACCTTTTTATTCTAAGTTTTCCGTCGCGTGTTTTTCGTAGCTCGAAGCTGACGAGCACTGAAATTCATACAAATCCATAGAAACTTCAAACCTCAATATCTCAGGAACCACGCGCCAGACTTTAGCCATCTAAAAACCATTTTAAGCAGGTTTTCTCATTCTATTAGAAAAATTTAACTTCAGCAATGTCCCGCTGGTTTGAATTTTCGCTGTACCGGGGTGTAATATGAGGAGTACAAAAACGTAAAAATCTTATGTAAAAATTTTGTATACTAAATTATAAAAATAAATCAAAAAGGAAAATTTTTTGGATTCTAAAGTAAATATTTATAAAAACCATAAATTTTTGAAAAATTTAATAATCAAAAAACTTTAAATTAATATTTTTAATTGAAAAATTAATTTAAAGACATGAGGAGTACAAAAAATGTACAAAAATGAGCAATAATCTAATTTATTCTATTTTATTAAAAATAAAAAAATAAATTTATGAAAAATTTTTAAAAAATAAAATTTTAAATCCAAAACTTGATTTAACTTTAATAAAAGCTATCATTTAAAATATAAATAAAAAGCAATAATCCGTTAAACCACAAAATATCTCTTGACAAAAAAAAATGCAAAAAAAATCCAATAAAACTTTGTAATATTTTATCACAACTTGGTCATCATTGGTCAGCATTCCTCCCATGTACTCCTCATATCACACACAAAATATTCCATCATTAAAATCTCATTTAATAGATTTATTGACTCTCATCTACTCGTTTTTTTTTTGCTTTATGGCTCATGGGCAACGATGATCTCCCGATCATATAATTTAATAAAATATTTTAAATTTTTTTCCCACATTTTTTTCGTTACAGAAATAAATGCTGAAGGACATTCAAGGCTCGGAGAATGTGGAAATAATTACGTCATTTTTTGTCTTGTATCACGCAGCAGCAACAACATATCATCAAATGTGGTAGAAAACCAAACATATCCTCGTGTCGTATGAAAAATTACTCCGCCGCAATTTCATCATCATATGAAAAAAAAAATATTTTTTTTTATTTGATTGAGAGTGAGATTTATCCAGAGTGACGTCCCTTCATCCGTTTATCATCAATGGAAGCGAAAAAGGAGAGGAAAAATGAAAAATATGTTTAATTAAATATGGGACGACTTCATGATGTTCGTGGTTTAATAATAAAAAATGACATTTTTCCCTCGATTTCTGTAAAAAGAGTAAAAAATTAAAAAAAAAAACTTCCAACCTTGAGGTTCATTAAACCCAAGTCGTCGTCGTCGTAATCAAACAAGAAGAAAAGAAAAAAATACTGCAAGACAGCGAATTGAATTGTCGATATTGATTTTGCTCAATTGTAACTTTTTTGCGTCATCGCCAGATTTTTCTTGAAAAAAAAAATTTAATCAAATTTAAAGCTTCTGAAGGAAAAATAAAAAGAAGTGAACAAAGAATTTCGCCTGATTTAACACTCTCTCGGTTGCTTTCTGCACCGAAAATAACACACGAAGCGAAAAAAAACAAGAAAAAATTCTTCGTGTGAACAAAAGACTCACAGACAACAGTCTCCTGCAAAAAAAAAGAGAAAAAGTATCAAAAAAGTGGAACACCTTTCCTTGATTTTGTTTACTTTCGTTCAGCATTCAAGCTCGACGACAGCAAAAAAAAAACAAAAGAAAAATACTTGAAAGGTTTGTAAATCACAATTTCATGAAAGGAAATGCTCATATCATTTTTCCTCATGTACGGGAGTGAATAAAAAGATTTTTTTTTGAATTCAGTGAAATTTGTTTACTAAACAATAAGCAAAAAAAAAAAATTCTGTAAATATTTGCCAAAAATAAAAAAAAATAGAAAAAAAAGTTCTCTAATGCTTCAAGCTGCAGAATTATGGCAACTACTCTGATAAACATGGATATACCGACATTTACGTTGCTCATGATTTTCGCATATATGTTTACGTTGAACAATTTAAATGGAATTACATCAGCATCACAGACGATTCAAGGTGAGTTTGCACAAAATTTTTTTTTTTATTTTTTGGTTTTATCTCTTTTGGACTATTTTCATGTGGATTTTGTTCAATTAAAAAAAAATTGACGAGTGAATGGATGCAATGTAAATAGAGATGAACCGCAATTTTATCGACATTGTTCCGAAATATGAGAACAATTACGATAATTAAAAAGAGAAAAGATAAAAAGCAAGCAAAGTTTTTTTTTGTGGATATTAGTTTGAAAAATAATTATTTTATCAATTTTCGGAAGAAATTAAAAAAAAAAAAATTAAAAAAAAACAATTAATTTTTATCATTAAAACAATTCTTACAAATTTTATCCAGTTTATGATTCTTAACTTTTAAAAAATTTTCTAAAAATTATTTGATAGTAATTGAAGTAATTTTTTGATATTTTTCATTTAATTTTCGATTCTAAAATAAAAAAAAATATAAAAAATTTTTAAGGTAAAATCTTTTACATTTTTCATTCTTTATTCGAGCCTTAATTTAAAAAAAATCTAAAATTTCTTAAAAATTATTTTTTTGACATTTACAATCCAATTTTTGACTCTATAATTTAAAAAAAAATTAAAATTAAATAAATAAATTTATTAATTTTTTAAAATATTTTTTTTTTTAATTTTTCATCCAATTCTTGATTTGAAATTTTCAAAAAATTGAAAAAAAAATTTTTTTACAGTTTTTATCCAATTTAGAATTCTAAAATTTTGAAATTTTTTCAAAAAATTTTTAAACTTGATTTTTTTTTAATATTTTTCATCAAATTTTTTAAAATTTAAAATAAAAAAAAATTTAAGAAATTTTTAAAATTCTTAATTTTTTTTACATTTTTTGTCAAATTTTCTATTCTAAAATTTCAAAAAAATTTTAAATTAAATTTTTTGACATTTTTCATCCAATTTTTAATTCTGAACAAAACGAAAAAAATAAAAGTCTAAATAAAAAAATATATATTTTTTTTGTTTATGAAGAATATTTTAAAATCTACAAAGCTAAAAAAAATCTTTTAAAATGAAAAACGAAGTAAATATTTCTAAAAATACTTTTCCATCCGATTAAAGACAAGAGAATTTCCTCGAACAAAAATTCTTGAATCTTCCTTTGTTTACATTTCATTTTCATAACAACAATGAAGGATTTTGTAACCGAGCCATCAATATTCAAGAATTGTCCGGAAACCATCATGATTGAAGTGTGTGTTTGTGTGGAAAAGTAATCCTTACTTACCATACCCATACAGAAGAGCCTTCGTACGAAGGAAAATATTATGTAAAAACACTCACTTACTCGTCTCGCATGATTTGAGTTACAATGTGTGTTTTTGTGTGAAAAAAAGTGTTTGCTTGTAAATATTTTGAAATAACAATTCCTTCAACTTGGCTGGAGAAAAGAAAAGAAATCCGAAAATAGATCATCTTCTTATGCTTCTCGTTCGACGTCAATCTACGGAGCCCGAATGACTGAAGGGTGTAACATTTTTTTAAAAGATTTATTACATTCTCCCTTCATTTGGCGCACGAGGAACGAACAAGGCACACATTTCCTACATGATTAATGAAAAATGGGTTAAAATCAAATCATGATACGTAATAATAATAATAATAATAAGGCTCTGCGTGTGTGTGTGAAGAGGGTTTTTTGTTTCATTAGCAACGTTGGGGAATCGCCTCTCATACCCCCTTTGAGTTCGGTATGTTAACTAGTCGTGTTCAACAAGCAAACGGTAAAAAGGTGAGAATTGAACAACGAGCGAACCCTTGTCAAAGGAGTAAATCATTGACGCTTCCTGCATATTTTATTCATGTAGTTTTGTCAAAGCAACAGAAGAATCAACTTTTTGTTACGGGGAATTGGAAAGCATGTCAAAAAATACAAATTTACTAAATGGGTTTCTGAACGTTTTTTTAAACGACATTTTTTAAAGAAAATTTGAATTTTTGGCGCCAAAATTGCATTTTTACTCAACGCATATTTTTTTTTTAAATTTTTAATGCCCAGTTTGCATTTCAAGAGTATTACTAAAAATTTCAAAAAAATAAATTTTACTTTAAAAATTTTTTAACAAATTATTTTAAATTTTACTTTAAAAATTTTTTAACAAATTATTTTAAATTTAAAAGTATCTCAAAATGAAGCCCAAGAAATTTTCAGAAATTTTTTTTTGAACCCAGTTTGCATTTTAAGAGTTTCATCAAAAATTTAAAAAAATTAAGTTTAACTCGAACACTTTTGTAGCAATTTTTTTTAATTAAAAAGTTTCTATAAGTAGCCCAAGGCAAATTTAAAATTTAATTTTTGGCGCCAAAATTGATTTTTTCCCAATGCATATATTTAAGAAATTTTTTATACCCAGATTGTATTTCAAGAATTTATTTATAATTTTTTTAAAAATTAAAACTAAGTTTATGAATATTTTGGCAAATTTATTTTAATTCAAAGTTTTCTTTAAAAAGCCCAATGCGTAATTCAAAATTTTAAACAAGTTTTCATCCAAGTTTGCATTTCAAGAGTTTTATTAAAAGTGTCAAAAAATTTATTTTACTTTAAAAAATTTTTATAAAATTATTTTAAATTAAAAAGTATCTTAAAAAAGAGCCCAAAGACAAATTTTAAAATTTTTAGCAAATTTTCAGAATTTTTTTTGAACCCAGTTTACATTTTTAAAATTTTTAACTTTGAAGATATTCATAAGAACTTTTTTGACTTCTTAAGAAGATTTTATTTAAAAAAAATACAAAACCTCAAAATATAAATTTTTGCCCAATGCACAATTCATAAAATTTTTTAAAATATTTCAAAATGTGCATTGGGACTAACAAAAAATGCGCTCAAATAATTTACATCAACAATTAATCAAATCTCTTAGTTGATTATTAATTCATTTCACTCTGAGCCAAAATGAAAAACAAAAAAAAAAGAGACAAAAAGGGGAAACAACAGAGGACAGACAAGCCCATCAACAACATGTCCCACTGAATATTTAATGTTATTGTTACAACAATTCACGCCTTAATTGATCGAAAAAAAAAATTTTTTTTTTGACAATTTATGAATTACAAGGCGTCTCCCCTCCCGTTGCGTATCTCGTCATTGGAACGCTCTACAAAAACATGAAACGGATGCATGGCTCGTTAAATATTATTATTGTTTGCTTATTCGATAATCCTTTTTTTTCTCTGAAACTGAAAAGCGTTTCGAACACAAAAAAAACTTTTCCATTAAAACTAATTAGATTTTACAAATTAAAATGGACTGATAAAACAATGAATGAATGTCGTTCGTACGCAGCAAAAAAAAATGAGAATTTATAAAAAAATAAAGCACTTGAGACAAGAAAAAAAAGAAATAAAAAGAAGAGTCGGAGGATCATGAAACGTTTTGCTAACTGCGAGAAGGATAAAATAATTATTTAATTTTTTACGCTTTCGGTCTCGCATTTCTTTTATCGTCACGATAATGATAAAAAAACTTGTTGTTGGTTTATGGATTTGCAAAAAAATAAATTCCAAGACCGTTGGAGCATGATATTTCTATGAAGAGTGGATAATAGAGTAGAAAAGCGGAAATTTTTTATACAATTCAATTTAAAATTGTTTAAATTGTCTTTTGTGTTTCGGAATTGCATGACTGCAATAATGATGATATTTGACGTTTTATCTCGATTTTTTTCTTTACCTCGAATTATTTAGGTTAAGAGTTGAAAATTAACAAAAAAGAAATAAAAAGTGAATAATTAAGCTTTAAAAATTATTTTTAATTTGAAATTTTAATTAAAATAAGTTTTTAAATAATTTAATTAAAAATTATTTATTTTTTTTTAAATCATAATAAAAATAATTTTAATTTTTTTTTTAATTTTTTTTTTCAAAATGATTTTTAATTTAATTTTTTCATTTTTTTAATTAAAAATATTTTTAATTGAATAAAAATAATTAATTTTTTAGACAATGAATTTTATTAAAATATTTGTTATTGTTCAAAAATTTAATTATTTTTATTCAATTAAAAATATTTTTAATTTAAAAAAATTAAATTAAATTAAAAATTATTTTGAAAAATAAAAAATTTTTAATTACCTTTTTTATTATTTTGACTTTAAAAAAAATAATTAATTTTTAATTAGTTATTTATTAAAAATTATCATATTTTTTTTTATTTTATTAATTTATTTTAATAAAAATTTCAAAATTAAATTTATTTTTGGAATTTTTAAATTAAATAATTGAATTTAAAAATTGAAATAATTTTAAAGTTTTTATTTTTTCAAAATAATTTTTAATTTAATTAAATTATTTTTTAATATTAAAAATATTTTGAATTCAATAAAAATAATTAAATTTTTAGACAATAAAAAATATTTTTAAGTTTTAAAAAATTATTTTTGTAAATTAAACAATTGAACTAAAAAAAAAAATTTTAAAGTGAATTTTTTTTTTTGAAAATATTAAAATATTATAAAAAAATTTAAATTATATATTTTAATTAAATATTTATTTATTTTTTAATTAAATAATTTTTAAATATATTTTAATATTAAAAAAAATCATAAAATTATTGTGTGAAATAAAAAAAAAACAAAAATTATTTATTATGAAAAAAAATCACAATTTAAAAAAAAATCAACAAAAAAATATTTTTCGCATCAAAATAGGATGAAATTCAAGCAAAGTTTAACCTTCGCTTTCATAAATTAATTAACACTTCATTTCTCGCATTACACTCTCGTTCGAAACAAACTTTAAAACTCATCATAAAACAATGATGATGATGCACCCATTCTCTCTCACTCCCATGTGGCTGCTCAATGTGTTTAACAACAATAAATAATAATCCAAGCTCGTGTTGCTCAACGAGTAAGTACAATTATTATTACCGCGAATGATTTTTTCATCGTTGTTTACGGAGGTTTTGCGTTGCGCAATTTTCGATACAAATTAATTATGGATGAAAAATAATTGTATTTTCGGGTAAAATTGTTCCGCGCACAAAAACGACGATGGAACATGTAAATTAACGGAAAATATCTCTATTTCATCGATTTTTCTGAAAGGCTTAAATTTCTGAGAAAATATTATTTAATTTACTCGAATTCGCCATTATTGCGGCGAAATCAATTAGTGAGCAAGCAAGCCGTCATTCCGGGAATTTTTCTGTTTTGTATTTAATTACAAAATAAAGCGAACGCTCCATTTGAAAAAGGAGACAGGTGTTCGGTACTTCATCTTATAATAAACGCAAATGAGAGGGGGATCAAGTTGAAATGTAAAACACAGCGATGCGGTGATGTCGCGGCTTATAAGTAGTTGAAACAAAAGATACGAAAATGAGACAAGTGTTCGCGAGACAAGAGGTGAAAGAGCCAAAATTATTTGCCGAGAAACAACAAATATTTCATAAGCTTACCACTCTTTAGTTTTCTCTTAATTATGCTGGAAATGTAAATTTTAGGAGAAGAATTTTGTGTTTAGGCGGAAGTTGTAAAGCCCGAAAATTGTTTTTAATGAAACTTAATTGAGTGGTTTTTCTATGAAAATTAATTTAAATTTTTATGTAAATATTTTCATTAAAAATTTTTAATTTAAAAATATTTTGCTGATTATTAAAAATATTTTATTAAATTTAATTAAATATTAAAAAAAAATAAATTAAATTGTAAAAAAAATAATAAAAAAAAATTTTTTTAAATCTTTAATTATAAATTAATTTGAATATTATTTAATTAAATTAAAAAAAAATAATTAAATATTTGAGAAAAATAAAAAATATATTTGAAGTTTTATTTTTATTTTTTTTTTAAATTTAATAAATTTATTAAATAAATAAAAATATTATTAAAAAAAAATAATTTTAATAAAATTTAATTGTTTAAAAAAATAATTAATTTTTTAAAATCTTTAAAATACTATTCTAAATTTTATTTAATTAAATAAAAAAAAAACTATTTAGTTAATTTGAGTAAAAAATTAAAAAAAATATTTGTTTAAAAAAATAATTAAGTTAAATAATTTTATTTTATTTTTAATAAATAATTTTATTTAATAAAAAATATAATTTTTTTAAATAAAATATTTGAGCAAATATTTAAAAAAAAAATATTTATCATTATTTTTTATTTTTCAAAAGTTTAAATTTATTTAAAATTAATTTTAAAAATTAAAAAAAAATATGTAAAAATAAAATAAAATAAAATTAATAAAAAATTTATTATTTTTATAAAATTATTTAAAAATATTTTTTTTTTTTGAAAAAAGAATTTTTTCATAAAATTTTTCCAAGCATATAAACCAATAAAACTTGGATTTACTCAACTAAAAAACAACAAATCTTGTTTTCCCCGAAAATCCTCATTCAATAAACTCAGAAATAAACAAAAATATTTATTTTCTCCATAAAATCCGAGAGAAAACAATTTTCATTCATAAAATGGTCAGTCAATTGTGCCGCTTGGCAATAACTCCCGATCATTATCTCAACTTAACAACACTTGACAAATTATTTTATTCCTTATCGGAGTCGTGCAAATTTCTCCGCCTCTCACCTCTTGCCTTGCCTTATCGTCGAAAGCCACATCTGGATAATGTGTACGTTCAGAGGCATTAAATTTGAAATATGTTTCTTTAACAATATAAATTTTACAACAAGACAACATTCGAGAGAACGAGAGAGAGCTCTTTGCCACATGGATTTACAACTCATTCATATCTTATTCTTTGTGTGTCTTTTCCCTTTTATTTCCTTGCTATGTTAGCTAAGCCCTTGTACTCGACGTACATTGTCATCGTTTGTAGGTGAAAATGATATTCGTAAAAAGTTGAAACAAGGACAGGAAAATTTACTGCATTGAATGGCAGTTACTGCGAATAACGACAGATGGATGTTAGGAAAAAAAAGTATGTCACGTGTATGTTATAGACACGTATATAGAGAATCATAAATGATGAAGGTAAACGTAAAGATAATAATAATCATCATAACGAGAAATATTTATTTATTTAAAACTTTTTTTTTAAATTGTCTTAAGCGCTTTTTATATAGGAAAAAAATTATAAAAAAATTTCTTAAATTTTTTGACAGGTAAAAAAATTTTAAAAGTCAAAAAAATTTCTTAACAAATTTTTTTTTAATATAAAATAATTTTTTAAGATTAATTTTAATCATTTTAAAAATATTTAATTAAAAATAAATCAAAAATAACCAATTTAGTAAAAATTTTGACATCTGTCATTTTTAGAGCTGTCAATTTTTTTGTAATTCTTAAATAACACATAATGAGAATTTAACATAAGATAAGTTACGTACAAAAATTAAATTTTTATTTTTTTTATTCTAAATTTTAGTGCTATTATTTAAAATTTTGACAGTTCAATAAATGACAGCTGTCAAAATTTTTACAAAAATGTCAATATTTAAGTAATTCTATGAGTTTTTATAATTTTTTTTTAGTAATATTTAGATAAATTTTTAGTTAAATCTGAAAAATATTAAATTAGAATGAAATTATAAAAAAAATAATTTTGTCAGTTCAAAAATTGACAGCTGTCAAAATTTTCAGTACGAAATCAATTTTTGACTAATTTTATGAATCTTTTGATTAAAATTTAACCAAAATTTTTCATTTAATCTTAAAGAAATTAAATTAAAATAAAATAAAAATTAAATATTTTTGACAGAAAATGACAGCTGTCAAAATTTTCACTAAAATATCAATTTTTAAGTGATTTTATGATTTTTTTTAAACTTTCAAGTTTACATAAGCTTTAATTTTTCAATAAATTTTTTAAAAAATAATTTTAAATTAAATTATAATAAAAAGTTAATTTTTGACAGCTGTCAAAAAATTTATAAATAAATTGAAAAATTTCGCAAAAATGTATAATTTGAACCGAAAAATTTCCTTAAATTGTAATGATATCAAAAATTGAACCTTTAACAAAAAAAATCATCATCAAAAAAAAAAGCCCGCCATAAAATTTCTCAGAAAACAAATCAACAAAAGAGCTTCCCACTCGAAACAAAAATTCATCACAAAACGCCTTTTAGGTAAAAAGTATCAAGGTAATACGAAACAGATAAAAAAGTATAACATGTTGCATTGTTATCCTTTTTTTATTATTCGTATTTTATGCCGATTCCTACATATTTCCATATTTCTATATCGATTTTGTCATAAAAATTTTATTTTTATCTATGAATTTTTTTTCGTTACTCGAACAATCTTCAGAAAAAAAAAATCAGACAGCAAAAAATCGATTTATTCATCAAAATTTAAAAAGAGAGAAAAAATTGAACCGCCTTAATTTTCTTTCATTCCGTCTTTTATCCTTTCTGTTACTACTTGCCATGATCATCCTTGACGAAATTAATGATAATATGATAGTTGCGTGTCTAACAGCAACGCGAGTCTAAACAATTTACTCGAATATGGCACGTCGTGGATATAAATAAATAATAAATACGAGAGAGAGCGAGGAAAAAAACTAACAATTGTTGCTTCTTGTAAAAGTTTTTGATTACTTTTTTTATTTTATTATTATTATTACTATTTAAATTAGAGAGTTTCTCTTTTTTTATTTTATTTTATTATTATTTCGCAGAAAGTTCAGTCTATTCAAGTTTTTCATATGAACTTCTGGCATGACGATTTTCTCTCTTTAAAAGGAAAGAAAAGCAAAATTGTGTGAAATTTGTTCGGCGTTTTTGTTCTTCGAACGACTACAGAAGTCTAAAACACAATGGGAATAATAATAATAGTAGAGGAAAAAAAGTGCAAAACTACTGAAATAAACTTTTATTTAAAACAAAATTTATTTATTTTTCCGCCTTCTTGTGTATTTCTCATTTACTGCAGCGCGCGCCGCACCGAGAGACTCGACTCTCGCGTAGTTTTTAGTTAAATTTTAATAATAATTCATTTTTGTACTTTTATTATGATAATTTTCATTTCCTTCGCCTGCTTTGGCAGAGTGCAGTACAACTGTTCTTCTGTTGTTCATTGTTTGTCGACATGACGTGTTCCTTCGCAATGCAAAAAGGAAAACTTTTCACCTTTTCACAACTCCTCGACATTTATTCATTTTATTTCAAATTAACTTTTTTTTGTGTGTATTGTGAGAAATGTCAATAATATGAGTTCTTATGGAAAAGGAAATAAATTGAATTTTTAATTTTTTCTTTTTTTTCTTTGATCAGAAATATGAAAATTTTCATGAAATAATTTTGTTAATTTTTTTCAAGATTTTTTCTTGATATTAATATTTAATTTAATCAAATTTTAAAATATTTATAAAAAAATTATTAAAATTCTGAATTTTGGCAACCTTGTAATTTTTTTAATTTTCAAATTCTTGTAGCTTTTTAATTTATTATTTTTTATTTGATATTTTTTATTAATTTAAAAACAAAAATAATTTATAAAATTTCAATTATTTCAAAATTTGAAATAAAAAAATTGGCAACCCTGTAAATAAAATTTTCTAATTTAAAGCTTCATTATTGGGTTGCCAACAATAAAAGAAATTAAATTAATTAATTTTTTAAGAATTTTTATAAAGTTAGTTAAAAAATTACTTTATACCTAAATATTAAATTTTTGAATTTTTATAATATTTTTTGCCAAAATAAAAGTTCTTATTCAAATTTGGCAACACTGCATGTCAAATTCTTATGAAAAATTGAATAGATTAATTTTTTTTAAATAAAATTTCAAATTGTTCTTTTCAATTTAATTTTTTTTTTTTGATTAAAATGTTAAAAATTTTATAATTTGAAAATTTTGTAAATTTGAAGAAATTTTTGGCAAGATTTATAAAATTTTAAATTTTATTTTAATTAAAAAAATTTTTGAACTCAAATAATTTTAAAAATTGAAGAGAAATTTGGCAACCCTGTATATCAAAATTTTAAATTTGAAGATATTTTTGGATTTCAGGGTTGCCAAAAATCTCATTTTTTCCTAAATTAATTAATTTTTTAAATTTTTTTTATTAAGTTTATTTAAAGCAGCCTTACGAATTTTTAATTTTTAAAAAAATTGGCAACCCTGAATGTCAAATTCTTATGAAAAATAAAAAAAAAATTAATTATTTAAATTTTAAATAAAATTTTAAATTTTTCTTGAATAAAGAATTTTTAGTAAAATTTCAACTCATAAAGCTTCATTAAATCAAAAACTTTTTTCTGTAACAAAAATAGAAACTAATCAAGAAATGCGAACGCCAGGTATTTTATTCTCGAACTTTCGGTAATAAAAGAAAAACCTACAACAACCATTAACGTGTTAACCTCCTTATTTTTATTAAGTCTAAGACAAGTTATCCAGAAACCAAACAATGAACGAACAACGAAACAAAAAAAAAACTGTAATTTATATCTACTTTTTTATTATTATTCCAACTCGTCGTAAAAATGTTAACTTACATTTTTCGGTATCATTATTACACAATATTATTTTTCCTCCTTTTGCTCTACTCGTCGTACTCGTTATATTACTTTTTATTTTTACTCCCCAACTTTTATTATTATCATTATTACGACTATCATTATTATCATCATCATCATCGTGGGCTTTATACTTGGCTCCGTTCGGTGTGCGTTGTAATAGCGAAACGACCACAATATGATTCTCTCGTGATTAATAATTGTTTCGCACGTATGTGAGTCGGCTGTATGACGAGAGGTGTTTAAGTTTTATGGGCTTGTGCATTGCACCACAAAAGAATCGCTTTTTTTTGGCGAACAATTTTTCATGGAGATGGAAGCGCCATGGAGAAGAAGAAAAAGTGTGTAATTAAAAGTAATGTTAAAAATTATGAGCTGATATGAGGTTGAGCCACACACAGAGCAAAAATGAATAAATCCCCAGTTTAGTTCATTTTTAATGATTATTTTTTTTTACTGTGCAGCGATGTTTATATGGCTTCGTCATGCGGTCAATTACAAATTATGGTTTCCAATTGTTTGAAATTTAAAATGCTCGAGTTATGGTTTGATTAGTTTTGTTGAAGAAAAATTATTGGAATGAACAATTTATGGTTTTTCTTCGATAAAAATTTTTTATCAAAAATTTTTTTACTAAATCAAAAATTATTTTACTAAAAATAAAAATTAAATTTATTAAATAAATTAATTGTTTTTAAAAATAAAAAAAAAATTATAAAAATATTTTATTTAGAGAAATTAAGAAAAAATATAGAAAAAAATATAAAAATTAATAAAATAAAAACTTTAATAAAACAAAATTTAATATGAATAATTAATATTTAATAAAATTTAATATTTTTTTTTTCAAAATTTATTTAAAATTTAATAAAAAATTCAAAATTTAATTCTTTTAAAAATATTTTCTTCATTAAAATAAATATTTTTTTTTAATTTAAAAAAAATTATTTAAAATCTAAATAAAAATTTTTAATTTACAAAAATAGAGCAAGCCTTAATATTTTATTTTTTTAAAGTAATTATCAGGTCATAGAGGAAGAAAAAGAAAATTTTTAATCCAATTTAAGCAAACACTTTGCCGGAATTGAACACACAAATCAAGTGAAATGCTAATTGGTAACTAATCACAACCATAATGCCTACATTTCCATTTTACTCATAAAAAATTATATCATTGAAATTTTGGCGGGAAAATTATCGATAAAAGCGTCTTTTGAATTTATTGTTGAAATTTTTTATTTTTTTTTACAATTTTAATTTTTATATTAATTTTTCTTTAAATTTTTGTTAATTTTAATTAGAAAATTTCTAAAATTTTATCAAACATCTTGACATTTCTCAATTTAATACTCCTCAATTTTTTTGATATTTTTATTTTCTTTATAAAAAAATTTTCAAAAAAAAAATTAACAGAAAAGTATTTCAAACATTCTTTTTAGATTTTTGCATATTTTGAAAGTTATTTTTTTGAGTTTGAGTTTTATTTTAAACAAATTTTTACATTTTCTTACTCCTCATTCTAAAGATTCTCAAATTTTTTAACAAAAAGATGTTTGACTTAAGTTTTTTTGATAAAAAAATAATTTTTAAAGACTTTTTTTTTAAATATTTTTCCAAAAATTTTCAAAATTATTTTTCTTTTTCATTCAATTTTAATACAAAAATTATCGCAAATTTCACATTTTTGTACTCCTCATTCAAAAATTCTTAAAAATATCCAACAGACAGACTTTTAAATGGATTTTTTTTCACAAAATTCTTCGTAACTGCTTTAAACGAAGCCATACGAGTAACAGACAAACCACAATTTAAGTACCAATAATCATCTTATCGAGTTTTTTTGATAGACACCAATTGAGCAAATTGGATTAGGCCCATCCATCGTTCGGCCAGCACACACACTCATCATATCGCAAAGGTACGAAAGCATGTAAATAAGCGACAACCCGAAAAACGTAATTTCCATTAAATGCCGCACTCGTGATAAAGGATCGCCTCGCCTCGCCCGGCAAGCAACAGTTATCTCTTTTGTGTTTTGCTCGACAAGTGGATAATTGACGTTTACACAATATCACAACAATGCGGGCCACAAGTGCTTAAGCTCGTTCTTGTAATAGGATATCGTCGTTGTCGTTGTCGTCGTCGGTTCGTAGATATTACGAAATAATTGGTTGTAATAACTATCTGCATTACTGCCATCGACCGAGAAACGTTATTATAATAATTTTCCCGTAAATGGAGTTGTTTACAAAACACGACGACGACAACATTTTACAATATTTATCGAGTAATTTATCGTTTTAGTTTTCTCGAGAATTGGACACAAAACATGCAATTGCACACGAGGTTGAAGGTCGCACTTTAATTAAGTTTAAATTGGTGCTTGCATTAATTAAGCACACACGCGTTAATGCAATTATAACGAGAAAGGGAGCTTAACGCGGTCATATGCGATTAACAGATATTCGCTTCATTTGCTACAAAGTTGAGTTCATTTGACTTTTGTTATTCTGTGAAGCGGATAAATGTTTCATTTTATGTAAAAATTGTCTTTTTTTAATGGAAAAATCGATTTTTGTTGAATTTTTAATGAAAATTTTATTTTATTCATAAAATAATATAAAAATTTAAAATTTTATTTTTTTTTATTTTTACAAAAATACCTAATTTCTCTCAATTTTTTCAATTAGGTAAAATGATTTTTATTTTAATAAAAAAAAATTAATAAAAATAAAAAAATATTAAAATTTGAAAATTTATGAAATAATTTTTTTAAATTGAATAATTTTTTTTCTTCAATTTTTTATGTCTCATTAAAATTTTTCGTCAATTTGTGTCTTTTCAATCAAAACCCAGCCATCAAAAATTTTCTATCAAATTAACGCTCAAGTTAAGGACCCAGTCACGAAATCGACCTAAAACTTTTAGTGTCTTTCACATATTAAATTAAAAGGTAACGAACCCACAAAACATAAAAAAAAAGTTTTTTTAAAAAGCAAACTGCGTGTCGTTGTTTACTGTTTTAGTTTACAAAACCCCTTTTACTCCTTGCTACTCGACATCACGACAAAAAGTCCTTGAAACCAAAAAAAAAAAGAGGCAAAAAAACGGTAACACTTTTCCTCTTTCACCACTTTTTCGTCGCGCGCGCCTCAGGAGAAAAAACATTTTTCGGTAAATTGTTTGTTCAATAAATTAAATGATATGTAAAAAAATGTCGCAAAAAAAACGACTTCCAACTCCAAGCCGACGAATAACACAAAAATTATCTTTGAATCGTGACACTTTTGTTACAAACATGCTAATCATCATCATCAGCACATTTTTGTCAAAAATTGACTAATTTATGTAACTCTCCTCTCACTTTGTTCGCCTCACAAAATTAGCACTTTTAGCATTTCGGGCAACTCATCTACTAATTATTTTCCTTTTCTGCCGCGTTTTTTTTTGTCATCACTATGATATGCAGGAATTTCGCTCGCAAACTCGCATACCTGACACGAACACGAACAATTTTGTAAATTTTATTAATCTAATTAATTGAATGAGTTGGCGCAAATTCATTAAAATTCATCGACGAAAAAGTCATTTATGGCGGAATTTTTCACTAAAAATTTCCCGAAAATGTCCCAAAAACCGTTCGATGAATTCTCTGAAGGAGAAAAGACGCTACAAGTTCTTCGTATGAAAAAAGACTTGAATTTGCTTGTGTCATGCTGATGATGATGATTAGCATGTTTGTAACGTTATGTGTCACCCAGAAATTCAACATATACTCAAGTTTTTGTGTTACTTCGTCGTCGGCGTCGTTTTCGTTGCGACATCGTCTCTACATATCATTTAATTTATTGAACAAACAATTTACCGAAAAATGTTTTTTCTCCTGAGGCGCGCGCGACGAAAAAGTGGTGAAAGAGGAAAAGTGTTACCGTTTTTTTTGCCTCTTTTTTTTGGTTTCAAGGACTTTTTGTCGTGATGTCGAGTGGCAAGGAGTAAAAGGGGTTTTGTAAACTAAAACAGTAAACAACGACACGCAGTTTGCTTTTTAAAAAAACTTTTTTTTTATGTTTTGTGGGTTCGTTACCTTTTAATTTAATATGTGAAAGACACTAAAAGTTTTAGGTCGATTTCGTTTAAATAAACTTAGCGTTAATTTGATAAAAATTTTTGATTAAAAAATTTTGATTTTAACAAATTGTTAGAAATTTTTATACATTTTTTTAAAAATAAAAAATAATTAAATTAAAAATAAATTTAAAATATTATTTAATTAATTATTTCAGTAATTAATAATAAATAATTATTTAAAAAATTAATTCAAAATATTAAAGTTAATTTAAAAAATAAAAAAATTAAATTATTTGAATTAAATTTAAGAAATAATATATTTATTTTTTTTAAAAATTTTTTAAATTAAAAAAATAAAAATAATTTTATTAAAATTATTTTAAAATATATTTTAATTTAATTCATAGAAAAATTAAAAAATTCAGCTTTGTTATAATTATTATGTTTTTAAATATTTTTTTATTTTAATTTAAACGAAATATATTTTTTTAAATTTATTTTTTTTATCTCAAACAGAAAACTTTTAATGACTTCACATCGACTTGATTAAAGAAAAAATATCAAATTTCATTTGAACTCGAAGTAAAAATGTCTATTTTATCAAAAAAATCAACTATCCAGACTAAAAACGATCAATTACATCTCTAACTGCGCCTCAATTGCACTAAAAAGCATTTCAATCAGCACAAAATGCAGAATTTACGATCTCTTCTCGACAACTTTTCTCCCATTTGTGTCATAATCACGTGCATCCGTAAATCGCTCAAATCCAAAAAACCATTCGAAAAATTTCGTTCTGCATTCATTGACTTTCCGTTAGAATCGTGGCAGAGTGAAAATTATGATCAGATCAAAATGTTCATCATCATCAACATTCCAACGACGGGAGTTTGCTCGCATTATGAATACATAAATATTTCTAATTTTATGAATTCTAAAATCCTCTAACGATCCAGGGCGCGCGAAATGTGAGTGAAGCGACGTAAAATGTTTATAATCAATTTAATTATGCGAGTAAGTAAATGTTTGTTTGCATTTCATTTTGTCTGTTCATGCAACTCAGCTCGCGAATGTCTATAACTCGTGTGCATTTATCATGCTTTTGTTTTATGTTTGTGCTTGTGTGTTATTTTTAGCACCCATATCGCTGTAAATTTCCCATGTAAAAACATTAATATTTATGCAAAATGCAAACGCACACACATTTCAGCAAAAACCCATCTCCTCTGATCGCACACGACGACATCGAACGAGCGTCGACTACTGAACTACTACTAAATATATATAATAATGAAAAAAAATGTTTGTTATCTGTTTTCCATGCCGTCAGTGTGATCAGTTGAGAGTGAGAAAAGAGATTAATTTTACGTTTTGGGGTCTAAAATTCATTTTTAAAGATAAAAATTTATTAAGGAGACTTAAAATTAATTTTAGGGGTCTTAAATTTATTTCATGAGGTCTTAAAATTATTTCTTAAAGTTTGAAATTTATTTTAGTTCATTGATTTTTAATAAAAGTTTCAAGTTTTGTCATTTTAATTAAAGAAATTAATCTCAAGGTCCTTCCGGGGTCCTAAAATAAAATTTGAGGGTCATTAATTTGACTTTCATGAAGTTTAAATAACTTATGAAAGTAAAAATTTATTTATCAAAATGGAAAAATTGATCAAGAAATAATTTTTTTTTAATCTGAGGTCTTAATTTTGCATTTTGGGGTCTTAAACGTGTCTTTTGGGGTCTCAAACTTAAAAAAACTTCCTGAACAATTTTTTTTCTTTTAGAAACATTAAAGTTTAAAAAAAATCAATTTTTACTTAATAGATGAAACAATATTTTTGAGGTCTTAAGTAAATTTGTCATTGGGGTTCTAAAGTAACATAAGCTTGAATTACAGAACTTTAAGAAAGCTAAATTTAATATGAAAATGGTAAATATGGAATTCAATTATTTAAATTTGAAAAAGTAGTTAAAATTTTGTTTCTTGAAGTGACCTCAATGAGGTCTTAATTTGGGGTCTTAAGTTTATAAAATGTATATTTTTTTTTTAAATAACCTCAAATTTGTCTTCTGAGGTCTCAAATTCCCTTTTTAAACCTTAAATTATCTCATCCAAGGTCCTAAATTACTTTTTCTTTAAGAAAAAAATTTAAGACCCCAAGACTAAATTTCATCTTATTTTAATTCGTCGAGCATATAGCTTACCCTGTTGTTACATCGTTTGTAGTTTATCCTTCCAAAAATGTAAACAAACATTAATTTTATAATCGTACCGAGAAAAAACGCTCGAGAGTACGTGATATTTCGGGTATGCATGCGAAAGCACCCCAAAGGCTAGCAAACAGCAACAAAAATTTATTCCATTTCACAGCCAAAAACAATTTATTTGCATTTGCCATGTGAAAAATGCATGCGAAAGGCAAACCCGTTCACTCATCCAGAGATAGAGAGTAAAAATATTACAATAGACATAAATATAAACAATTTATTCACAATATAAATTGCATAACTGTAACTCTCTTTCTCTGCTGTGTTCTAACACACATGCCGAGTGTTTGAAAGATAGATAGACAGACATACCAGAAGGATATAATTTAGTGCGGGTAAACTCATGTGAAAGTGTATAACGAAGCGCACACAAGGAAAAAATGGAAAATTATTATTATTTTATATAAAATGCATGAAGGATGAGAGTTACACTAAATGCTTTGTGAAATATTAATTTACGTTGCTTTTTTGATGTTTTTACGTGATTGTGGATTAACGAGCATTTCGGGGAATTAGTCGCACAAAGAATAATTTTTTATTTTTGTTTAATTGTTTGAGATTTATTTTTTATTACGAAAAAATTTTTTTCAACATAATTTTAACAAAAAAACATTTTTTGAAATAAAAAAATTATTTTTTTTTATTTAATTAAAAAATAAAAATATTCGAAAAAAATTATTAAAATTTATCTAATCAATTTTGAATATTTTTTTTTAATTTTAAGAAAAAATAATCAAATCGTTAAAACTAAAGTTTAAATAAAATAAAAATTTAATAAAAAATTTATTTAATTTTAAAAAAATAAAAGAAATTAAATAAAAAAAAATTAAAATTAAATAAATTTATTTTAATTTAATTTATTTAACTTAAAAAAAATATTTTTTAATAAAAAATCTGAAAAAAAATAATTAAACATAATTTCTCTCAATTTTTTCAATTACCTTCATAAAATATGAACTTTTAACCATATCTCATTGATCAACAGTCACAGCACGATTTTCGCACAAAAAAAAAACTTGAGTCTCTTTAATATTCACGCCGAAGCCTCGACGACGACACGCCACGTAATTTTACACGCGGAAGCAACAAACAATTAACGTCGACAATTTAAGTGCAATTTTAATCATTTCATTAAGACGACAAAGAATTGCCATCTCAGAAAATTCCCTAAAATTTAAATTAATGAAGGAACGAAGGAAGCATGATCTTCATTTAAATCACCTTCATTTTCTCGTCTTTTAATAATTTCTCTCGTCTTTGCGTGTTTATAATATCAAAAAGTAAGAGGATGTTTTTCATTAGCTACCTTTTCATCTCTTGTTCTTTCTGCTTCTTTGCTTCTTTTTATGAATTCATCTTGTATTCATGATGTCAATCATATTTTGTGTCGGAAGTTTTTTTTAATTGTCTGAGGCAAGCGACATAAAAAAAACAATTAAATGAAGAATTTTCAAGAATTTTACGTTTTGAACATTAATTCAGCAGTGTAGCAATAATTTGCTGCTTCCGCGGGTATCCCGTGCGCGCGAGAGAGAGAGAAACAGAGACGATGTAACATTATTTAATTACTTTAAATGTTTCACGTTGCCTACTTCCGTGGGCGGCGTTTCCTGCGAACGAACGAGGAAAGAAGACGTCGTCGTTGTCGACCACAAACAATGTTGAAAGTGTTGTGAAAGGGTTTTTTCTGTGAAAATTATCGCATTTTGAATTTATCCCAATGCACATTTTAAATTTTTTTCTTCTCAAAATATTGAATTCTTTTTCGTCTAAATATAAATTTTATAAAAAAATTTATCAAAAAAAATTTTTTTTTGTCCCAGTTCACATTTTAAATTTTATCCTAATGCACATTCTGAAATATTTAAAATTTTAAAAAAATTGCCCCATTGCACATTTTTTTTATCTGAATTTTTTTTGAAATTTAATTTTAACTTTTAGCCTAAAAGAATTTTTAATAAAATTTGAAATTTTTGTCCCAATGCACATTTGTAAATTTTTTAACGACACAATGGATATTCAAAACTTTCTGCCCAATACACATTTCGAAAATTTTTCTTCTCATTGAACTCATTGTTGTCTAAATATAAATTCTATGAAATAAAATTCATCCCTTAAAATTTTTTTTGCCCTAATTTACAATTTTTATTTTATCCCAATGCACATTTTGAATTAACATCCCCAATAAATAATTGAAAATTTCTGCCCGATGCCCATTTTAAAAATTCAAATATATTTTTTTTGCTAATTGAATATTTTTAATTTTTAACCCAATGCAAATTTATAAAATATCAACCCAATGCATATTTTAAAATTTTTTGTAAACAAAAAAGACGTTAATTTTTCTCTTTTTTCCCCCAAAAATGCAATAAAGAAAAAAATAAAATAAAAAACATTTTTCTTCGTGTATTATTTATTATTGTTTGTCTTCTTCTTCTTCGTCTTCTGCCTCCCTTCGTGTCATAGACACACAAAAAAGGTGTATATTTCATTACATTTATTGTTACGAGGGCAGTAATGAAAGTAAATACAGACACAAACAATGAACATAATATAATTGTTATTGCGGTGATTTTCGTTTGTATTTTAATGATAATAATTTCTTTTTTTTTTTCATAGAAACCCCGAAAAAAAATGAAAGCTGATGAAATGACAGAAAAAAAAATCGTCATTAATTATTTTTTATTCTTTTAATTTTTTCCGGGGGCACGACTCTTCATCGCACCTTTCGCTGCTGCAAAATCATAAATTCTGCCTTAACCAGTATTTACCCTGCGTTTAGTTTCATATTTCATTCATTAATTTTCCTGCCTTTTTACCTCCAAACGTTTGCCTTGCAAGCGAGAAACAGGCCAACAGTGAAGAAGGTAATGTTCTTCATTTGCATATTCAGACCAAAAAAAAAGCAAAAATTATTTATTTTCATAATTAAAATTTACTCTTCAAGGTTTCTGTGTGATTTTTCGCATGCATTTTGTTTGTGGTCAAGGTAAAATGTTGTTTATATTATTATTTTGTGTGTTTTATTAAAGATACATGCGGAAAGTTTATTTTTTTCATTTTCATTTTGGTCCCATGCGTGGATGACGGTCGACGGTGCGAAAGTTTAACCTACATTTACTTTCGGTACACCTTTTTCCATATGGGAATGAGTGTTTGTACAAATGTTGGTAAAAAAAAGAGCATATTAAGGCTCGCACAAAAAAATTAAATGTTTGAAGGGTTTCGTACAAAAAAAAAATTGAGCGGATTTTGTTTTAAAATTGTCCAAATAAAAAATTAATTGAAATTTTAAAATATTTTTAAAAAATTAATTAATAAAATTTTAATAAATTAATTAATTATTTTAAAATAAATTAATTTTTTTAAAAAATTTTAATTAAATAAAAATTTATTTAAATTTTTTTTAATAAATAAATAAAAATTAATTTAGTTAAAAAAAATAATGTTTAAAATTAAAAAAAATAATTTAATAAAATTTTTGCACATTTAAATTTAAATACTAAAAAAATAAATCAATTTAAATTAATTAATATTTTTTAAAAAATTCTACAAAAAATAAAATTAAATTAATTTACATTTAATACATTTAAATTTAATAAAATTTATTTAAAAAAATAAATATAAAATCATTAATTTGATTAAAACATAATAAAATTATTCAATTTTATAAAAAAATATTTTAATTAATTTTTTTAATTTATTTTAATTAAAATATTTTTGCACATTTAAATTAATTAAAATTTAATTAAATAAAAAGAAAAAAATAGTAAATTTTATTTTAAATAATTTTATATATAAAACTCAATTTAAAAAAAATATAAAAATTATATTAACAAGTAATTTAATTTAATTAATTAATTTTTAAAATAAATAATAAAAAAATTAAATAAATTTTAAATTTTATTATTTCTTTTATTCAAATTAATTAAAAAATTGAATTGAAAAAAAATAATAAAAATTATTTTATTTTAGATCATAAATATTTTTTTTGAATTTAACGAAAGACATCAAAACTAACAAAAACCTCACAACTCTACAAAAAAAATTGTTACGCCATAAAAACTGCCAACCATAAATTTAAATTTGCTGGTCGAACACGAGCGTAACAGACGCCGCACACAACACTGAACAGGTCGACAACAAACATAAACATGGAGTCTTATTAAGCTTATTTATGTCATGTTCTTACCTTGGGTGATGCTCAACTCTCTCTTTCACTTTTTTCCGCTTTTTTATTTCCCTTTCTACAATTTCTCTATCGGATCGGTTTCTCGGTTAGTTGGTTACTTACGAAAATTGGGAATTCATTTATTTTTCATATTTTTAATGGTGTCGTCTTCGTAAATTTTGTCTGAACACGTTCCGTTATCGATTTTCCGCTTTTTGCAAACGAACATCTCTATCTCTCCTCGCAAATTGAAAGTTGAGTTTTGAACTGAAACGAGACTAAGTCAACAAAAGTTTTAATATTAAATTAATTAAACACATATAGAATTTCCGTTAGGAACACGCAAGGCACCGAAGATAAACAAACATTTTGTAACATCTTGTCGAAAGTTTTTTTTTTAATCGATCACACGACAAAATGCGAGACACGAACGAATGCGAGAGAGATTATTAACCACACAATTTACATTAAAATAATTCCTGTTTGTAACCCTGTGCAATATGTAAAATAATAAAATTTATTTATGAGATTGTTTACAACCATTTTGCGATGTAATTTTACTCGGAAATATCTCTACGAGAAAATATTTTGTTTGTGGTGCAAATAAATATTCTCCGAAAAATTTAATTAAGAGTTGCTTTCCAAATTATTATTTGTATATGAATTCATTTTTTTTGTTGTTGTTTTATTTCGAAAGTCATAAAATAAATGAGAATTTTATTTAATTCCGACAATGAAAATAAAAATGGAGGCATCTGGTCATTTTTAAAAAAATGTGTTAACTTCATTTCCCTTCGAACAACACGCTAATTTGAAACTTTTACAGCAATGCAATGACAGCAACAGTTACGCCTCTCTTGTTTGAAATATGTTGTGTGTGTTTTTGTTACAACAACAACAGCAGCAGCAGCGATTTTAGTTGTCTGTGAAACGTGAAAATAATGTTACCTTGTTTGAAAGGGGAAAATTTTAAAACTGTTTTGAGGAAAAATTTTTATTTAGATTTAAGCGTATTTTAAAATTTTTTGCAAAAAAATTAAAATTTAAAAAAAAATGAAAAATCAATAAAAATTCGCAAAAAAATATAAATTACGCTTATTTAAAAAAAAAATTTAATAAAAATTTTGTTTATTTTTTAATTTATTTAAATTTATTTTTTTTAAATATATTTAATTTTATTTTTTTTTTAATTAAATTAAACTATATTTTTATTTACCTAATAAATTTTATTTTTATTTAAAACTTTAATTTTATTTTTTTAATAAAATTTAATAAAATTTTTATTAAATTTTTTTTTAATTTTTATTTTTTAAATTTTTAAATTTTTATTTTTGAAGTTAAATTTAATTATTTTTTTTTTTAATAAAATTAAAATTGTTTCAAATTTTATTTTATTTTTTTAATATTATTTTTTTTATTTAATTTTTTTTTAATTTTTTTCAATAATTTTAATGAATATTTTTTAAATAAATTTTATTAGTTTTTTTTAATAAAATTAAAATTAAAATAAATTTTTAATTAATTTTAAAAATTTCATTTTTTTCAATTAATTTTAAAAATTTCATTTTTTTAATTAATTTTTTTTAATTGAAAAATCAGTTTTAAAGTTCAAAAAATTAAACCATAAACTTTTTATCCAAATTTTTGTTATTTTAATTTTTTATTTCTTTAAACAAAATTTTCCATTCATCAACAGACAACCATGTTTAAACTTTTCTCATCCAACAAACCAAAAAAAATGTCAAAATAAAAAACTAGACAACACATAATAAATATTTATAAAATAAATGTTGATGTGTCTGTAGTTGAACTTTTTTATGAACATAAATTCACTCTCCAACAGAGTTCAAGTATGAAAATTTGAAAATTTTTTAAATTAAACAATAAACATGGTTGACAGGCTAAATAAACATTCACATGTCTATGTCAAAGTATTTAGCAGTCATCTATTATTGTCCTGTCACGTCATGTCAAACGACATTTTAAAATCCCGAACGAAAAAAAAAATTTTTGTGTTTCAATTTTTTTTTTTTTTTGATCAAAAACTTAATTGAACAACCCACGAAAACTTATCAAATTTCGACAATTTCCTCTCCCCCATGGATGAGTTTGTTAAAATAATAGATAAACAAGAGATAAGTAAGTAGGTGATAGTATTTTTCCAGGTCATAAACTCAAGGTAATTTTCCGTGAAGAAAATTAACTTTTTAAAGTATTTTTGACTTGCTTGCTTGTTATCTTTAAAAACAACATTATTACTTTAAAAGCACAGAGAGAGAGTGTGTGTCACGTAAGGAATTTTCTCAATCATTTAAATTATTTTGCGTTCCGAGTTTAGGGGAGAGAAATAAGTTTGCTCTAAAGCTCGGCATTTCAGTGGTTAACTCATTTTTTGTTTTTTTCCGAGAAAAATAAGTTATTATGTTACTCTTCAGTGGTTTGAAAGGAGATGAACTTTAAAATACTGAAGGTTAAATTTTTGTATGAAAATTAAATTAAAGCTTTAAAGAACAAAGACGGATCTCTTTAAGTTAAAATTTCGAACTTTAAAGCTTAAATGAAACTTCAAAGATATCAATTAAGACTTTTGAAAGCTTAAGTTGATATCTAAGGTCTAAAAATTCAAATTTAGATCCTTTAGAGATTAGGTTAAGCTTTCAAAAGTCTTAATTGATCTGTTTGAGGTTAGAATTAAGCTTTGAAGTTTGAATTTCTTCCTATAGATGTCAGGTTAGACTCTTGACGACTCAAGCTGATCTCTGATTGCTAAAAATGCAGATTTAGATCCTTCAGAATTCATATTGAGTCTTCAAGAGTCTTAACTGATGTCTATAGGAACAAAATTTGAACTTCAAAGCTTAGATTGGATCTCAAAGTGATCAGTTTCAACTCTTGAAGGCTTAACTTGATCTCTGAAGTTCATTAATTTAAATTTTGAAGCTCAGAGATAAAACTACGTCTTCAGGAGTCGAAACTGATCCTCTAAGATCCAATCTAAGCTCTCAAAATGCAAATTTCAACTCTTTTCACTCCGCATGGCATATTTCGTTCCTCTTACTAACATGAGCTTGACCACAGAAATTTTGTACACTGAAAAATGTTTTTTCTACAAAAGGCCAAACTTTACATCATGCAACCAAAGCCCAACCTTTTTCCTGGGCAATAAATGTTTTACTCACTCATTATTTTGAACAATGTTTGTTGTTGTTGTTTTCTGTCCGCTCCTTGCAGTAAAATATATTCGCAACTACAAGAAAATTATATTACTCGAATAATAATTTATGAAATAAAATTATAACACCAATTAGTAGCAGCTCTCTCTTTCTCGACGCGGCACAAAAGTTCAACAAGACGAGCAAAATGTTTTTGTTTTGTGCATCGAGAGAGAGCGAACGAGCGTCATCGACCAGCAACGCCTCGAGGAGATACTCGAAACTTTGTATATAGTTTTATTTATATGCACAAAATTAATGAATTTTATTATTACTGCTATTATTATTATTATTTTGTTCTGCGGTTTTTGCTACAGAAACTTTTGTTTTGTTGCCTGTGCGAATATTTAAAGTATTATATAACCATCAAAACATTATTCACTCCGAAAAGCGTTGTTTTGGCACCAAATATTTTATTTCGCTCCATAATTATTATAGACTCTAATTTTTTTTTCGATGAAAATCACGGGAAATTAATGTGGTTTCACGAAAAACATTTTAGAGAGCTTTACTGAAATGGAAGCACCTTCATTAAATATTTACAAGACGAATATTGATCGAAAAACGTAGAAGTAGGCACTGATTGTCGACTAATCCGCCATCAAAGCAACAACGACAACGACGAGACAAGTTTGATTATCATAAACCGCTTAAGTGAAACCACTTACTTATCAATACATTAAAATGTTACCGCATGTGTGTGTCAGAGAAAACCGAAAAAAAGGGAAAAACTTTCACATTGATTTCTTTCTTTTTTTTTCAATTTCTTTCTTTTTTCTTTCTGTGGATTTTCTTGTGAGGGATGGAATATGTTTAGTGAACGGGCGACAAAGATAAAGTTAACCCAAATATAAAAAAGAAAGTTTTTTTTTGCTCTTTTTGTATGTTAGAACAGAAGTGTCATGTGTTTTTGCATAAAAATAAATTTGGGAAGAAAAAACTATAAGAAGGATAATTTTCGAAAAATTTTACATTTAAAAAGTAATTTCGAATAAGTGAAAAATGAAATTCGAAACTGTGGAAAATGGAATTTTAATAAAGTTTTAATATCGAAGTTCGGTACAAAAAAATCCGATTTCAAAAACTTTTAAAGCAAACTTCGAAAAATAGACTTTGAAAAAAATGGAAAATGGAACTCGAAAATATGGAAAATGAAACTCGAAATTGAGAAAAATTAAATGTGAAAATTTAAAAAAAATATTCGAAAATGTGAATTTGAAAATTAAAAAAAATAATCGAAAATGTGAACTTCGAAAATTTTAATAACAAATGTCGAAAATATGGAAAATGAAATTATAATAAAATTCGAAAATCGGAATTTGAGAATAAGAATAAATAAGTAAAATTTTAAAGATATTCGAAATATGTTGAAACTCGAAAAAAAATTGAAAACTGAAACTTAAAATGATAAAAAAATTATTCAATGTTTGAAAATAGAATTCAAAAAATAAAATTTGAAATCATGGAAAATGAAACTCGAAAATATGAAAAATGGAATTCGAAAATGTGAAAAATAAAACTTTAAAAATTTGGAAAATGAAATTAATGAAAGTGAAAATAAAAAAATCAAATTTTGTTGAAAAGTATAAAGAAATCAGTTAAAAAAGTTTTAAACTTAAATTAATGAAGATGAACAATTAAATTTAAACTTAGAAAAAAATTAAAATTCGAAAATATGGAAAATGGAATTCGAAAATATGAAAAATGGAATTTCAAAAAATAAATAAAAAAAATTTAATAAAATTCAATAAATAAAAAAATTAAAACTAATACTTGATAAATTGATAAAAAAAAATTATTCGAACTTCGAAAAACTGAAATTCGAAAATTTGAAAAATTTTCAAATTCGAAAATATTGAAATAAACTGTCGATAAATCTTTACTCCATCTCTGACTTTCTTTTACACGTGATCAGAGTAACCATTTCACGCCATGTCGAATTAGAATCGAAAAAAAAAATGTGTGTCACCAAGATGAATCGCAAGACAGGGAAACATTGACATGCACGCCAAAGAGTTAGCTGCCATTCATATTATTGATTCTGAAGTTACTCTTCTATTCTACTTTATTTTCTTCCCTTTCTTTTCATTCTTTTTCCCTCCTTTAGCGTTACGTAGGTTTGTCAACAAAGGCTTCTTCGTCGTGATGACAAGTCTAATTCCTTTCATTTCAATATTTATTCAATTTGACGTCTAGTATTTTTTTTCTCGGAATTTCATTATAACACACTTTATGATTTATGGGGAAAAAGTTTTCTTGGAATTCTAAGTGATTGGATTTTGGATTGTTCATCGTGGCGTGACTAATCGCCCAACACATGCCAGACAGTTAGTTACAAATAACAAAAAAAAATGCAACAGATTTTTATTTTGTCAATGCACTTGATTGGATTTTAATAACTTTCGATCATTGTGACAAAACAATTCGTTTTGCATACCGCATAAAAAACACCATTTAATCACTCTCGTTCTGTTTTGTTCGATTATTTGTGTTAAATAAATTTTACATTTTCCAATTCAATGCATTATTTAAATTGTCAATCTTGTTAACAAACAAAAACCCGAAAAACGAACAGGATAAATTTTTAAAATACACACACAATCAACTCTTTCGTGCACGGAGGCTTTAAAATAAAAGTAAATGAATAGAATATAATCGTATTAAAATTTCTCTCGGTGCCTGCGTTATTTAGTGAATGTAGTTCAATCGGAATTGCTGCGAGTAGAGTTGTGTTTGGCGAACCAGCACAGGAAACTATAAACAACTTTTGAATTATGAATGAGACACGTAGAAATTTTAGGCGAATTCTATGGGGGTGAATTCATGTCAATATTAATGGAATTATAATTAATTTATAAAATCTATCGTATTGTGTTTGGACTTGTTATTTACAACAGAAATCAATTAATAAAGACAATTGGAGCAGAAGGTCAGTTTGAAATTGATTATAGAAAACAATTCGACTTCTGATACATTTCTGAAAGGGTTTTTGAAGTAATTAAAAATTCTTTTAGATTTTAAATTCTTTTTGAAGTCTTAAAAATTATTAATTTTAAGTATTTAACATTTTGAATTTCTTTTTTTTTATTTTTGGATTCATTGTCCTTTTTGATATAGTTTTTTATTGTTCAAAAAAAATTAATTGAAATAATTTAATAAAAATTTTTAATTAATTTTTTTTAAATTTTTCCACAAATTAATTATTTTCGTTTTAACTATTTTTTTATTTTTTTTTTATTTTATTATAATTTTTTTAATAAAAATATTAATTTAAAAAAAATATAAAAAATTCTTTAAAATTAAAAAATATTTTTTTTCAGAATGTTGAAATGATTTTCTTATTTATTTTATTTTAATTTTTTTTAATAAATTTTTATTACCAAAAATTAATTCATCAGGTTTCAGTTAATTTATCTAAAAAATAATAAAATAAAATATTAAAATTTTTAAATATTTTATTTCAATAGACATTAAATTAAATTAATTTAATTTTTTAAATAAAAATATTAATTTAATTAAAAAATTTTAAAAAAACTTTAATTAAAAAATAATTTATTTTAGAATTTAGAAATTATTTTCTTATTTATTTTAATTTTTTTAAATAAATTTATATTACGAAAAATTAATTTATCAGTTTTTAGTTAATTTATTTAAAAAATAATGAAATAAAATAAAATAATTTATTTAAATTTTTAAATATGTATTTAATTTTAATCAAAATTAAATTAAATTAATTATTTTTTTTAATTAAATTAATTTTAAAAATTTTTTTTTTAAATGGAAAAATTATTGATAGAATTTTATTCTAATAAAATATTTTCAAACATTTTTTTATTTTAAAAATAATTATAATAAAAAAATAAATGAATGGTAATCAAAAAATAGATTTAATTAAAAATTAATTAATTGAAATAAAATTTTTAAAAATAAACTGAAAACTGATGTATTAATTTTTGTATGAATTAATTTTATTTAAAAAAAAATAAAAATAAATAAATAAAAATAATTTCTTAAATCTAAAATAAATATTTTTAAATTTTCAACACATATCAATTATTTAATAATTATTTTAATTTTTTAAATTAATACTTTATTTATATAACTAACATTTATAAAATATTTTAACAATCTATAACTTTTAATAAACAATGCAATTTTATAGAAAATATAAGACAAATTAGTTAAAATTGCGTTCCTCGAAAGCAATTTCAAACTTTGAAACATTTTCCTCGAAATTTATAAAAATATTTTCTCGAAACTTTGTACATTCCTAATTGATCTAAATTAAAGGTAAACAAAAAACTTTTGGAACAAACTTTCACAAAACTTTCTCAGAATGTCTTAAAAACAAAAATCTTGACCATTTCTCGATATACGAATTTTTTTCATGAACTTCCGCAACGCAAAAACCGCCCGGAAACTCAAACAGTGACTTTTAATAGTTCATAATCCTTATTTACTTTCCATCATCCAATTCAAACACTATTTTTCACTTAAGCTTTCTTCCTCCCTTTTTTTCCTTTTTACCTTTAGCCACTTGTGTTTGTCGTGACATTTCACGAGGGAAAAATAACACAACACAATTTTTTTTTTGCTTCTACTCTCTTCGATGATGATAAAAATATGAAAAACAAGTGTTTATCCTGTGGCAATATTTTTACAATAATAACAACATCTTCTTGTACCTACGAGTTACATATACAGAGGGAAGCATATTTCTTTGACAAATAACTCCATTATAAGTATCATCATCATCAGCAGCATCATTCGTCGCATAAGTTACAAAACTTTTCCGTTTTGCGATTTATATTTTTTTTTTCAAGTATGGAAGTTATGAAAGTTGTCGCGAAAAATCTGATAAAAAAAATAATCGTAAAAATCGTGTGTAAATTTAGTGACAACCATCATCATCATAATAATAAAAATTTTGTGCGTTGAAGGCAAAAAAAAAAATTTTCTTCATTTTTTTTTTTTTTTTTTTTTTTTTTTTTTGTATGAAACTATTGACACACAATTCGTAACACATGTGCAGCTTCTCTTCTATATTTATATAAAATAAATGCTATTATACGATAATGCGATGATGCTGCTGATGAAAAAATAGGAAAAACACAGAAAAGATGATTACCGAGCTTGTTTGCAACATCGACAAGCAACGGACATAAATATTGTTTATAAAGTAATATTAAACTTAAAAGCAATATAAAAAAGAAAAGTCGTTTCGTTTCATGAAAATTGTTTTTCCCTCACATTTTTTACTGTTTGAGGTTTAAAAAAAAACTGCAGGTACGAAAAAGTTGTTTTGTTTACAGATTGCAGCAAAGCAAAGAGAACCATTATGAGTTCTGTTCAAACATTTGCATTTTATTACTTACAAGATAACGTCACAGAGTTACCAACAAATTTTTAACGAAACAGAAAAAAAATTGTCGTCTTCCTGTCAATACGGAGTAATAAAAAAAACGTAATGGTTCTGAGCGCAAACAATTGTCGTTGTTACAAGAAATTTCTTTTTTGTTTTTTTTTTGTAACAAGACAAGATAAAATATATTGAGAGTTGTTGAGAGCAAGTCAAACAATAAGCAACTGACATTAAATCAATATTTACTCTTTTTAGTGCTTTAAAGATATGAAGAAAAAATTTTTGTGAGGTTTTTGGTCTGTCTGATTAAAATTTATTTTTTAAAAATTATTTAAAAATTTGTTATTTATTCTTAATTTTTTTTTTAATTTAAAATATGTATTGATTAAATTTTAAATTAAATAAAAAAAAATATTTCATACAAAAATTTGAAAAAAAAAATTAATTTATTAAATAAATAATTTTAGAATAATTATTTTTAATCATTTTAAATATTCTATAACTTATTTTTTACTCTTAAACTATTTTTCTTATTAAAAAAAATTATTGATTTTAATTTAAAGTATATAAAAAAAATATTTTATTCAAAGTTTAAAAAAAAAATATTAATTTTTAAAATAATTATTATAAAAAATTAATAAATTAAATAATTATTTTGAAAATTAATTAATTTTTTTATTTTTGAAGCTTTTAAATAAAATATTTATTCTCAAATAATTTTTTAATAAATTAATTTTTTTTATATTTTTTTTAATTAATTGATTTAATTTTAATTTAAATAAAAAAAAATATTTTATTTAGAAGTTTTAAAAATAAAAAAAATAATTTCTTTTTAAAATAATTAAATTAAAACTTATATTTTTAAAATCTTTAAATAAATATTTTTTTATTTATTTTTAATTCAATTTTTATTTTTAAATAATTAAAAGTTGAAAAAGAAATTAAAAATAAATTTAAAAAAAAAATTTTTTCTTAATTTTAATTTTTTTTATTTATTTATTTTTTTTGTTAATTATTTTTTAAATTATTTATTTTTTAATTAATTAACTTTTTTCAATTTATTATGTAATAAATTTTTTTTTTATTTTCTTGCTTGGTTTGAATTAATTGAAATAATTCTTTTCTGTGTTTGAAAAACCTAAAAAAAAAATAATTTAATAAAATATGAAAACTTACCCAAATTTTCATTAATTTTAATTATTTTTTTTCAATAATGTGAAATTAAATAAAATTTGAACAAAATAATTAAAAATCATTTAAATTAAAAATTTAAAAAAAAAATATGAAAAAGCGCTTTTACCTTTAATTTCGATGACTTTTAATTTTTTACTCATCCTTGTAACGTGAGTCGAGCCATTCAAGAAAATTGAAAGAAAAATGAAAAAAATAAAAAAAAAAGTTTAAGCTGTTAAGTGGATGTCGTCTCCTCTCTTAAAAAGTCCAAAAGATGATAAATGATGTTAGTCGCCTGACAATTCAATTCATTCCTTTAACAATTTTAATTTCTTCTTTCACAGACTTGTCGAATCAAGCGACGGAAGTCGAACCTGAATTCGACGGAACCATCACAAATGTTACTTTTCCAGCGGGACGGGAAGCTGTTCTCACGTGTTCTGTAAAAAATTTAGATAAGTTTAAGGTAAGATCTTGTTTTGCTGATAAAACTTGAGATAAGAACGGAGAAAACGTGATCTTTCGCTTTGACAGGTTGGATGGCTACGCGCCTCAGATCAAACAGTATTAGCATTAGCCAATCGCGTTGTGTCACACAATCCACGTATCACGGTTGTGCATGAGGATATGCGCACGTGGCGACTCCGTATACGACAACTACGTGAAACCGACAGAGGCTGTTACATGTGTCAAATTAATACGAGTCCAATGAAGAAACAAATTGGATGTATCGATGTACAAGGTAAGATTATTTTTTTTTTGTTATCTAACTCGCATCTTCGTATGCAAAATTTAGGCGAAGAAATAAGGAAACGAGTTGCGCAAAAATTAAACCTCTAAGCAAATATTTTTTTGCGTGTTTGCCATTAAAACGCGACTTTCATACCAAAAATAAAAACAAAACATGAGATAATTTTGATTTTTTAAATTTTTTTTTGAAGAAAATTTACTTGAGCGCTTTTTTTACAAATAAAAAAATTTTTAAACTCAAAAAAAAATTTTGATTTTTTGAAATTATTTTTAATATTATTTAATCTCATTTTTACACTCCTAAAAAAAACAATTTAAAAAATAATTAATGATTAAATAATTAAAAAATAAAATTTTACTTTTATTTAAACTTTAAAGAGAATTTCTGATTTTTTTAAATATTTTTTTAAAATAATTTTTTATATTTTTCTCATTTTTGTACTCCTCAAATAAAATTATTAACAATTTTTTTTAATTAAAATTTTTACAATTTTTACAATTAAAAATTTTAAATTTTTATAATTTTTTTTTAAGTTAAAAATTTAATTATTAATTAATTAATTTTTAAAAAAAATTAAATAAAAAATAAAATTTAATTTTTACTTAAATTTTTTGAATTTAAAAAGAATCATTTTTAAATTGTTTCTTTTTTTATTTTAAATTTTTATTTAAATTTTTGTACGCCTCATATATCATTTTTAATTAAATTTAATAAATTTTTATTTTTTTTATGATTATTGAAGCAAAAATTCAAATTTTAAGTTTAATGTGAACTTAATTTTTTTTTTATATTTTTTCTAAAAAGTTAAAATTGATTTTTTTGAAATTAAATATAAATTTTGCACTTTTTCGTACTCCTCATAACAAAATTTTACTCTCATAAGGACAAAAACAATTTTTTTTCTTCTAAAATGCATTAAAAAAAACTCGTTACTGTATTTTTACGCTTTTACCCACGCCACAGCGATACGCGGGCGAAAAATAACAGAAAATATTTATCAAACAAACAACATACGTGAACTGTTTTCCAGATTTTTGACCACGCACAGTGCTTGACTGTGTCGTGTTGTCAGCGGAAAAGCAAACAGTCATGAGTATGAATACTAAAATAAAATAATCATCGAGTCACAATATTTTTGTTGTTGTTATCTCCTTTTGCTGTTGCTCAAAACAATTTTTTCACACACACACGAAAAAAAAAGTTTTTAAGGGTTTGGAAGTCATAAAAAAATGACGCAACTCGCCTTAAAACAATGCACTAACGCAAAAATCATGTTCCTAAAGACTTCTATTTTCATGATGCGATGTAGATAAAAAACGAGTGGATGAAAAAAAAATCTACTGCAAACGCCTCGAGCATGCAATGATGGCATTTTAGTGCGTGGGTCGTGAGTTTGTGCAAGAGAAGCGGATAAAACAACTTTATCGCGTTCCCTCTAAATATGAATGACGAGCGAAGAGATAGACGTAAATTGGCTTAAAAGCAAAAGCATGCAAATTTTTTTAGTCGAGTCGGTGCAACGCAAAGGTGCGAGGAGTGAAAATTCGTGTTTTTCTGTTAATAAAAAAATTGCGAATGGAGACGCCTGGTTTTTTTTATTATTATTGGATTTAATGGATTTCATGGATGACCATTTTTCAAAAAAAAAAAAAAAAATTCCGAAGCAACAAAGGAAAATTCCCAAAAAAAAAATGTTTATTATTAAATTTGTTGGAAAAAGACAATAATATTTATGGAAGCTTTCACACACACGCACACATTTCCTTTTGACTTATTTCACAATAATAATAAATATAAAGTAATCATAAAAAACTGTCGGTCGACCTTCCTGCGTTTGTTCATTCGAAACAGAAGCGAAAGATACAGAAAAAAAACAGGTTTCAACAATTTTTTTTTCTTCACAGTTCGAGGAAAAGAAAATTATTATAAATCAACACGGCCTTTGCACAAGGATAAAAAAAAACATAAATAAATGTGTTTAATATAAAGCTCTACGAGAAAAGACTTTAATTGAATTGCGAGCGTATGATGATGGAAATATTGCTTAGCTTTGTTCTCCATCAGTTTTGCGCCTCGCCTCGCCTTCGTAGATGTCGAAATGCTTAGTCTTTGGGATTATTTATTTATTATTTAAGTGAAATGAAGCGGATTATCATTCTTTATGTTGCTTCCGTTCCCTTCTCCACGCTCCGTTTATTTATTCCAGAATTTTTTTTTATTATTTATTTTTTTTTTTATTTTTTTATGAAAAAAAGCGAGAAAAAAAACTTTTTATTAATAAATGTAAGGCGTGTACCTATCTCAGTTCATTCAAAATTCATCCATCAAGAAATTTAATAATAACGCAAAATCTTTAATGGCACTTTTAACACAAACATTAAGTAAACTTCCGCACTTCCGCTTGTGTACTTGAGAAAGAAGAAGAAAAAAATTTAATTCGTCACAAAAATCAGGGTGAAATCAATATTTGGCGCTATTAAACGAAAATGTCGAACGTAAAAAAGAAAAATCTGTTTAACGATGGAATGAATATTGGGGAAATGAGAGAAACGAAAAACGGCCTACAGTAAATTTTTCATTATTTCAATTTTGCTGTAATGATGGTAAGGGAAACAAGTAAGAAGCAGTGATGCTTTTTTTTTGATACTTACTCATTTATCGGTAATAAAAATGTTTTTCTACGTTCGATTCTGTTCAATGATTTTTTTTTACTCAGACGGAAATTCTGAGGTAAAAAAACTAAAATAAAAAATATTTAAATTTTGGTTATTGTTTAAATTAAAAAAATTATTTTTTAATTATTTTTTAATAATTTTTTTAATTATAAAAATTTAATTTTTAATAATATAAATTTTAATAATTTAATTCTTGTTAAATTTTTAACAAGATTTTTAATTTTTTTTTAACTATGAAAAATTTATATATTTTTATTTTTAATAAAATACTAATTTTCAAGTAATTTCAAAGGTTCAAAAAAATATATTTCATTAATTTTTAAGTTATTTTTAAAATTAAATTGAAATTCATAATAAATTTTAAAAAATTAAGGCGTCGCCTTAAAATATTTAAATTTAATTTTTTATGAAGCTTTTAAGCTCAATAAGACATAAATATGACTATGGAAGCTGATTTTTGAATGAATTTAAATTTTAATAAAAAAAATTAAATAAAAACTTACGAAATAAATTTAAAGCGTTGCTTTAAATTGAAATTTTTTGATATTTTTAATGAAAATGTTTAAGGTAGAAATCACATTTTAAAGTCATTAAGTCCTTTTATTTTTTTTTTATTAAAGCTGAGTTATGAGTTGTCAAAGTTGGATTCAAATTCATATTTAATACTGAAAAATAAGGCGTCGCCTTAAAATATTTAAATTTACCTTTTTTATTGAGGTTTTAAGCCCAGTGATACATAAGTATCGACTAAAAGCTTATGTTTTACAATTTAAATCTTAATTTAAAAAAAAAATAAATGAAAATTAAATAAAATATTTTAAAAAATTTTAAGGCGTTAAATTGAATTTTTTAATTGTTTTAATGAAAAAAATTAAGTTAGAAGTTTCATATTAAAGCTTTCAAGTATTTTTTTTTTATAAAGCTAAAGAAGCCTTTTAATTACGAAAAAGAAAATTCTTATGAAAAGTATTTAAGTTAAAATAAAAGCTTCGAAGATAAAAAAAATTCGAGGATGATTTGTTAGTATGTTCATCTTTCGATGATGTGAATCAATTGATATAGGTCGACTTATTTCGTTACCTTTTCACTTTTCATGTTCTTTTCATCCAGGCTTAAGATATATTTGTCTTTTTAATTACTTATTGGAGCTTTTCTTTAAAATTTTTACAACATTTTCTTTATAATTACCTGAAATGATTAAAATTAATTAAAATATTCAATTCAAACAATTTTTAAATATTTTTCCTTACCTTTGATTTTTTATACCTTTTATACTTACCATTGAGTTTTTTCCTTTAAATTTCTATTTGGGCAATTTCTTCATTTAGTTAATATTTGACGGACTTTCAAGTACCTTCCTGACGAGAAATCAACTGATTTTCAGGGGAATCGTAATTCATAGAAAATACAAGAGAAATAATAGAACAAGTAAAGAGGGCACTTAAAGCTATATGCATTATAGGTATGTTTAAGAGGATAATAGAGAAAAAGAAATATTTTATACAAGAAAATGACTTACTTTGCATTTGAATGTTTCTCCCACTCCAACTAAGTATTGTTATTAAAAGTCGGCAATTTTCTTCTTCGTTTCGTTTCACTTTTTTTTCTTTGTTTTGTCTTATTCCCTCGCAGAAGAAGAAGCGACTTTTTTGATACTTTTTCACGCATTGTGTGGCATTAGCATAACAATGAAGCGAACAATACGACAAAAAAGTACTTTGGAGCAAAATTTATCGATGCTCTTGTGACACATTAAAAGATTTAAAAGTGATTATGTTTTTCGCGGAATTCAATCTCGATAAGGCAAGAACACAACAAATAAAGATACGACAGAAAAAGTTTAATTCAAAAGTCATGCATTAGCATTAAAGATAACAATAATAGGATTAGACAGATTTTAATCAACAATTTCTTTGTCGTTCGTTTCTCTGAAGATTTAATTTTACATTTTTTTCTCATCCAAAAAAAAATCTAATAATTTGTCACAAAATTTTCATAATTTCATCTAATATTAAGGGAAAACATTCAACACCGCCAACATTATATTATATTTCCGACACATAAACTCAGAGGACGCAAAAAAACGCAGTGAACATCAAATCATGGCAAACATCAACGTAGCGACAAAGCAGGGCATCATTATACGGAAACACGGAACAGTTCTCAAAGCAGACAAGCAGAAAATAAGAAAAACATGTTTTTTGTTCGTCCTCGTTGGCGACGAGAAGAGCAGAGCAATCACAGTCGTTGTCGCAAAATTGTCGTGTGTTTGTCGTATTTATCTTAGCACTATGGGTCTTTTACTTACGACGACGACGAGTGACAAACACAAAAAAATTCACACACGCATTAAGGAAAATATTTGAATAAGAAATTATCTGAGGTTTTGTCTGATTTGATGTCTGTCTCTTGATTTTTAAAAGATTTAAGGCGTTGCCTTAAAATATTTAAATTTTACTTTTGATTTTTTCTTGAAATTTTAACAAAAAATAATCTGAAAGCTTAATTAATTTAAAAAAAAATTTTGTTTAATATTGAAAATTTACCCCTAATTTCAATATTTTTATAATAATTTAAGGCTTTGCCTTAAAATTTTATTTTTTTAATATTTCTTTGAACTAAAACTTAATTTCTAAATTTTATTTCTATCAAAAAAGGGTTAAAATCTAAAATTAAAGTTTGAATTAAAATTGGATTGATAAACAAAATATTATTATGTAGTACAAGGCGTTGCTTTAAAATATTGAAACTGTACTTCATTTTTTTCTTTGATATCTTTATAAAATTTCAGCTCAAAATTTAATTCATCTAAAAGTACTTAATTTTGTTTTCAAATAATCAAAATTTTAATTTATCAAAATTTATTTGAATTTTATTTAAGTTACCTTATAATTTAATATCTCTAAATTTTTTCTTAAAATTAAAACTTAATTATTTCATATTTTTTAACAAAAAAAAAAAAAAATAACGAAAGTGTTTATATCTAAAATTATGAAGTAAAGTTTAAAAAAAATTAAATCGAAATCTAAAAAAATTTATGTAAGGCGTTGCCTTAAAAATATTAAAATTTAGTTCAAAATAAATTTTATTGAAATTAAATTTAAATTTTAACTCTAATTCACAAATGTAATACAAAAGTTGCAAAAAATTTTACATTATCTTTTGAAAAATGTCCATAAAGTTAAAATTAGTTTTGATAAATTTAAGGCGTTGCTTTAAATTAAAATTTTCAATCAAATATTATCAATTTTTTTCTCTAAATTTTGAAACTTTTTTCAAAAATAGTTAAACCAATATGAAAAAGCGATTTTGTCACTTACCTTTTGCACGAAAATCCTGAAACTTTTTTTTGTGTCGCTCCATTATGCCGTGAACGTGTACGGATATTCGCATTGGGACACATAAACTAGGCTATTGTTACATTGCCGTCGGCTGTTTGACTTTATTTTGTTAATTTTTGTGATATTTTGAACTGTGTGTGTGTTGTTTGTACTTGACTCTGTTGCTCCTTGTTGCTTTTTTCCCTCGTTTATCGTCGTTTATACATGTGTTCTCTATTCTTTTACAACTTTTCTTCCCTCATCTTTTTTTTCATCGTCGTGTTTTATTTTTTTTAATTGAATATAATGAATATTTTTATTGTTCGTGTTATCATTATTATTGTCTCTCCTCTTCTTCTTGTCTCTTCTCGACCTTTTGAGCTACGAAAAAAAAAAACAAACAGCAAAAAGGGGTACGAAGAGTGTCTGACGAAATGAGTTAGAAAAGTACTCTCAAAGGAATATTTTTTGCTGTTTTTGTCTTATGATGCGGGCGGGCAAGCGACGTCGGGTGTTGTTAAACAACATTTATAATCATTAACTTTTGATGCCGCAGCGATAAGAACGACGTGACCAAAAAAAATTTTTTAAACGACGAAGAAGAAAAAAAATCAGCGGCTCACATTTTTCCTCCCAATTTAAATTAATTAATCCGCAAAAGCTTTAATTAGTCAAGATGAAACCTTTTTCTGCTTTAAAAAGAAAAAGAGAAAAAACGGATGAATGATGACTAAAAATAAATAAGAAACAGACGAAAAATCAATAAAAAAAAAACATTGAAGTCACGAAAAATATTAAATCAAAATTAAAAATAATAAATTCAATGCTTTTGCCTTTTTCGAATGTTTACAAAGACGAACGTCACGCCACGTTAGACAGCATCCGGTTACGCATCATTCAACATCGTCTCTTTTTTGGGTGACGAAAATTTTATATTTATGAATGGCAAAAAAGGAACGACGAGGCGGTGAAACGAGAAAAAAAATTACAGAACCAGCAAACAAAGTAACCGTAACCGCAACAAGGTCAATTTTTGAAACATTTTTTTTTTTTGGTCCGTGAGGATCTAACGCTTCAAGAGCAGGAACAACCGCCGACGCATATGAGGGGAAACCGTTGTAATTTGCGTATAATTCCGTATAAATTATTTATTAATCCTACAATTTATTTTTTTTTTCATGTGTTTTAAGGGGTTTCAAGGATTTTTTTTAGTAAATTTAAAAAAAATAAAAATAATATTTTTAAAAAATTAAATAATTTTTTTTATGAAATTCAAAAAAAAAATAGATTTAAATAATAATTTCAGCAAAAAAATTTTAAAAAATTAAATTAATTTGAAAAAAAATTAAAATATTTTTTTTTAAATATTTAAAAAAAAATTAAAAATGAATAAAATATAAAAAAAAAATAATTTAATTACAAAAAAACTAAATTTTAATTTTAAGCATAAAAATCAATAAAAAAGAATTAAAATGAATAAAATTAAAAAAAAAAAATAAGGAAAAAAATTATTCTTTAAAAAAAAATAAGATTAGGTATAAAATTAAAAAAAAAAGTTGTAGATGATTAAAATTTCTATAATTATATAATATAATTTCATTCAATAAAAATTATAAAAAAATCCTCAAAAGTTTTAAAACAAATAATCAAATTTAATTAATTTAAATTATCGAAAAAATAAAAAAAAATATTCTTTAAAAATTGTTATAATAATTTTTAAGATTTTCTTATGAAAAAAATTTTTCGAAAATCTTATTAATTTTATTAACATTTAAAAATAAAAAAAAATAATTAAAAATAGTTTAATAAGCTGAATTTAACAATTTATAAAAATCATTTAAAGAAAAAAAATTTAAAAATTTTTCAAGACTTTTTTTGAATCAAAAAAATTTTTTTAAATAAAAAATTTAAATATTTTTAAAAATTTTTTTAAAAATATTTAAATATTTTTCAACATATTTTTTAAATTTAAAAATTTAAATTAAAAAAAAATTAAATTAAAAAAAATTAAATTGAAAAAAACTTAAATTAAAAAAAAATTAAATTAAAAAAAATTAAATTAAAAAAATTTAATTAAAAAAAATTAAATTAAAAAAATTAAAAAAAAAATTAAATTAAAAATAATTAAATTAAAAAGTATTTAAAAATTAATTATTATTATTTTTAAATTATTATAAAATTTAAAAAAGCGCTCAAATAAATTATTGACAATTTCCATATTTTTTCAAATTTTTCACATGGGCATATTTAATAACGTTGTTGAAGCAAAGTCGAAAAAAAAGAGAACAAATAAGTAATAAAATAACACAACAAAAAATAATACAGAAACAGCAGGTATTAAAATGTGTGTGTGTCTGAATAAATGACGACGGCGGAAGATGCAAAGGTTTTAAATAAAGCACATCCGCATTAACGTACAGTACCATGTGTGTGTTGGGAAATTGGAGCAACAACCACAGTAATATGGTTAAAAGTGTGCTGCTGTGCCGTGATTTGTTTTTTTTTTGTTCTGCCGCTTTTCTCTCGACGTTTCTCTCGAGCGAACGAACGACGTCGTGTCTGAAACATGAGAAATGATAGAGTGGGAAAGAAACCGTATGTTGTTTTGTCTGTTACTTTTAAGCCGTGCTTATTTATTAGTTTTAACAGAAAAAGAGATTACGAATTAACTGACGAATGTCACGGAATTTAATTAAATTTATTTTTTGAAAAATTTTTATGCGAAAATCGATAAAATAATTTTTTTTATTTTTTCAGTGCCACCAAATATCGTTGATGAAGAATCATCCGCCGATATCGCTGTGCAAGAAGGAGAGGATGCGATATTAATTTGTCGCGCAACGGGCCATCCCCCGCCGAGAGTTACATGGAAACGAGAAGACGGCGATTTTATGCTGTTACGCAAAGCGGGAAGTCGCGAACTCATAAAAGGTAATTTTTAATTGAAATTTTCACGCCGGGAAATTTAAATTTTTATCGAAAAATGGTCAAGTCAATTTTTTTAAATATAAAATTAAATTAATTAAAATTAATTTAAAAATTAGTTTAATAAATTTAATTTTTTTTAATTAAATTTTTTATTTAAATTTAAAAATTAATTTAAAATTAAATTAAATTAATTTTTTTAAATTTAAAATTTAAAAGTTAAATTAAAAATATTATTTTAAATTTAAATACAAAAATAAAATTAATTTAAATAATAATATAATTTTTTTAAATCTTTATTTAATAAAAAATAAAATTTAATTGAAATAAAAATTATTTATTTAAATTTTTTAAATTTTAAATTAATTAATTAAATTAAAAAATTAATTAAAATTAAATTAATTAATTAATAAATTAAAATTATTTAAACAAAAATTATTTAAATTCAAAAATTAATTTAATTTAATTTTTTATTTTTTTGTTTAAATTAAAAAAAAATTTTTTTAAATATTAAATAATTTTTTTGCTGAACTAAAATAAATTTTTAAATTTTTTAAAAATTTTTTTTGAGAATTTCATTTCAAAAACCAACTTCAAAAACTCTTTAAGTCACACAAAAACATCTAAATTAAATTAAAAAGCCCGCAAACCGTTCAACAATGGCGACTTTACTACTTTACACAACAATAAACATTAAACTTACGATCAAGATAATGTAGTTTCGCCGCACTTTTCATCCATTCCCCGTTGCCATTTGCTACACTTTGTTGTCGAGTCATGAAAAAATATTAAAGAAATTTTTTTAAAAAAAGTTTTCCATTATTCAACAACTTTTCTCTCTCAAACTAAGCCGTTTTTCTCGTAAAAACACTTTTTTAAAATTTTATGCAACTTTGTGATAATCTCCCATGGACCAAAAAGGAGAAAAGAGGAAAAACGAACTAATGAAGTAAACGTCACACGAAGTAAAGTACAAAATAATAATAAACAAGGTCGCAAGTGCATGACAATAACGAACAAAAAAAGACTCGAGCACGAAAAGCAATAAAATATTTTCCTTCCTTTCGACCGACTTTCAACTTTGGCTTCGAAAAGAATGAAAAATTTGTGTGGTTAAATTTTTTCCTCCTTGACGTTAAAAAGCGACAAAAGGAAACAACTTTTAATAGTCTTCGGTCCAATGTCATTTAAAGCTTTACAATTATGACGTCGTTCATTGTCCCTTTTCCTCTCTTCACTGTCTTCAAGTTCATAAAAAAGGGGCCACACTAAATAAAAACCATAAACTCAGCCTCAGCTAATATAAAAGGAAACTTTATTAAAATTTTTGGGGGATGTGAGAAATCTCGTTGCTTTCGTTCATTAGAGCAAACTTTATGACATTATCTTGATGATGATTATTATTGAATTAAACCACGTCACGACTAAATGCACGTCAAAGGGATGAAAAGCAGAACAATCAACGAATGTGTTAAACAAACCAAAAAGTAAAATTTCGTTTGATATTTTGGAATTTACTCAAATCTCTGACATGACAGTAAAATGAACAAATTTTTCCCTACCGTTTTTTTTTTGTGAAATGAATTTCGACAGAATTCGACAAAAATTGAATTTTATCTTTTTTAGACGTCTGTCTGAAAAAATGTAAAAAAATCATTAACAAATGTGCATTGGGGCAATATTTAAAAATGTGAATTGGGTTGAAATTTGACAATGTTCATTGGGCAATAATTTTAAAATGTGCATTGGGACATTAGTTCAGAAGTTCATTGAGGCAAAATTTTCGAATTTGCCTTAAAAAAATTTTAGAATGTGCACTGGGTAAAAATATAAAAATGTGCATTAGGTCACAAATTTAGAATTTGCATTGGGATGTTATATTAAAATGTGCATTGGGAAAAATTTCAATATCTGAAAATAAAATTTTCATGTCCCAATGCACATTCTGAAATGTGTCCCAATACAACTTCTGAAAAATTATCCCAATGCACATTTTAATTTTTTTACCCAATGCACATTTTAAAATTTTGTCCTCATACGAATTCTAAGATTTTGAGCAATTTACTTTGATCCCAATGCACATTCAAAAATATTGCTTCATAACAAAAATTTTAAATTCTGACCCAATTCGCATTTTAAAATATTTTTTAAATTTTTAATTAAAAAATAAAAAAAAAAATTAAAATTTTAAAAAAAAAAAAATTAAAAAAAAAAAAAAAAAAAATTAAAAAAAAATTTTTAAAAAATTGAAAAAAAAAATTTAAAAATTAAAAAAAAAATTTTAAAAATTAAAAAAAAAAAATTGAAAAAAAAAAAAAATAAATCTTAAAAGTTGACTCGAAATGCACTTAATTTAAAAATTGAACGACAACTTTTGTACATTATTTTTCTCTTATCAAATCTTGTTTCGCCTTCAAACGCAGACGACGGTAATAAAGCCTTAACTAGTTGTGTTCACTCTCTTGTAACAAGAGTAAGAGAGGGATAAGATGATGGGTTTGATGTCGCTGTTTATATCGAAAAATTTACTGCTTTCTTTTGACAATTTCTTCTTTTTTTTCCTTTTACTTCTCTTTCTCTCATCCAATTTTAAAAAATAAAAAGAAAAAAAGTCGACGATATGACGACAAAAACACTTATGTCTTGTTACCGTCTCTTTTAATGTAACGTTTTTCGTTCACTTTTTTTTATTGTCGATGGTGTTTAAAAACGCCGCACGACAAACGACGCCGTCTCAGGTGTATTTTGAGTTTAACGATCATAAAAATTTCAGATAATCACGGTGTTTGCCTTTTACATCACTGCTTCTTTCAGTTCTCTTTGTACTTGCCTCAAAAAATTTTCCTTTTTTTTGTCGTCTGCATATAAAGCTAAAAATGTAAAAAAAGGAAAAGAGCAAATGTGTGCTTTAATGCAATTTGTAAAATAAAAGCGTGTATTTTGTCATTTGTTTGTCTTTTTGTACTCGTTTTTAGTTGGTTTGGCTACACAAAGAAAGAAAGGCCAACGAATCGTAATTAGGGTTTTTTTTACATTTTTTTTCTTTCGTCATGCTTCATAAAAATCAAAGAGTAGATCTTTGTATCAGTCTGAAAAAATAAAAGAGTTCACTTTAGAAAATTAAGAAAAAAAAATTAAGTCGATGAAATATATTAAAGATTGTAACTGAACATAACATTAAAAATTTATTTAAAAAAAAAAAATAAAATTTCAAAAAATTTTTAATAAAAAAAAATATAAAAAAAATTAAATAATATTATTTAAATTTCTAAAAAAAAATATTAAAATAAAGAAAAAATATTAATTTAATTTAACTTTTGGTTTAATTTATTTTTGTATATTTAAGTTTTTTTTCTTTTTTGTTAAAATAATAAAAAATTTTTAAATAATTAATTTTTAAACTAAAACAAGAAATCAAAAATAAATATTTTGCCAAATTTTTAACTTTTTTTTAATGATTTTAAAATTAAAAAAAAAAAACTTAAAATTTAAATACTTTTTAATTTAGTATAAAAATTAATTGTTTAAAATAAAATAAAAATATTAATTAATTGAACTTGAATGAAAAAAAAAATAATTAATTTAATTTAATTAATTTAAAATTTATTTTTTAATTAATAAAATAAAAATATTTTTATTAATTTATAGTTTATTTTTTGTCAAAAATTAATCTTTAAAATTTAAAATTTTTATAAAATTAATTTTATTTAATTTTTATTTTAATATAAAAATATTTTTTTTAAATAAAAATTATTTAGTTCGAATAAATGTAAACAAAAAAAATAATTAATAAAAAAAATATTTTTAATATAAAAATTAATAAAAAGCTATTTAAAAATTCCATTATCAAATTTTTTTTTTTTTTTTTTTTTTTAAATAAAATAATTAAAATTCTTTACAAATTATAATTTTTTTAATAATTAAAAATTAACGAATTTCATTAAAAATTATTTATTTTTTAAATTTTTCATAAAACCCTCAAAATAAGTAAAACCTTACCGTAAAACCGCTACAAATTTCACTTCTAAACTGCTTTTTTAGTCCTTTTGATGTCATGTTCACACAGTTCGCCCTGATTATCTGAATGTAACTGAAGTCACCTAACATTACAAATTACGGTCGAAAGATAACAGCCAGTGGCAATGACAAATCTCTTCACTCTCTTTTCTCTGGCACATGCATTCCCGTAATATTTCGAGTTCAGTCAAACGAAACTCTGCAAAATGAATAAATTATTTTCCATGGAAAAAATATTTTTAATCCTTAAATCCGCTACTTGCCGTTTATTTTTTTCCTCTGCGGTGAATTTTTTAGCGTGACTTGACCAAAAAATACAAAAAAAAAGATCCAAACATGTTGTAAACTGTTTTTTCTTTTCTTTTCTGCCGCCTCTATTTTTGTATTCAACAAAATTTGCAACAACAATTATCGCTGTAACTGCAGTTGATTCATACAACGGTAGCGAATTAAGATTACCAAGGTACATATTTACAATTTTTCAGCCTTTGTATGCGAAACTCGTTAATTATAACAAACTCTTTTCTCCTTTTTTCCCTCTTTTCATACACATCCGCGTTTTTGTGTGCGTTTTTCATCATCATCCTCGTGAACGTGATGGATGGCTTCAACTACAACAGATTAGAAAGACGTCAAATGGGAGCGTATCTCTGCATAGGTAATAATTATTTTTAATGATTTACGTCGTTTTCTCTTTTTTTTCACTCGTAGGCAAACTATTTAAGTTTTTTTTTACAATAATGTCGCGAATCTTTTGTGACTGTTTTGTAAAGCTTTGTTAATAATTTTTCCTCATTTTTTTCATTCAAACAAATTTCTAGCTTCTAATGATGTACCTCCCGCGGTTAGTAAACGTGTCTCATTGAGTGTGCATTGTAAGTATTTTTTTCCTTCTTTCTGCCACGGAATATGCAAATTATAATTTATGCAATTTAAATGGTTTTTTCTTGTTTTTTTTACATTTTTCTCCTTTTGATGAATTTTTCAACAGTTGCGCCATCTGTTCGTGCTCCAAGTCAACTATTGGGCGCCCCCTTGGGATCTGACGTGCAGCTTGAATGTCATGTCGAAGCATCGCCAACGCCCGTGTCGTATTGGCTCAAAGGAGGACGAGTGCCATCTAGCGGATATTTGCCCGGCGGAGGAATCGGAATTGGGCAAGAAGTAGGACAACCTCGTCCGGAAATGCTGTTGGATGGGTAAGTGTTGGCGTCGTTTTATTTTTATGAAAAAAGGTGAAAAAAATGTGCAGGACATCATATTTCTTCTTTTGTGACAAATTTTGTAGGAAGACATTTGTCATTTGGACTTTTGTAGGATAGCAAAAAAAATATTAATGATTATCTAACTGTGAAAAGAGTACAAATCCAGCTGTCCTTCAAAATGTTTGTGTGTTTTATATTGGAGGTTTTGAAATGTACTTGCAGCTTTAAATTATTTTTACTTCGAAAAAAGAAGTTTTTGTCGAAGCTTTTTAAAGTCAATTTTTTATTTAAGTTAAATTAAGCTTCTCGAATTTTTATTTATAATTTCGAAATTATATTAAGAAGATTTTCGAAAAATTTTAAACTCTCAAAAAATTTTTTTTTTCTTATTTCAAAAAAAAATTTTAAATGTTTCTTTTAATATTTTCGAAATTTAATTAAATTTTTTTTTTTAGGAAAAATTTTCGAAATATATCTTCGAATTTTTTGAAAAATTCAATTTCAATAACAATTTCGAAAAAATTTTCGAAAATTATTTTTTCGATCAATTTTCGAAATTGAAAAAATGCTTCTTTGATTAAAAAATTTTTTTTTTTCAGTTTTCGTAGATTGATTTCTTTCTTTTTTCTCAATCGATTTTTGTAAATTAAAAGAAATTAATTTTTTTTTTTCTTATTTCGAAAATTTTTCGAAAGCTGAAAAAAATATTTTTGATATTAAAAAATTTTATTTGATTTTTTGTTTTAATATTTTTGGAAATATAATTTAAAATTTTTCGAAAATCAAAAAAAAAATAAAATAATTTTTCGAAAATATTTTTTTTTTATTCTCAAAAATTGATTTAAATAAAATTCTACATGAATTTTTATAAAATTTTTAAATTTTTTTTAACATCAAAAAAATATCCAAAAATAATTCTTCAATTAATTTTTAATTATTCGAAATTGATAAAAAACAGTTTCTTTAATTTTTGTAAATATTATGAAAATTTTTTCATTCTTAAAAAAATTTCCGAAAATTAAAAAAAAAATAATTTTTCGAAAATTTTAAATAAATTTCTAATTTTTTTCGAAATTTTTTGAAAAAAAATTAATTTTAATTTTCGAAAAAAAATTATTAAATAATAATAAAAATAATTATATTTTTAATTTCTTATAATCAACTTTTGAAAATTGAAAAAAATAACTTTATTTTTGAAAATTTGAAATAAATTTTAAATTCTATTTTCGAAAATATTTTGAAAGCTAAAAAAATTCATTTAAACTTAATAAAAATTTTTTGATAATTTTAAATAAAAATTTCAAAATTAATTTCAGAAGCTTTTCGAAAATAAAAAGAAATTGAAATAATTTTTCGAAAATATTTTTTTCTTTAATAATTTTTTTTCCGTTTTGACAGATCATTCAAAGTCCTTCTTTCTCACAATGAATGATCAACCTGTCATTTTTATAGCTTATCATCACGACAAATCGCTAATAACGACACACATTCCATCATATCTGCAAGACAAGATCTCCGAAATAAATGAAGATATTAACGCATGATATGTTTCATTGCTTCATATTTACACAAAAAATTGCTTTCTCACATGTTTACCTCTCGTGTGACGAGCTAACATGACAAGTGAATGTCTTTTTGTCTGCTGTCACACATGTGACGACGACGACGACGATGTGTTTAAGTAACGATGACGAAATAGAGATAAAGGACCTTCTCTCCTTTGTAGAGCTGCGACAGATAACACTCGACGATGACCTTTTACGTGTTTTATGATAAATGATGATAATATTATTTGTCGTTTCTCTCGATCTTGTTTCATCGCATTTCAAGACGTTTTTATCGGGTGCTAAACTAAAACAAAAGAGAGAAAAAGTGACATGACGTGGGTGTAATTTTTATGATGTGTGAATGATAATAAAGATATTTATTTACGATTTTTCTCATTTTTTTTTTCGTTTCAGACCCAAATATATGATTACCGAGAAACGGAATGGATTTCGGGGGATTATGACATTGTTAGTTAGATCATTTTCGCCATCAGACGTTGGAACGTACCATTGCGTTAGCACTAATTCATTGGGACGTGCCGAGGGAACATTACGATTGTATGGTAAGATAATATTTGATTTGTTTCGATTTGCCTCGGATAAGTTTGAGTTAATTAACGATAATGATTTTTGTTTGTTTGAGTATTCAATTATCTCTTTCTCTTCATTTTTTTTGAAGTGTTTTCGGCGAAATTTGATTTCTTTTGTTATTTTTACAGTTAATTTTTTTTGAATTAGCAAAAAGGCGATTTTCAAATTTTTAACGGTCATTTTTTGAATTGACATTTACGAATTTAATTTTAATTCTAAATTAATTTTGGTTAACAAAAAAAAATAAATTTTTAATTTAATTAGATTATAATTTTTTTAAAAATATTATTTAATTTTTAATTAAATTTAATTTAATTTAATTTTTAATTTTTTTAAAATTATTTTATTTATTTATTATTTTCCGTTTAATTTTTTAAAATTAATTTTGAAGAATAATTAATTAAAATTAATTAATTAATTTATTAATTTAATTGAATTAATTTTTTTTATTAATTAAAATTTTTGCTTTTCAAAAAATTTTATTTGTTTCCAATTTTTTTTTTATTTTAATTCGAGTTTAATTTAGTAAAAAAAATTATTTTATAAATTTTTATTTAATTATTTTATTTTTTTAATTATTTTTATTTTATTTTATTTTTTTAATTTCATTGATTTTTAATTGCCAATTAGCGAATTTTAAATTTGTTGTTTTTATTAAATTATTTTTTTTAAATTTTTTTTTTTTGAAAAATTTTAAAAAATTAAAAAAAAATTAAATTAAACTGAGCATAAATTTTTATTCTACATTTAAAAAAAAAATCAGGATAAAATTTAAATTTTCTTATATCCCCAAAATGTGATTTAAAAGATTTTCTCTTTTAACATTTTTCAATATTCACGCATGAACTGCATTCAAATCCGATGCACTTTTCATTTTCCATTCAAAAAAAAAATCCAACTGTTTACGGTTCTTTTCATCAATTCAAAGAAAAAAAAATAAGTACGACTTTTCACCGAAACGACGATATTTACTGCAAAGTGCCTCAAAATGGAATATGTTATGAAATTAAATATAAGAGCGCTCAATTGTTGGTCATTGACTCGATTTATTTTTTTTTTTCGCAAATAAAAGTTTCCTCTTGTGAAAACTTGCTTTATTTATGCGAAATCGGGACATGTTCACACAAAGGAGAGTCAGGTAGAAAATTTTTCAAATTGGAGTGAATAGAGAGGCAACTTTGAATATGTTATGCATGCAGCGTACGGCCTTTACGAACGGGACTTAATATCCAATTTATGTTTCATTGAATAATGAATTTAAAACGAGGGAAATTGATATGAATGCTCCATGCTCTTGTGTGGCAATTTTGAAGCTGGCTTTTAAAGGGAATCTATTTAGAATTAGAGTGAAGTGGCGATTTAGATAAGAGTTTGTTTGAGAAAAATCAATTGGTTTGACTTTTGGAGTTTAAGAGGTCAGGATTTGATGAAAAAATTATTTTTTTGGTTTAAAAAGTGACAAATTTTAATAGATCTGACTTTGAGCTATCTCTAAAAGATGATTTTTAATTTTTTTTTCACTTATAGAACTTTAAGTTTGTCTTAAAATTTGAAATTAATCTCATTTTCAAATATTAAGACAAATTTTTAGTTCTATAGATGAAAAAAATTACAAAAAATCATCTTTAAAGATATTCAAAAGTCAGATCTATCAAAATCTGTCACTTTTCAAACCAAAAAAAAATTATCCAATTTTGTCAGTTTTCATCAAAACCCAATTTTACCGTAAACAATCAGAACTTGATCGGTATCAATCATGAAAAATCTCTCCTAATTAACGTCATAATGACATCTGTCATTCTTCTCACTGCCATCCAATGCCAAATAATCACCCCATTGACCCTAATTACATTTCGACTCCGACATTCTTTCCGATTAAGTAATGAAGTCTTTGTCCCATAATTCGTTCTCTTCTACTCTCCGTTTCGGACTGGACCTGTAAGGATAATAAAAGAAGAGGAAACATGCATAAAAAACACATTTCTTTTCGTTGTATCCTTCAAGCTGTCGAACGTTACGAATATGTTGCGAATGTAAATTCAATCAAAACGTGATTAGAATAAGCAAAGAAAAAATCCTGAAAACTCTTTTTTTATGCCGTTCGTCTATTCTATTGTGATTGCAATGATTTTGTATCACCGATAAGTATATAAACTGCCTTTTCTCTGATTCTTTTTTCTCACAGGAGACACGGAGAGAAAGAATTGAGAAAAGGGATGAAGAAAAAAAATCTGTAACAAGTAGTCAAAAACAATCCGAATGATATGAAAATGTCGATTACGTTCGTCGTATTTGTTATGCGAAACATTTTCAGTGAGCCATTCTGAACGAATGGGGATCTAATAAAATCTCGGAAAACACACAACGAAACATTATGCCATGAATGTTTGGAGATTATTTTAACGTTTTTGAAGCACTGTGGATTGATGAGAGATGAATTTCAGTCCTTCGAAGGGATTTGTTGAGATTTATTTTGATCTTTTTGAATCAAGTTTCGAAGTAAGGAGCTTCTTAAGAGCTAAAAGAAACCTCGAGAGAGTTTAAATAGGATTCAGAAGAGATCTATAAAAACCTCATGAGAGTTTAAATTAACTTCAAAAAGATCTAAAAATCATATAGATCTCTTTGAGGTTAGTTTAGACTCTCATGAGGTTTTTATAGATCTTTTTTGAAACCATGAAGTTAATTTGAGGTTTCTTTTGATCTCTTTTGAAGGTATACAATACAATATTTATTTAACCAGGACTTAAATTTATACAATAAATGACATTAATTAAAGGGACTTGATTACTAACTAATCATCTTATATAAAACATCTTATATGAAGCTTCTTCAAACTCTTTTGAAGTTCAATGAAGCTTCTTCAAAAGACTCTCTAAATTGAAGTTAAAGAAAATTCTAAAAATCTCTCTGAAGAGTTCGAACTCTTTTAAATTCAGAAAGAGGCTTTTAAAAAAATAAGAATCTAAAAATCTTTCTGAAGTTGATTTGAACTCTCTTGAGGTTCAATGGAGCTTCAAAATGACCTCAAAGGAGTTCGAACTAAATTCAGAAAGATTTAAAAAATCCTAAAAATCTTTCTGAAGTTAATTTGAACTCTCTTGAGGTTCAATGGAGCTTCAAAATGACCTCAAAGGAGTTCGAACTAAATTCAGAAAGATTTAAAAAATCCTAAAAATCTTTCTGAAGTGAATTTGAACTCTCTTGAGGTCCCTTCAGAAAGATTCAAAAAGTTTTCTGAAGAAACTCATTTGAGAAGTTAGTTTGAACTCTTTTTAGATCTCATTGAAGTTAGTTTCAATTCTCTTCATGTTTCCATAACCTCTTTTAAAATTATTCAAAGCTTCGAAAAAATTCCATTTCCTCGCCACAGACTTCCCAATCTTTACATCCACGTATGCTTTGTTACAAAAATCTTGCAGAAGTAATAAAGAAATCTCAATGGATTGTAAATTGGCACACATTTATTTCCTCATCTTCTTTTTCCATTCAACTTGTCTCTCCTCAGTCCAACGTCGGTTATTTATTCATCTTTTCTCTTCTCTCGTTGCATTTCCTCGTTTTTTTTTTGTTAACGCAAGCATGAAAAGAGCACAAAAAGCGATTGACATACTTGTTCTCATTAAAACCGTCACACAAACAAACAAGCAAATCTGATACGCTTTCAATAAATAACAAATGGATCAAAATACAGATTGTGTGTGTGCTTGAAATGGAGCAAGAAGAAAAATATGAGTGACGTGTAATTTATTCACAAAACATGTCTCTCTATCAACGACGAAGACACGCAAGAAATGAAGAAATTTCAGATACATCCTTCGGCAGATTTCTTCGATTTTTTTTTTCATAATAATGACGATGTTTGTTGGTTGAACGGTTGATATATGAAAAATTATTATTATTAAAAGATCTTTTTGACACACGTTCGTCGAGCTAAAGAAGAAGAAAAAAAAGAAAATATTTTTTACGATTGAATTCAGATTGACAAGCGGGAAGATATTGAAAAAATATGATGTCAAAATAGAAAAAAAATGTATAAAAAAAGGAAAATCAACAGCAGACAAAAGAATATTTTTGTTATTAAGAATCTTGTAGAGAAACGAATAAATAATCATATAAATGATGCGGCTTTTTTTTTTTTGCTCAAAGCTTTCTGGAGGGAAAAGACGTCTCTGTTTTTGTTTGTTTGTTTGATGATTATTTTATTATTATCCATGGAAAAATATTTGAAATACGAAATGATGAAATAAAATAATAAGAGCAGATGGTTCTCCCGTCATAATCCATCTCTGTGATGATCTGTTGCGGTGACAGGATGAGACAAGAATTTGACGCATTTTGAATAAAATTTGAATGGAAAATGTTAAATTATGCTTAAATTAACGTCTTTTTAATAAGTCACGTGGTTAAAAAAAATTGAAATGTGCATTGGGATAAAATTTCAAAATTCTCATTGGGGTTAAAAATTTAAAAATTAAAATTAAAAATATTATTTTGTTTAAATTATATTTAAAAAAGTAATTGGGATAAAATTTTAAAATATGTTTTGGATCAAAAAAATTAAGAAAAATAATTTAATTTAATTAAAATTTATAAATCAAAAAATTTTCTATAATTAAAAATTAATTATGTAAATTTCGTACAAATTATTTTTAATAAGTCACGTGGTTAAAAAAATTTAAATGTGCATTGGGATAAAATTTCAAAATTCTCATTGGGTTAAAAAATTTAAAAACTTAATTAATAATTATTAAATTTAATTAATTAATTAATTTTTATTAATTAATATTAAAAATATTTTATACGAATGAATTATGTTTAAAAAAGTCACGTGGTTAAAAATTTTTAAAATTTCTATTAAGATGAAAATTTAAAATATTAATTTGGTAAAAAATTTAAGAAAATTCAATTAAATGAAAATTATATAAATTAATGGAAAATTTTCAAAATATACAATGAAAATTTTTATGTAAACTTTTAAAATGGTCACGTGGTTTAAAATCAAAACAAATCAATTTCTAAGGAAAATTTTCTAAATTTATCTTATTGTCTGAAAATTTTCCTTGTTAATCAGTTTTTTTTTGTTCTCTCGTCTAAATGAATGACAGCTTTCTATTTTTCCAATGAAAATAGGATTTTCCGAGAAATCTTCTTTCAATTCCTCTTTCATTATGCCATTTTATTTACCTTGTTATTATCATTGTTTTATTCTATATCTCACTCGAATCACCCGAGAGCGCAAAGTATCGTAACCATAAATGCGGTTTTCATTGTTAAAACTCTTATTTTCTTTTCTCCTTTTTCCAGAAATCAAAATCCATGGCAGCAACGGGATCGGCGACAGTGACCAATTAAATATAATTGGAGGTAAGAAGCATCACAAACAATAACGCCACGTTACAAAAGATAAATAAAAATAAATAATAAAAATTCGAAAAAAAAGGAAAAAATTTCTTTTCTCCTCGGAGATGTCGTGACGTTTTGTGTGTCGCCGCCGCCTCCGTTTTCTATTCAATTTATTGAATTTGACATAATAGTGTTTTTCTTGCACAATTGATCGGATATAATAAAGCTATTTATTGCACTGTTGTTCGATTTTATTAACGAATGTCTTGGTTTCGTTGCGATTGTTCGGAAAAGTAGCGAGAACATTCGTTCATAAAATTGAACACAATTTAGCTTATAACTTATGTTGGCTTCGATGGTATTGTGATAGGGATGACAAGATTATAAAATTTATTTTAATTAAAAAAATTTTTTTTTCAATTTTTTTAATTTTATTTTTTAAAAATTTAAAATTTTTTTTAAATAAAAAAATGTTTAAAAATAAAATAATTTTTAAATTTAAAAAAAAATATTAAATTAATTAATTTATTTAATTTTAATTTAATTATTAATTAAAAATAAATAAAAATATTTTTTAAAAAAACAAAAAAAAAATATTTTTTAAAAATAAAAAATTGTTTAAAAAATAATAAAAATTTTAAAAAATTATTAAATTAATTTAAATTTTAATTAATTATTAATTTAAAATAAAAAAAAATTCTTAAATTTTTTTTTAAAATATAATTTTTATTAATTTTATTTTTTTTTAATTTAATATTTTTTAAAAAAAAAAAATAAAAAAAAATTTTTTAAAAATTAAAAAGTTTAATAAATAATTTTAAAAATTATTATTTAATATAAAAATAAATTTAAAAATTATTTTTTAATTTAATTTTTAAAATTTTATTTTAATTTAAAAGTTATTTTATAAATTATAAAAAAATTATTATAATTCTAATTATTTTTTAATTTAATTAATTAATTAAATAAATTAATAATTAATTAAATTAAAAAAATTATTATAATTTAATTTAAAATTAAGAAAAAAATTAAAAATCTAAATTTTAAAATAAAAATTTAAAAAGTTGTCATCCTTAACAATCATCAGAGAAAGCCAAACCCATAAGAAAGCGCAAAACCGCCACAGAACGAAAGAAATAAAGAAAGGAGAAAAGCAAATACATTTTTCCTATTCATTTATTTGACATCCAATTTTTATATTTTATACTTTTCTTCATAATATTTTTTTCTCTTTCTCTTTTTTTCACAATTTTCCTCATCATCTTCATTGTTACTCCCACTAACAACACCAATAATCAGGATTAGCTGAAGCGACGCGTGATCGTGGCAATAATAGCGGTAGTAATAGTGTGATAAAAAGCAACATCTCAACATTTCTATTAGCGATGACATCTCTCGGGATTTATCTCGTGACATCTACCATATCATTAGTAGTTGTGAATAGTGCTCAGAATAATAAAGCTGTTGAAACCAGATGACACATTTCTTCCTAAATAAAAATTTATAAATAAATAAATAAAAAATTCTCTACAATCATATCCACAAAAAAAAAAAATATAAAATAGTCGAACCTTGTAAAAAAATATGCCAATTAAGAAAAATATCATCTTTGTAATTAAAGTAATTATAAATAAAAAATTGAATTAAAAAAATAGAGAAACGGCGATAAAGTTAGTTAGCTTAAAAATATGTCTTGTTATTTCATATGAAAAAAAAATATAAAATAAAATTTAATATAAAAGAAAAAATAAAAGATTTGTACATTTTAAATTGTAAGAAAATATAAATAAATAATTAAAAATAAATTAAACAGGTTAAATAGTTGATACTCTGTAAAAAATAATAAAATAAAGGTTCTTCTCACAATGTATTTATATACCGAGTCTGTGAATGTTTGGACAATCCTTTTTTGTTTTCTTTTAATTAAAAATCTAGTTTTCATGTGAATAGAGAACTTTTGCTTCCAATGTTTTCCTTTCAAATTTTTGATAAGTCTACCTTTATTTTTATTAAAAAAATTATTTTGTTAAAAAAATTTAAGGTCAGAGTTCATTTCATTTCAAACATCCAGACAAGAATCCAAAAAAAAATAACTAATTTTAAGAAAAAGAAAAGAAAAATCAATTAATAAAGAAAATAATGTAAGATAAAAGGAAAAAATAAAATAAAATGAAGATAAAACGAAAAAATCCAATAAAAGTTGTGTTTAATTGAATTATCTTGGAGAATTGCTCATTAAAGTGGTAATGAAAATGAGTCTCTGTCTGCAATCTGTCTGTGATTTTTGACCCATTTTTTGATACTAACATGTGTTAAGTGAAAAGGTAATGTGAAGAGAAAGTTTTCTTTAAATTAAGGTTTGTAACTTTTTTTTCGTTAAATGATTGTATTTTTTATTTATTTATTTTTTTTTTTTTTTATTTAAAAAAAAATTAATTTATTTTAAATAATAAATTAATTTTAATTTATTTTACACAATTTATTTTAACGAAAAAATAGAAAAATTAATTTTAAAATTTTTTAAATTCATAAAAATATTTTTAAAATTAATTTTAAAAATTTTTTGATGTTTAAAAATTGGAAAAAATAATTAAAATTAAAAAAAAAAAATAATTAATTAAAAATTCTTTAAAATTATTATTATTAATTAATTATTTTTTAAATTAATTTATTTTTTTTAATTTATAATAAAATTTTAATTATTTTAATTTAAATAGGTAAATTTTATTTAATTTATTTAAATCCTTAAATACTTAAATTTCTTAAATTTTATAATTATTTAATTAAAAAAATTATTTTAAAAATTTTTTTCTCAAATAAAACTATTTTTTGTATTTTTTTTTTTTTTTGAAACAAAGAGAATTTTTGTCTTAACTTTATTCCAACAAAACTATTCTTCGAAATAATAAAAACCTTTTGAAAACTATTCCGACTCACTTTTCAACTAATTTCCTCGAAGACATGACACAAAAACTTAAGACTTGAAGTGCCTTTCAATGTTCCTATCCTTCAAATAACTCATCACAAAAAAAAACTTTGAAGAATTTCTGACAACTTTTATATTGCCCTTTGTCCAAACAACAAGAAATCCAACTCATAAAATGAACAAACAAAAACTTTTTTTGGAAGACAAAAATTACTTTGAAGAACATATGAAGAACAAAACGAGGGACAAAGATCTTGCAAGGATCATCTTAAACGATGCGTTTGATTAAATTAACAAATTTACATTTCATGCTTCATAAACTACGAAATTTATTTTGCAACAAAAGAAAATTTCATGAAAAAAAATTTAATATAAAAATCCACAAAAAAAAAACAAAGTAAAATTTTCTTGCATTTAAAATAATAAATAAATTCATTTTGCCCGTTTATGCTGCTTATGCATACTTTATAAGCAAAAATTGTTAATAATAAAAATTTTCTTTTGGTCAGATAAATTCTTGGCTTTTTTTTCTTCATCTCTTTCTCAGAAGTCGTTTTTATGCAAAAAGCAAACAATATTCTGGATTGGATAAGAAAAGTTTCTTTTTCAAACAAAATAAATGGTTTTTGCGTTATTATCATGCGGAACATCTTAATCCCTGTCTCGTCGTCGTCGAAAATGAGATGCAACGGCAATTAAATCTACGTAGAATAACGAGAAAAATCTTAATTTAATCTCAATATTTGCATAAAAAATCAGAAGAGGAAAATTTCAGGAAAAACCCGTAATGATAACATTAAAAAATTAAAGAAAACATTTAAGGAAATTTTGTTTGTTTAATTCAGTTCTTGACTTCGAAACAAAAAAAAAATAAAAAAATTTCATTAAAAATTCCCTTTTAAAGTAAAGTAGTGAAATTAAATGAAACAAAAAAATTTTAAATTTATTTATGTTTTTTATTTAACTAAAAAAAATTCTTAATTTTTTCAAAATTTAATAATTATTTTTTTTTAATTAAAAAATAATTTTTTTAAAGAGATTTCATTTTTTTAACTAAAAAAATGTAAAATTAAATTAATTTAAAATGTATTAAATAATTAAATTAAATTAAATATAAAATTTAAATTTTTTTTAATTAAAAAAAAATTTTAAATAAATAATTCTTAAATTTTTTCAAATTTAATAATTATTTTTTTTAATTAAAAAAAATTTTTAAAAAGATTTCAATTTTTTTTTATATTTTAAACTAAAAAAAATAAAATTAAATTAATTTAAAATGTATCAAAATTAATTAAATTATATTAAATATAAAACTTTAAATTTAATTTTTATTTATTTTTTTTTAATTAAAAAAAATTTTAAAAAATTTAATTTTTTTTTAATATTTAAAATTAAAAAATATAAAATTTAATTAATATACCTGTAATTAAAAATTAATTAAAAAAAATATTTTTTTTAAATTAAAAATTAATATAAAATTTATGAAAAAATAAATGTTTTAAAAATATCGAATTTTTATTTGATTTAAATTAAAATTTTATTTAATTAATATTAAATAATTAAATAAATAATAAAAATAAGTAATTAATTAAATAAATAATTTTAAATTATTTAAGAAGAAAATTTCAGGAAAAACTCTCTTTCAGGAACTAAATTTTCCTCGTTTGTTAAAGAAAATTCATTTTTACACCTTGCTTGATTTGTGTTCAAAACGATTGGTCATTCAATCATGTGAGACTCGCACGAAAATCAATTCAATTCAGTTCACACATTCACAAATAGGTCGATAAAAACAATAGAATCGTTTATTTGACCAGATATGCAAATCATTGGCCATGAGGATATGAAGAGAAGAAAAGCGCATTAGAGTGTGCATAATTTTCTCGAGTATGAAGTAAATTTCGCAAACGAGAAAAATTCGATCAATTATCGCACAATGGAGATTTAGTGTCGAGTAAGCAATTTTGAAAATTTCAAATTTTCTAGCTATTTTTGCTTCGTCATTGCGCCATTGTGCAACGAGATGAGATTGAAGAGAAGAAAAGACAAAAGGATCTCAGTAAATCCTCTTTTTATCGTTTTGTGTGATTTTTTGATTAAAGACTCCGAAATTCGTTCATCAAACGCAGTGAAAAAGCAGCTTAGGGCATTTTCGGTGCAATTATCATCAACAAAAGCTAATTCGCTGCCACACACATTTTTAGGCAAAGGGCATGATGATGCGATAAAGACAATAGCTAAACTAATTCCATTGATTTTCGACCTCATATATTGCTTTTATCCGGAGCATTTTGCACAATAATAACAATAATAATGAATCAATACAAAACAATAATCATAGATAAATTTGCCAAGAGGTTTAAATATTCTGCATTATTAGTACTCCATTGTTTATAGGCATTGCTCTCTCTCCGTCTCTCATTCTCTGCCAAACTGTTGTTATTCAATCATTGTGTGCATTGTGCAAGCAATGGCAGATAATAATAAAATATAAACATAAATTAGTGCTGCTTCAAATATCCCGTGCCGCCGCCGTGTTTCGTGCTTTTGATATGGAATTAGTGCGGAATGGAGTGTCCAAACAACTTGAATTACATTAATTAATTGATGTAAATGCGATGACGACAATTATTGACATAAATTTTGAATGAATCATGAGGCGTAAGCAGTTCGGGGAAAGTATGTGACATTGGCGAGTTTAAAGTCAATATTGTTGATTCGTTTGTTGATGAATTGATTTAAAATTGTAGATTGAATTAAAGATACTGATACAACGATTTAAAAAAAAGTACCGTATTGTAAATAATTCTAAAAGAAAAAACTATTAAAATTAAAATGAACCGGAAAAATTAAAAAAATTAAGAGAAAAATAATTTTGAAATGAAGAGAATACAATTTCTCTAAAATTTTTGATATTTTGTAATTTATTTAATAATTATTTTTTTTAAATATTAATTTTTATTATTTTTTTCTACAGTTAAAAATAAATTAAAAAAAAATAAATAATTTTTAAATTAATAAAAATTTTTTAAAAATACATAAAATAAAATGTTTTTTTAAAACATAAAATTATTTTTTAATAATAAATTTTTTTTATTAATTTTTTGCAATTAATTAAAAAAAATAGAGAAGTAGTCGTCTGAAGAACGACATACTATCCCGCATTTCGATGTTATATATCTACGCTTTTTTGTACTCCTTATTTCAGAATTTTGTACTCCTCACTTCACATTTTCATACTCTTCATAAGCCTTTTAAAATTCCATACACCTCACTAACTTTTGAAACTGAAAATTTTCTTTGACCATTTTTAAAAACTTCTTTGCTATTTTGTCATAACGAGGATTTCAAAGCTAAAATTGAATAAATATGCATTCAAAAGATAATTTCCATGCATATCTTTGAAGAAAAAAAAAATAGAAAAAGAAGAAATTTTTTAATTCAAGTTTTAACAAACTTTTAATCCAAATGGTTAAAAATTTATCAGATGGGCTCTAATTTATTATTTTTAATCATTTTGCAACTCAAAACTGCAAAAAAATTGAAACTGAAAAAAAAATTTCCTTTGACATAGTTTTTTTTTAAAAACTAAATGCAAAAAAACTGTGTCAAAAACTGTGTCAAAGCAATTTTTGTCAAATTTCTCCAAATGGATAAAAATTTTGACATTTTTTCATTTTAAAAACTCAAAACTGCCAAAAAAAAACTAAATCAAAAACTGTTTTAAAAACTAAATCAAGAAAAACTGTGTCAAAGCACATTTTTGTCAAATTTTGCTCCAAATGGATAAAAATTTGTCAGAGGGCTCTCATTTATCATTTTTAATCATTTTATAACTTAAAACTGCCAAAAAATTGAAACTGAAAAAAAATTTTTTCTTTGACACAGTTTTGTTTTAAAAACTAAATCAAGAGCAAATTTTCGTGTTTCATCAATAGTGCAAAAAATGATTCAAAGAAATGTCAAAAACTGTGTCAAAAACTGTGTCAAAGCAATTTTTGTCAAATCTTGCTCCAAATGGATAAAAATTTGTCAGAGGGCTCTAATTTATCATTTTTAATCATTTTATAACTTAAAACTGCCAAAAAATTGAAACTGAAAAAAAAATTTTCTTTGACACAGTTTTGTTTTAAAAACTAAATCAAGAGCAAAAAAACTGTGTCAAAAACTATGTCAAAGCAATTTTTGTCAAATCTTGCTCCAAATGGATAAAAATTTGTCAGAGGGCTCTAATTTATCATTTTTAATCATTTTATAACTCAAAACTGCCAAAAAATTGAAACTGAAAAAAAATTTTTTCTTTGACACAGTTTTGTTTTAAAAACTAAATCAAGAGCAAAAAAAAAACTGTGTCAAAAACTGTGTCAAAGCAATTTTTGTCAAATCTTGCTCCAAATGGATAAAAATTTGTCAGAGGGCTCTAATTTATCATTTTTAATCATTTTTTTTAGTTTTTTTTTTCAAATCTTGCTCCAAATGGATTGAAAAACTTAACTCAAAACTGCCAAAAAATTGAAACTGAAAAAAAAAACACAGTTTTGTTTTAAAAACTAAATCAAGAGCAAAAAAACTGTGTCAAAAACTGTGTCAAAGCTTTTTGTCAAATCTTGCTCCAAATGGATAAAAATTTGTCAGAGGGCTCTAATTTATCATTTTTAATCATTTTATAACTCAAAACTGCCAAAAAATTGGAACTGAAAAAAATTTTTTCTTTGACACAGTTTTGTTTTAAAAACTAAATCAAGAGCAAAAAAACTGTGTCAAAAACTGTGTCAAAGCAATTTTTGTCAAATCTTGCTCCAAATGGATAAAAATTTGTCAGAGGGCTCTAATTTATCATTTTTAATCATTTTATAACTCAAAACTGCCAAAAAATTGAAACTGAAAAAAAATTTTTTTTCTTTGACACAGTTTTGTTTTAAAAACTAAATCAAGAGCAAAAAAACTGTGTCAAAAACTGTGTCAAAGCAATTTTTGTCAAATCTTGCTCCAAATGGATTGAAATTTGTCAGAGGGCTCTAATTTATCATTTTTAATCATTTTATAACTCAAAACTGCCAAAAAATTGAAACTGAAAAAAATTTTTTCTTTGACACAGTTTTGTTTTAAAAACTAAATCAAGAGCAAAAAAAAACTGTGTCAAAAACTGTGTCAAAGCAATTTTTGTCAAATCTTGCTCCAAATGGATAAAAATTTGTCAGAGGGCTCTAATTTATCATTTTTAATCATTTTATAACTCAAAACTGCCAAAAAATTGAAACTGAAAAAAATGTTTTTCTTTGACACAGTTTTGTTTTAAAAACTAAATCAAGAGCAAAACTGTGTCAAAGCAATTTTTGTCAAATTTTGCTCCAAATGGATTGAAATTTGTCAGAGGGCTCTAATTTATCATTTTTAATCATTTTATAACTCAAAACTGCCAAAAAATTGAAACTGAAAAAAAAATTTTCTTTGACACAGTTTTGTTTTAAAAACTAAATCAAGAGCAAAAAAACTGTGTCAAAAACTGTGTCAAAGCTATTTTGTCAAATCTTGCTCCAAATGGATTGAAATTTGTCAGAGGGCTCTAATTTATCATTTTTAATCATTTTATAACTCAAAACTGCCAAAAAATTGAAACTGAAAAAAAATTTTTTCTTTGACACAGTTTTGTTTTAAAAACTAAATCAAGAGCAAAAAAACTGTGTCAAAAACTGTGTCAAAGCAATTTTTGTCAAATCTTGCTCCAAATGGATTGAAATTTGTCAGAGGGCTCTAATTTATCATTTTTAATCATTTTATAACTCAAAACTGCCAAAAAATTGAAACTGAAAAAAATTTTTTCTTTGACACAGTTTTGTTTTAAAAACTAAATCAAGAGCAAAACTGTGTCAAAAAGCAATTTTTGTCAAATCTTGCTCCAAATGGATTGAAATTTGTCAGAGGGCTCTAATTTATCATTTTTAATCATTTTATAACTCAAAACTGCCAAAAAATTGAAACTGAAAAAAAATTTTTTTTCTTTGACACAGTTTTGTTTTAAAAACTAAATCAAGAGCAAAAAAACTGTGTCAAAAACTGTGTCAAAGCTATTTTGTCAAATCTTGCTCCAAATGGATTGAAATTTGTCAGAGGGCTCTAATTTATCATTTTTAATCATTTTATAACTCAAAACTGCCAAAAAATTGAAACTGAAAAAAAATTTTTTCTTTGACACAGTTTTGTTTTAAAAACTAAATCAAGAGCAAAAAAACTGTGTCAAAGCTATTTTGTCAAATCTTGCTCCAAATGGATTGAAATTTGTCAGAGGGCTCTAATTTATCATTTTTAATCATTTTATAACTCAAAACTGCCAAAAAATTGAAACTGAAAAAAAAATTTTCTTTGACATAGTTTTGTTTTAAAAACTAAATCAAGAGCAAAAAAACTGTGTCAAAAACTGTGTCAAAGCTATTTTGTCAAATCTTGCTCCAAATGGATTGAAATTTGTCAGAGGGCTCTAATTTATCATTTTTAATCATTTTATAACTCAAAACTGCCAAAAAATTGAAACTGAAAAAATTTTTTTTCTTTGACATAGTTTTGTTTTAAAAACTAAATCAAGAGCAAAAAAACTGTGTCAAAAACTGTGTCAAAGCTATTTTGTCAAATCTTGCTCCAAATGGATTGAAATTTGTCAGAGGGCTCTAATTTATCATTTTTAATCATTTTATAACTCAAAACTGCCAAAAAATTGAAACTGAAAAAAAATTTTTTCTTTGACATAGTTTTGTTTTAAAAACTAAATCAAGAGAAAAAAACTGTGTCAAAAACTGTGTCAAAGCTATTTTGTCAAATCTTGCTCCAAATGGATTGAAATTTGTCAGAGGGCTCTAATTTATCATTTTTAATCATTTTATAACTCAAAACTGCCAAAAAATTGAAACTGAAAAAAATTTTTTTCTTTGACATAGTTTTGTTTTAAAAACTAAATCAAGAGCAAAAAAACTGTGTCAAAAACTGTGTCAAAGCTATTTTGTCAAATCTTGCTCCAAATGGATTGAAATTTTTCAGAGGGCTCTAATTTATCATTTTTAATCATTTTATAACTCAAAACTGCCAAAAAATTGAAACTGAAAAAAATTTTTTTCTTTGACATAGTTTTGTTTTAAAAACTAAATCAAGAGCAAAAAAACTGTGTCAAAAACTGTGTCAAAGCTATTTTGTCAAATCTTGCTCCAAATGGATTGAAATTTGTCAGAGGGCTCTAATTTATCATTTTTAATCATTTTGCAACTCAAAACTGCAAAAAAATTGAAACTGAAAAAAAAACCGGATTTTTTGAGTTTCAACTTTTCGATTTTGAGATTTTCATTAAAAATGCTTGGTTTGGATTAAATGTATTATTTTAATTAAATGCTTGATTTTTCAAACTTTATTTTTCCATTAGACCGAAACCTGAAAGAAATTTGTATGAAACTTTTTTCCCATTTTATTGAAACCTGAAAGAAATTTGTAAGAAAGTAATTCTTGACATATATTTTAAAACTCACCCTTTCTAAAATTTCTTTTAGATTTTTTTTTATAAAATCACTTTTCATAATTGAATTCACACCTTCGCTTCTTGAATGTTTTTTTCTCGTCAAAATGCTGTAAAAAGCGTTAAAAAATTACTTCACTTGAAAAAAAAGAGTACAAGAAGGGACGTTATTGCACTCCAGTGAGACATTCAACTGTCTAACTACTGCATTTTTTCCATAAAAAATATTTACTAAATACAAGATGACACCTCTTATCATACCTCCGCTTGGCTGCTTACCTACTTACTTACTCTTGGCAGCCTCAATTCAACAGTTAACTGAGTTATCGTTGGTGTGTGTCATAAAATGCTTAAAATAATATGCAAATTACAAACACTTACGATACTTGTCGTCGTTCTCGTCTCTGTCAATACCTTACCGTGGCCCTTGTACCTTCAATTTTACTCTGCAAGACGAGAATTCATGGGAAAATCCTGCTTTTACGACAGAGTAGTTTTGTGAGTGCTTTTTTTCCTTCTCACGAAGCACGTAAACATTTTCACTCAGCACCATAGAAAATATTTAATCTCCTTTCTACCTGGTTTATTATTAGAGGCATGCACGTAGATATATTATCTCGAAAATATGATGTCGTAACTGCGATTGCGATCACACTTTTGCTAATTTCCCTTGTGAAAACTATTGTGCATAAAATGATGAGATGTGACAACTTCGCTCGCTCTCTCCTCTATTTTCATCATCATCTCAACAACTTGATGCTCGACGAAAAAAAAAATAAATGCTAAAAATAAAACACAAAAATTTCAATTAAAATTATGGAAAAAGTGCCCGCAAGTAAAATCTGTTCGATATTAATGTTTTAATTTAATTGGACAACTCCCGCGATATGATAATGTTCAAAAAATGTATAATGATTTAATTTTACTTCATACGTCGCGACACACTCGCCTACACAGGGGGTAACCGACAAACAATTTAATTGTACATGATCTTATCGTGCGATAAAAATTTAGCGACCATTAAATATTTTTCATCGCCGTATTATAATGTTAGCTGTGGGAGCCAAGCCTCACACGGAAAACAACAACAACAACTATTATTGTATAGCAAGAGGTGATTGTGACAAGTATTTGCCTAAAGTTTAATAGTAGCCTGAAATTTCGTCGTGATTTATGATCCCGTTGTTAAATGAGGTTGAAATAAATTAACGTTCTGTTGCTTGCTTATATTCCCTTTTTATGGTTTTCTATGGCGTTTCTATGGAATAAAAAAAAAATTAATAAAAAAATACAATTTTATAAAAGTTAAAATTTTTTAAATTAAAATTAAAATTATTTTTAAAAAATAATAAAATTATTTTTAATTTTTTTTAAATTAAAAAATTTAAAAAGTTTTATTTTATTTAAGTTAATTAAAATATTCAAATTTTTTTTTTATATTTAATATTTTTTTTTTAAATTTTAAAATAAAAAAAAAAAAAATTCAATCCAAATTTTGATTAAAAAATTATTTTTTTTTAAATTTTAATTCAAAAAATTTTATTTTATTAAAATATTCAAAACTATATTTTTTTTATTTTTTAATTTTTTTTTTTTTAATTTCAAAAATTAAAAGAAAAATAATTTCAAACCAAATTTTAATCAAAATTTAATGAAATAAAATTAATTAATTTTAAACAATTTTTTAAATTTTATTTTACATAAAATATAAAATAATTACATATTTTAAAAAAATATAATTAAAAATAAAATAAAAAATAAAATAGTTACGATGCTTAGTTTTAAAAATAATTTAATTTAATAAACATTAATTTATTTTTAAATATTTTTTAATACAAAAAAAAAATGAAAATTAAAAATAATTTTTTGAAATCAATTTAAATAATATCAAATAAATTAATTAATTAATTTAAAATTAAATAAAAATTCAATTAATTTTGAATTATTTGTAAATTTTATGAAAGTCAAAAAATTTAATTTAATTTAATTCAAAATTATTTTTTTTATTTTCTACTTTTTTTGAATTTTAAAAATAAAAAAAAATAATTCAAAATTAAATTTTAATAGAAATTTAATTAGAAGAAAATTAATTTATTTTTAATAATTTTTTTTTGTTGAAAATTAATTTATAAAAATTAAAATTATTTAATTTATAAATTAATTTAAAAAAAATAATAAAAAAAAATAATTTAATTTTTTTTTACTTACCTCTTGAATTAAAAAAAAACGCTCAAGCTCTAAATTTAACGTCAACTTTCAAAACTCCATTTTTTGTGTTAACGTTGCATGCGTCAACCAAAACGATGATGATGATGATGACGAAATGAAAGTTCCTTTCCTCTATTTAACACTTAATAGAACACGAATAAAAATGTCACATCACAATTTTTCGTTCATTGTTAGAGTTCCTTTTTTTTCGGAGTTTTTTCGAAAGTGTACGTCGTTTGTTGTTACGGCATAATTTTCGGCGGGAGAAATTAGATGAGATATTATATTAGGTTTTGGCACGCTAGTCATTTCGGTTGTGGTAATTGAATGCTTATATGGGGTGCACACGATGCGGTTTCCATTATTATTTTTGTTGTTAACACAAAATGGGTTTTAGTTGCATTCGCTATCAAAAAACCTCTTTTTCGTGTGTGTTAGTTTTTGCGAAATGCAAAATTTTGTGCAAACGAGAACGCGAAACGCGCGAGTAAATAACAAATATTTGGGAGTGACAGAGCGGTTTTTGCTCGTACTCGAATATTACCTCGTAATGGAAAATTTTTGGAGAGAAGGAAGGAACGCTGAGTTAATCAAAAGTTGGGGATAAATTTCGAAAATTAACTAATTTAGGAAAGGAGAGAGAGAACAAAATTGATTAAGAGGCAAATTATTACTGAATGAAATTTTTTAGGTTGACCATATGATTGATATTAATTTTAAGGATAAAATTAAATTAATAATTAAATAAAATTTAAATTTAATTGATAAAATTTAAAAATAATTAGAATTAAATATTTCTTATTTTAAAGTTTTGTAAAAAAAAATATTAAAAATTTCATAAAAATTAAATTTAAAAAAAAAATATTTTTGAAATTTAGAAAAAATTTTCGAAAAATTGTATACCTAAATAAATAAATATAAAATTAATTCAAAAAATTTTAGACCAAAAATTAAAAACAAATTTATTAAAAATTAATAATTTTATTAATTAAATTAAATTAAAAAAATATTTTGAGCTTTAAACTCGAGCTCTGAGATTGTGTGTGGATTCATATTGCTCGAAATAAATTATTTTTCGTATTTAGGAAACATTTTCTAAAAATAGCAAAAAAAAATATATATTTCAAATTTTTAAATTTTGTTCAAATTTTGTTAAAAACTTAAAAAAAAATAAAAAAAAATAAATAAAAAATTAATGAAAAAAAAATTTATTTTGAGTTTCAAACTCGATTTTGTAAATACATATTTATATTGCTCGAAATGAATTATTTTTGTAATTAAAAATTTTTTTTTTTTCTTTTTTTGAAAAAAAATAAATATTGGGTTTAAGCTCGAATTCTTAATTTTTTGATAAAAATAATAAAAAAAATAAATATTTCATAAAAATTAAAATAATTTAATAAAAATTAAATATTTCGTGAAGATTATTTGTAAAAAAATTAAATATTTCTAATTTTTAGTGTTCTGTTACAAATTTATCAAAAATTTCCTTTAAATTAAATTAAATATAATTTTTTTTAAATATTTTTTTTTTAGATTTTTGTACATAATTTTTTGTATTGATGGAAATTTAAAAAAAAAATTTTTTGATTAATTTATTAAAAATATTTTTTAATTTGTAAAAAATTGTAAAAATATTTTTTTTAAGTTTTTTTTAACATTAATGTAAAAATCAATTTAGACTTAAAAATTTAATTTTTGAAAATATAATTTAATATATTATTAAAAAATAATAAAATAATTTTTAAAATAAAAAAGAACATAAAAAATTAGAAAACTTACCATTCCTTGAAATCTCCTTATTTCTCCAAAAATCCTTAATTTCTTATTTAATTCCTTATTTTTCCATCAATTAAGTCCCTTTTTCAGCTCATTTTCATCCAATTTGTCAATCGGGTAACATCTGTCGGGAATTCTTTGCATCACGTGCCGCATCTGGTTACCCTAAAATCCCATATTTTACTATCTCATATACATTTAATTGTTTTTTTTTTGTTCTTTCACATCTTTTATGCCAACGCACGCAAACAAACACCACAAATTTTTGATTACATTTCGCTCCCTTTGTAGCTTCTCCATACTATCTACCTAGTTGGTTATTAAATATCAGCGAACGACCAATCGTGTCATATATTAACCAAACCACGTTCGTTATTAAATTTTCATGCGATAATCGATGCGATGATTATGGCAAAAGGGTCTCTTTCGTTATCATCCGCATCCTTATTAATATCAATATTTTGTTGTTCTATCGTAGATTGATAATTAAAACGAGGCAAAAAAAAAGTTAATGGGTTGTAATTCATCTGAGTCAGCACCTTGATGTCTTCTGCGGTAGTTAATAAAGAACACACACGTTAAAAGGCTCAAAGACATAAAAAAGTGTACGAGGGGAGAGAATAATGCGACAGCAATAATGAAGTGTTAATGACAACCAACTTAATGACTAATAATAAATGAAATGTGTCTCTTTTTTTAATATTTGTAGGACAGGAAGCTTGTCATGAATTTTTCATCAAGGTTTGATAGTTGCAAAAAGTAATTAAATGCACGATTTTAATTGCAATATAAAAAGTTAACTTTTTTTTTGCTTTACATTTTAGTTTGTTCCATCGCTCGTCCAATAAATTTTATAAAGAGATATAAAAATCAACTTACTGCATTTAAATTTTTTGACTATGAAAAAAAAAATAAATAAATTTTTTCTATTAATTTTGAAGGCAAATAATTAAAGTTAAAATATTTTTAAAAATTTTTTATATTTTTTTTTTAAACAAATTAATTTATAAAAATTATTTAATCCATAAAAATTCTCAAATTGAAATAAAAAAAATTAATTAAAAAAATTTTAATAATTTTTTTTATTTTTTTTTTAAATATTTTAGGTAATTAAGTTACATTTTAATTTATTTAAAAAAAATTCAGAAGAATTCAAAAATAAAATATCAAAAATTATTTTAAAATTTAAGATTTAATTTTTTTATTAAATTATATTAATTTATTTTTTTTTTTAATTTATTAGTTAATTTTTTTTTTTATTTTCAGTTTTTTTAAAAAAAAATAAAATTAATTAATAAAAATTAACTAATAAATTAAAAAAAAATAATTATTTAATTAATATAATTTATTAAAAAAATTAAATCTTAAATTTTAAAATAATTTTTGATATTTTATTTTTGAATTTTTTTTTAAATAAATTAAAATGTAACTTAATTAAAATATTTTTAAAAAAATTATTAAAAATTAAAAATTTTTTAATTAATTTTTTTTTATTTCAATTCTCAAAAATTAATTTTTTATGGATTAAATAATTTTTCTACGTTAAATTAATTTTTTTTTATTTTATAAAGAGAATTATTTTAATAATTATTATTTTATAATTATTTTAGAATTTTATAAATTAAATTTTAAACATAGAAAATTAAAAAACAACTTAACATAAAAATTATTTTGCTATTAAAACTCACATATTCGAAAATTTGACACTTACGATCCTTTTGAACACGAACCAATAAAATACTTAGCATTCAAAATTTCTTTGGAATGGAGACGCCTGATAATTTTCTATCTCGAAATTTCCTCTTTTGCATTAATTATTGGCCAATTTTGTCTTTTACGTCAATAATGTTTCACTCATCAAATATTCAGATCGCCTTTTTGCAACAGTTTAACTATAAAATATTGCCTCATGCAATTTTCAGCTCATTCTTCGATCGTTCATTAATCTGAAAGCTAATTAAAATAAAAAAATGGGATTTTTCAAAACTTACTTTGCAAAGTTGGAACGTTTCAAAAATGAGCGAACTGCATTTTATTTCTTCGAAGCTGCGCTCTCGAGTTGCAATCGTTGGGGCTATCTTTGTGGCTTGTCGATTCTCAGTCCTGATTACAAAGTTGTGAATTTTCGGTTGATTTACTTGACACTTTTTAACATAATTTTCACCTTTGTCAACATTTACTCGGTTATTCAACGAACTTCTTTGGGCATGGTTGAAGTTTTTATCAGCTCTGTGACGATCGGGATGACGTTGCAAGGACTCATTAAGCAATACACTTTTGCTAAACATCGAAAGGAGATCATAGGAATTACGGAATCGGGAATTGCTCTTTATAACGAACTGCAAGGCGAAAAAATCAAAAAAATAGCTCGAGATATTGCATTTTATGGATGGATGTTCATCATGCATTTTCTGCGATACGCTTACATTGGGGCTGTATTTCTCGCTGTTTGGGCTCCGAGTATCTTGAGCTTTTTCACGGGAAAGCCAAGAGAACTTCCCCTTGAAATTGAGTTGCCCTTTATCGATAAAAACACGGAGCAAGGTTATTGGATCAATTTTTTGTATATTTGTAATGCGGCGGCTTATGAACTTGTCGGATTGCAAGCCAGCGATGGATTTTATTTGGCTTTGTTGTTGAATGCTTTTACGCAATTGGAGAATATTTTCTTTGAATTGGAGAATTTGAATCGATTGGTAGAAAATGAGACGACAAATGATCCAAAGGAAGTTCGGGAAAAATTGAAACAGGTCTTGAAGTTGCATCAAAAGTACATCAAGTAAGAATAAAATTAAAAAATTTTAGCTAAAATTTAATTTTTTGAATTTTAGGTTCATACAACATTTGAACGAAATGTTCTTACCTTACTTTTCGGTCAATATTGTTACGATGGTTTATCAAATTGTGGTTGCCTTATTTGTAATTGTAACTGTCGTAAGTAATTTTTATATTTTATTTCACATTTTTATACTCCTCAATTCACAATTTAATACTCCTCATTGTAATTTTTTATTTTTATTTATCGATTTTTTTAAATTTTTATCGAATTTCGGCAAATTTCACATTTTTATACTCCTCATCGTTATTTTTTTATTTTTATTAATTATTTTTTTTAAATTTTTATAAAATTTTGGCAAATTTCACATTTTTATACTCCTCAATTTACAATTTAATATTTCTCATTTTCAATTTTTCATTTTTAGTAATTTTTTTAATTTTGATTTATTTCACAAATTTCAATATTTTACATTTTTATACTCCTCAATTCACAATTTAGTACTCCTCATTGTAATTTTTATTTTTATTTATCGATTTTTTTAAATTTTTATCGAATTTCGGCAAATTTCACATTTTTATACTCCTCATTGACAATTTTTTATTTAAAATAATTATTTTTTTATTTTTCATTAATTTTCATTTTTTTCACAAATTTAAATATTTTTTATTTTTTTCCTCGTCAATTTTCAAATTTTTATTTTTTAGGAATTATTTTTTTTATTTTTCATGAATTTTGATCTATATCACAAATTTGAATATTTCACATTTTTGTACTCCTCAATTTGTAAATTAATTTTTTTTCTTCGAAATTCTGAACAAAAAATTTTAAAAAAATTTCTGAAACTTTAATTTTAATTTTTTAAACTAAATTTCAGAACACGAAAATCTGCGCCCCAATTTTGGTTTTTACGGGAACAAGTCAACTTTTTATCATTTGCGCTGTTGGAACAGCTCTCGAATCTAAACATGAAAAACTTGTTCGAGCTACTTACGATATTTGTTGGTACAACATGGAAATAACTGAACGGATGAAAGTCAAATTGATGCTTCAAGCTACTCAACAAGACATTTACATTGAATACTTGTTTGGCAGACTAAATTTGCCACTTTTCATGGAGGTAAAAAAAAATTTTTAATGAATTTTTTTAATTTTTTTTTTTATTTTAGATTTACAAGAAAATCTATTCTGGATTGATGATGTTGGTAAATCGCGCTGAATAAGAAGCAAACTTTTGAAAATTATGGGATTTGCTTTCAAGTAGAAAAATGCTTTCAAAAAATATATTGCACAGCTTTGAAAGTTATTTTCGTTATTCTTAAAATTAATGAAGGCTACAAAAATTATCAAAACTCATTAAAGTTAATTTAAAAACAATTTTTTTAAATGGGAAAGTTCATTTATTGATTTCCATGAGAAAAAGTTGAAAGTTGATTGATTTTTACATGAACTTGAAATTGTTTGAAAAAATTTCGAGAATCATCGCTCTGAAAAATTTTCCATAACAATTATCTAAATCCATAGCCTGTTGAATTGATTTTTTAATAATATATCGTGCACTGAAAACGCGCTGTTGATTGGTTATTAAGTAAGCAGATGAGCTAACATTCTAGAAGTATCGAATATGAATTATTGAAAATATTTTTTTAAACAGAATTCTTCTTTTGCATCAACATCGTAAGACCCGAGTAGATTTTTTTGTAAATCTAAAAAAATAATTTTTATTAGTTTTATTTTTTTTTTAATTTTCAGGTATTTTTACCTCTACAAAAAGCGGAATATTCAAAGCTCCAAACGCATACCCGATGAATACTTCTTGTTGAGTCGCTTGAAGTAAAAATTTAACCTTTTTCTGTTCCTCAACTTTCATATTGTACCAACAGATGTCGTAAGTGCATTCTATCAATTTGTCATGCTGAAAATGAAACAATTGAATTAGCGAAAAGGCAATTTACAAATTTCAAAACTGTCAAATGAAAATTACTTTTTTATCCAAAAGAGTTCCAACAGTACAGCTAAGTAACAATTGAGTTGATCCAAGCAGCGCGAAAATTGGTGCAGATAAAATGGTGCCCTAAAAAATTTATTTTTGGTAAGATTTAAACATATTTGATAAGATTTTTACATACAACTGAAACCACGACAATAAAGAGTGAAACTACAATTTGAAAAACCATAGTAAAAACATTGACAGTGAATAATCCGAGAAATATTTCGTTAACTTGTTTTATGAAACTCAAGTAGTTTTGATGCAATTCAATAATGTGATTCAACTTTTCAGAAATCTCTTTATCAATATCTTTCTGTTCTACTTGAGTTTTGGTTTGGTCTTTAATTTGATCTCGAACTTTTTGTTTCTTCATTTTTTTGTTTGACTTACGAGTCAACGAATCCAAATTTTCCAACTCAAAGTAGATATTTTCAAGCTGAGTAAATGCATTTGTAAGTAACATTATGTAAATTCCATCACCCGCTACCAAACCAATAATGTAATAAGCAGAAGCCACAGAATGATTTGCAAAATTTATCCAATATCCGTAGTCCGATTTTGCATCTATTAATGGTATATTCACTTCATAAGCTAAAATTTTCTCCGCACCGAAAAAGTTAACGTAGATCATTGGAGTCAAAAGGACTACAAGAACTGCAAAAATATACGCATAACGGATGAAATGGTTAAAGACCATATAACCAAAGAAAGCGTAATCACGAGCTTTGCCTTTCATTTTGTCGTATTTTAGCGAATTATAAAACATTGCTCCTGAATCCACGAGATTTTTCATGTCGGTATGGTTCAAACAAAAGGTAAGTTGTTTAGCGATACCTTGAAACAACGTTCCAAGAGGAATACAACTTAATGAAATTTCGACGATGCCCAGAGAGCGTCTTTCATAAAGAGAAGTTATGTTGAATACAATGAGAGATGAATTGAACAATACAAGAAGGAACAATCTTGTATTTACAGGAGAATAGTTTTCTTTGATGACATCCAAGCCCACGAAATAAGACCATTTTTTGAGGAGCTCACAAGTTTTGGAGTAAAAATACTCTGCGGTATTATCGTTTTTAAAACGAATAATCTTCCGGATACTATTTTGAAATAACAGCATTTTACTACTAACTGATGAGTAGGTTAAAACTTTCCCTTTTATAACATGATTTTTGCCTCGTAATGGTTCCTCGAAAATTGTAATGAACTTCTGATAATTGATTTGCCTCGTTGATTGGTTATTGAGTAAGCAAGTGAACTTCAATTCAAGCGAAAAGCTAAATTAGTTTAATTTTTTTCTTCAAAAAAAAAGGACTTCAAAAAATAAAGAGAACCGAGAACCGCATCTTTGAACCGAATGATTCTCCGAATACGATTTCGAATGAACAACATTTTTGCAACTGATGCATGTTGTGTTTAAAACTCCCTTTTTATTACATATTACGTTAATTACATTTATTGCAAAAATTCCCACGCAAAATCCTTGCAGAACTTTTTAATTGCAGCTGATAAATATTTTCTTCGAATCAATATGACGCATATAAAAATTAAGATCAATATGAAATGAAATTTATCGATAATTTTTTTAAGAAATAGGAACATGTTAAAATTTGAAAATGAAATAATTTGAGGTTAGGTTTGAAAAGCGTGATTTTTATTGCAAGCTTTTAATTGAATACATTGTTATTTTAATTTTAATTACCATTTTTCATTTGAATCATCATAGTCAATCCTGAATAGATTTTCTTGTAAATCTGAAAAAAACAATTTTTTTTTAATTTCAGATTCAAATACTGTAAAGTACATACTTCAACAAAAAGCGGTATATTCAAAACTCCGAACAAGTATTCGACAGAAACTTCTTTTTGAGTCGCCTGAAGAAGAAATCCGAGTTTTTTCTGATCCTTAATTTTCATGTTATACCAACAGATGTCATAAGTGCATTCTATCAATTTATCATGCTAAAAATGAAACAATTGAATTAGCGGAAAGGTAATTTACAAATTTTAAAACTGTCAAATTGACACATGAAAATACTTTATTATCCAAAAGAGTTCCAGCGAAGCAGCAAAGTAACAATTGAGTTGTTCCAAGCATGTACTGTAAAAAAATTTTTGCAATTTAAAAAATTGGCGCAGAAATTTTGCTGTGACCCTGTAAAAAAAAGTTTAAGCTAATAATGTGCTTTTTGAAAATCTTTGTTTTTTAAATGTTCCAACTCGAAGAAGATGTTTTAATAAAATTTAGTATTTGCAATCAACTTACAACTGCAAAACCATAACCATAATAAAAAGTGAAACTACAACTTGAAAAACCATACTAAAAACATTGACAGTAAATAATCCAAGAAATGTTTCGTTAACGACACCAATGAAGCTCAAATACTTCTGATGTAAGCTAATAATGTGATCCAACTTTTGTGAAACTTCTACTTCATCCTGTTCCTCTTTGTTTTCTATCAATAGATTCAATTGTTCCAATTCGAAGAAGATGTTTTCGAGTTGAGTAAATGCATTTGTCAGTGACAAAATGTATGTTCCGTCACCCGCAATTAATCCGTTAATGCAATAAAAAGCCCCAATGGCCTGATATGCAAAGTTAGTCCAATATCCAAAATCCGTTTTTGAATCTACGAAAGGAATGTTAACTTCAAACGCCAGAATACGCTCTTCGGTAAACAAATTGCTGTAAATTACAGGAATTAAAAGAGTTCCATATACCGCTACCGTATAAGCGTAACGAATAATATATATGATAATGACAAATGCAAAAAATGCGTAATCTCGAGCGATGTTCTTGATTTTATCAGATTGAACTGCAATATGGAACAAGGATCCCGATTCGGCAATTTCTTTAAGCTCTATGTAATTCAAATAAAAAATTGCTAGTTTTACGAGTCCTTGAATTCCCATCCCAAGAGGAATACAACTTAATGACATTTCGACGATATCCAAGTGACGTCTTGCATAAATTGACAAAATATTGAAAATGATGAACACAAGATTAAAGTTTGCGTTAAAACAAATGAAATAATCAGTTCTTGCATTCCAAGGATTAGAAGTTTTTTTTGTAAATTTTAATTGCCATTTTTCATTTGAATCATCATAGTCAATCCTGAATAGATTTTCTTGTAAATCTGAAGAAAAAATATTTTTTTTTAATTGTAGATTCAATTACATTAAAGTACATACTTCAACAAAAAACGGTATATTCATAACTCCAAATAAGTATTCGACAGAAACATCTTTTTGAGTCGCCTGAAGAAGAAATCCGAGTTTTTTCTGATCCTTAACTTCCATGTTATACCAACGATATATGCCCATTTGTTGAGGAGCTCACAAGTTTTTGTGAAAAAATACAGACCTTCATGGTCATTCTTGAAACGAATAATTTTTCGAATACCATTTCGAATATGATTTAGGATAAACAACATTTTTACAACTAATGCAAATAGAGAGAGATATTCTCTTTTTATAACTTTTTTTCCATTAATGAAGCTTTTTCAAAAATTCCCACGGAAAAACCCTCTAGAAGAATTTAATTATAGTTTATTTACCATTTGTTTATACTTTCTCTGAAACACAATTATGGAAAGTTAGATTCAAGGTTTAAATGCAACTAAAATTATCGATTCTGTTGTCAAATCATGTAATGAAACTGATTTAAGATTTTATTCAAACAATAGATATTTTATTTTAAAAGTATTAACTATTGAATCATATTAATTTCCATCAATATTTCTCTTTTGCATCAACATAGTCAATCCTGAATAGATCTTCTTGTAAATCTACAATGAGAAAAAAATTAAAATAATTTATTCAAAAATTTCAAATACTTAACCTCAACAAAAAGCGGAATATTCATTGCACCAAAACGATATTCGATGACAACTTTTCGCTGAGTTGCATGCAACAAAAGAAGAAGCTTCTTCTGTTCCTGAATTCTCATATTGTACCAACAGATATCATAAGTGCATAAGACCAATTTATCATGCTGAAAATGAAACAATTGAATTAGCGAAAAGGCAATTTACAAATTCTAAAACTGTCATTACCTTGTTCTCCAATAAAGTTCCTACAAGACAGCATAATAACAATTGACTTGTTCCAAGTAATGTAAAAATTGGCGCGGAAATTTTCGTGTTCTGTAAATAAAAAAAAATTAAAACTTGTTTTGAGGTTATGTTCAAGACGCTTCTTACAGCTGACACAGTAATGAAAAGTGAAATGACAATTTGAAAAACCATGCTAACGATATTGACAGTAAATAGCCACAAAAACATCTTATTGACACTTGAAATAAACTTCAAGTACTCTTGATGTAATCCAATAATATGGTTGAGTTTTTCCGAAATGGCTTTTGATTGTTTTTCGACATTCCGATGTTGCGTTAAGATATCCAAATTTTCCAATTCAAAGTATATATTTTCAAGTTGAGTAAAGGCATTTGTTAGCAAAACTATGTAAGTTCCATCGCAGGCTACCAATCCAATCGTTACATAAATGCAACTCATTGCTTGATACCAAAAATTCAACCAATAATGCCCCCAATTGTTTTGAATATCAGTGAAGGGAATCTCAACTTCGAATGGCAAAGTTCGTGTTTCTCCAAAAAGACAACTGTAGATAATCGGAATGAAAAACGTCAAAGCCACAGCAATAATGTACGCATAACGAACGAAATGCATGATGATCATGTTTGCAAAAAATATAAAATCTCGAGCAGCTTTCTTCATTTTCTCATATAACACAAGATGATAAAATTCAGCGCCAGAATTCACCATGTCTTTCAATTCTTTGTAGTTCATGTAAAAAGTTGCTTGTTTCACAAGACCTTGCAACGCCAATCCAAAAGGAACGCAACTCATAGAAATTTCCACAATATCTAAGCTGCGCCGTACATAAACGGAGTAGATGTTGAAAAAGACAAAAGCTGTATTGAAGATGACGAGAAATATAAGTCTCGGATTCACAGGCGTAAAATTTTCTTCAAGAATCGATAAGCCAACTGGATATCCCCATTTGTTGATGTACTCACAAGTTTTGGTGAAAAAGAAAACGGCTTCATGATCGTCTTTGTAACGATTAACTCTTCGAATGAGGTTGCGAATAAAAAGCATCTTGTCTGATCGAAGATCAAAGAGGGAAAGTAATGGATTCGACCACGAACTTCACTTTTATATTGCATGATAATTATTTCATTCTAGATGATTTTAATTGTCTTGAATAGTTTCGCAGAATTATGAAAGAAAAATTTCATACATTATTGAGGCATTTTAAATTGAAATATTGAACAGAGAAAAAGTGAAAAATGGATTATAGAAAATGAAACAGAATGAGATCTCAAACATAACCTCACTTTATAAGTTAAGATCGCAAATCACGTGTTTTAAAAATTTGTTTATTTTCCCATATCATACGCTTTCATGGGATCACGAGCATCCAATTTACCAGTTAGCCAAACATTCAGAAATGTATCGTTATTTGCCAAATGAAAGCGCATCAGTGCCTTATACCAACCCTTTGGAATAATTTGCGGAATTGTATTACTCAAAATTTCATCAACATTTGCATCTTTCAATCCTTCTTCGCCAATATAGGGACACTTGTGTATCAATCCGGGTGCATACTTCAGCAGAGCGTTTGCCAAAAAAACCGCTGGTCCACGCAATTTATCAATCATACCTCCCATTGCACAAACATCTTCATCGATATCAATCATCCACGGTTGATACTTTATTCCCGTTGGATATCTGTAGAAAATTTTGATTTGAACCCACAAATCGTTGCAAGGTTTTCCGTAAGTATAACGAACATTTGTTATACTTTGATCATTTCGCTTCGGTTTGATCGAACATTTAACTGATCCATTGTAGATTTTTGGATTAACATTTTCACAACGAAGATTTTTGATCTGAATTGTCATAGAGTCCTTAAATAAATTTAAGGCAGTTGTCGTTGAAGTTATAAAAATACAGAAAATGAGACAATTGACGTTGAATTTCATTTTTAAACTAACTTTTCTGAAACGTTACAGCTATAATTTTGATCGTTATTTTTAAAAGTAATTACGTTTGATAAAATCTACAATAATTTTTACATTTAATAACCGGAACTAAATCTAATTATAATTCAAAAAACAAAAATTTAAAATGAGGTCAAGTAACTAACAAATTTTGATAAAATCTCAAAATATTCCTTTTTTACAAATTTATTGATTTTACTTTTTATGAAATATTTTGCAAAAAAAAAAATTATTGAAATGCTTTTCCCGGAAGATAATTATTATTACTCATAGCAAATATCGAAATAACCCATTCGACTTGCATGTTGAACATCTTCAACCATTCGCCTATTTGCCTTTTCACCGCCTACGTGAAGTGCAAATTCTCGATATTTTACGTCAAACATATTAGCTTGAAATAATTTTCCAACCTTTTGGGTTTCAGCTTGAGGAGCAATGAGCCACGGAGTGAAACTAACAGTTATCAATAAACCATAAAGAAATTTTTTCTTACAGTGTTCGAGGAAATTTTCCAAATTCAATGGTTTCAATCGGAAATCATCTTTTTCAATTTTTAATATTTCCGTGATGTAAGTCAAAAGCTTCTCATGATATTTCAAAAGCAATTTTTCCCATAATTTGTTCCTTTCTGCTGGATCAATGTTGACATACATGAAGAAAGCCAAATCCAAACAGGGACTTGCGAAACGAACTTGTTGAAAATCGATCATTCGCATCTCTAAAAAGTTAGAATCTTGTTTGAACATCAAGTTGTTTCGATTGAAGTCGCCATGAACGATTACTGAAAAGTCATCAATTTCACGGAAAGTATCGAAAAGTTTAACGGGACTTGAACCTACTTTTCTTTGGAGTTGTTGAACATCCCTTAAGACTTTTTCATCAAGGTTTTGTGCTTCAAGTACGTTCTTGAAGAGACGAGTTGTAGAAATTTCATGCAGAACATCATAAACGCATTTTTCGCCATTAGGATCTTCAAAACTGAGAGGCTTCAAGTTTTTAACTAAATTCGTGAATTTCTGATTTTTGCTTATTTTTAAAGCTAATGAGACGGAATGGAATTGCGCCAAGTTGTCAATCATCAAATCAAAATGCGATTCAGTTAAATACAACTTTTCAAAAGTGCTGAATCCGGAAGCTTTCAAATTCTCTTGTACTAAAATTGTCTCTCGCTGGACGTTAGAAGTTTCTAAACAAATATTCACGTAAGTTTTTGGTATCCAATTATCAGGATTGAACGTAGTTTCTTTGTTTTTTAGGAAATTTTTGAAGAACGGAAGAATCTTCTCGTACAAGTAAATTTCATTTTGGAATTGAATGTAAGATTTTGACTTTTTACGAAAATCTTCATTTCCTTCAAGCATTTTTTTGATGATAAATTGAAATATTTTTTCTCTAAAATGAAATATTTTACTAATTTTGTTAAAAAAAAAATACTTAAGACTTACTTTTTGTGCTTATCAAGAGTTGTTAATTCTCCAATCATGATAGTTGACATGAATCCAAAGTCATTAATTGATGTTTTTACATCCCATGAAATCAATGAATGATCTTTAAATTCATTATTTTCTAAAATTTTTTCAGGTAAGTCTTCTTTAATGTACTTTAAACAATTTTTAAATAACATTTTCTCTTCCATATTACTTTGTATACTAAAAATTTGAACAAAACTGCTTAACTAAACGTTATATGATTTTATGGTGCCAAAATAAACAAAGCTTAGATCATATCTCAAGATAACAAACTACAAAGCTATTGGTAAAAATAATTACTACTGAACTACATTATAGCAAAAATTCAAATTTTTTAATGGTTTTTGGTTCAAACTTTGTCAAAATGAAATTTTTATTGATAGATCAAAACTAACCTCAAAAAAATTTTAACATAACCTCAAAAACGAATTTTGAACATAACCTCAAAATGTTAAGATCAGGTAGTTTTATGAAATTCACATCACATAAGCTTTCATGGGATCCTGAGCATCAACTTTAGCAGTCAACCAAACATTCAAAAAAGTATCGTTATTTGCCAAATGAAATCGCAACAACAACTTATAAAAGCCAGTTGGAAAAATTTGCGGTATTGCGTTACTCATGATTTGATCGACATTTCCATCTTTTAATCCTTCTTCGCCAATATAGGGACACTTGTGTATCAATCCGGGAGCAAATGAGATCAAACTTTTTGCTAAAAGTCCTGACATTCCTTTAAGTTGAGAAACTTCATCGCCTACTGCACAAATATCTCGATCGTAGTCGAACATCCACGGATGGAATTTTGTTCCCGTTGGATATCTGTAGAAAAGTTTGACTTGAACCCACAAATCGTTGCAAGGTTTTCCGTAAGTATAGCGAACGTTCGTTATGCCATGGCCATTACGCGTTGGCTTGATCGAACATTTAACTGATCCATTGTAGATTGTTGGATTTAAATTTTCACAACGAAGATCTTTCATCTGAAATTTCATACGATCTTTGAACATATTGAGAGAAGTCACCGAAGAAGTGACCAAAAAGAAAAATATAAGGCTTTTAAGGTCAAATGCCATTTTGCGACTGAAAACAAAATTTTGCGAAAATAGAAATTATTGACGAACAATATTTTAGATAACAAACAAGATTTAAGAAAATGAGAAAAAAATTGCAATTTAATCTATTTTTTTGTTAATGATTCAAAACAAGATAAAACAAAAATTGAAATTCGGAAAAAAAAACAAATCCAAACAAAGTTATTAATTTGATAATAATCTACAAAGTAAAAACAAGAAAAATTAAAACTAAATTCATACAGAATTCAATTTTTTGACAAATGAAAACTAAACATTTTAATTTATTTTTAAGTTTAAGTTCTTTTTAATGATTTGAAACAAAATAATACAAAAATTTGGATTTTTTAAATAGATCGAAAAAAAACATTCTAAACAAAAATGTAAATTTCATGAAAAAAATTTCTTTGAGCTTTCAGCTTTTTATCTGATTATCATGAATATCGAGAGAGTAAAAAGGAAAAGAAGTCACATAAGAACTATAAAAATCGTAAAATCAGATTTAACTGCTTATTGATATGTCGAAGTGAAATGCATAAAAGTGCACATTACGCTCACTTTAGCTCCAAATAATGATATGCAAGAAAGTCGCAAGAGAAATAATCTGTCGAGATAAGTGTCTGACTGATAAAAATTTGCATGTCTCTCGAAGGTAACTTAAATATTTGCTTAATGTCACGTTTTAAAAAAAAAATAAGTTCTAAAATTATACAAAGAGATAAAATTTTAGGAAAAATTAAATTAAAAAATTAATCTTATTAATTTAATTAAAAATTATTTAAAAAATAAAATTATTAAAAAAATAAATAAAATTGTTTTTAATAAAATTATTTAATTTTAAATTATTTATTTATTATTTTTTTTTTAAATTTTAAACAAAAAAATATTTAATTGAGAAATTAAAAACCATAAATTAAAAAAATTGAAAAAATAATTAATTATAAAAAATTAATTTTATTAATTGATAGTTAAAAAAATATAAAAAAAAAATATTTAAAAAAATTAAAGTTGATTTTAAGAGAAATTTGTTTTAAAAGAATTCAATTTTAATTATTGTATTTTTTTATTTTATTTTTAATTTTTTTTATTTTATTTTTAATTATTTTTTTAATTTATTTTATTATTATTTTTTTTTAAATTTGAACAATAAAGAATATTTAATTGAGAAATTAAAAAAATGAAAATCTTCATAAAAAAAGTAAAAAAAAATAATTTCATCAAATTTTAAGATATTTTAAACATTAAAAAAATTATTTAAAATTAAAATTTAAACAAATAAAATCACGTGAAAATTATTTCTAAATTTTTATTAACAAAAAAAATCTGAAGACAAAAATTACTCTAATTTTTTTTAAACAAAATATAAAAATTTACTAATAATTTAGTATTTATCAAAAATAATAAACAAATAAATTGATCATAGGTTACAGAAACCATCAAGGTCGATGTCACTATCTATATAATTTTACACCATTCCACAGCTCAACGACGTGTTCCATCGACACTGAAAACAGCTGATTTGATAAAAGATAATTTAAACTCAATTAAATACGAGTCTCATTCATCAACTTTTGTGAGTATCATTCAACGAGTATCTGTCATCAAGTGAACAATTTTTCTGTAAAAAAAAAAATAAAAAAAAATTAAAAATGGAAAATCAAATAAAATTCACAGAAAAAGTGATAATTCCAAAAATCTTGGCAAAAAATCCAGATTTAAAAAATTTAAAACTCGTAAAATGTCAAGTCGATCAAAACAAACAAATTGACGGCTTTATGGGAAACATAATTTTCGTGAATGTTGAGTTCGAAAACAACATCAAGCGACAATTTGTGGTAAAACTGATGAAACCTCCATCGGAGATGCGAACCAAAATGGACTCGGATTTTATGTTTAAAAACGAACTTTTTATCTACAGCGACGTGATTCCGACTTTTTTGGCGAAATTTCAACGAAAATTCAAAACTATCGATCCTCAATTATGGAGTCCGAGAGTTTTTCTCGCCGAAAGCGGAATTTATCCGGAGCTAAGTCCCGTGACTGAAACGCTTCTTGCGATGGAAAATTTAACTCCTTTGGGATATCGTCTCGGAAATCGATCAACGTTGTCAGAATCGGAGCTTCGTTTGATGTGCAAAGCCATTGCGCAGTATCATGCCTGTTCCTATGCCTTGCGAATCAACAAAGATCCAACTTTAGATGAGCTTAAATCTCATTTGACTCCCGTTCCGTTCACGAAAGAAGATCAAGAGACTCCGACGATGCCAGATGTCACGTACAAAGTTGCTGTTGATCGACTTTTGATGTATTTGGATGAGAATCCAAACGAATTAAATTCAAATTCGTTCAAAAAAGACATTGAAAATTTCAAAAAACTTTATGGAGAGAAACCAAGTGCGTTGATGCAAAGTTTTTTGCGCGACGATGAAAAGTATTCCGTCATTCTGCATGGAGATTACAACAGAAATAATGTTCTTTTCAAGTACGAAGGCGATCAAGTGACGGATTTGAGGTTTATTGACTTTCAAGAAGTGCGTTACGGAACTCCGGCAATCGATGTTTCGTTCTTTTTGTTTATGAATATGGAAGTTGAGGCAATGGAAAAGGGATTGTTGATGACTTTGGTGAAATTTTATCATGAGCATTTGATGAAATCGTTGGCAGAGTTGCTTGAAGTTGATGAAGATGATGAAAAGTTGAAGGATTATCGGTAAGAATTGAATCTGAAAATTTTTAAAAAATATTTTGGCATTAAAAAAATAATTTTTTAAAAATTGAATTTTAATTTTTTTGATAAAATTAATTTTTTTAATTTTTTAAAAAAATTGTTAATGAATAAATTTTTTATTATTCTAAAGCTGCTAAAAATAAAATTAGATCTAAAAATAATAATCTGAATAAGTTAAAAAATAATAATAAGTTGAAAAATTATTCAAAATTGTTTTTTAAAGTAAAAAAAAATAAATTTAATTTTTATTTTAAAAATCTTCTAAATAATTTAAATTTAATTTTAAAAAATTACTCTTAAATAAAAATATTTTTTTAAGATAAGATTTTATATATACTTTATTTTTTTAAAATTTGAGAGAAAAAAATTAAAAAAATAATAATTTTTTAAAAAAAATTTCAAAATTTTAATTTTTTCGATAAAATATTATTTTCTATTATTTATATATTTTTTTAATTTAATTTTAAAAAAAAACTGAAATTATTCTAAAACTGCTAAATATTAAATTTTATCTTAAAAAAAATAAGTTTCCAAATTTTACAATCCTAATTTTTTAAAGTAAAAAAAATAAATTTTATTCTGATTAATTATACAATAATTTTTTTTTTAATTTTGAAATATATTTTTTTTATTTTAATTTAAAATTATTTATTAAATTTATTCGTAAATTAAAATATTTTTCTTTAAAATAAGATTTAATAATTTTTTTTAAAAAATTTTATTTATTTAATTTTTTTCTTTAAACTTTGAGTGAAAAAAAGAACAAAATTAAGTTTTAAAAATAATTTTCTTAATTTTTGAAAAAAAAAACTTTTCATAACTTAAATTTTTACTTACAGTTGGGAGCCATTTTTCCATCATTTTAAACAATTTGGACTCTATGGAGCGATGGTTGCTGTCTTATTCAGTAAATTTCTTTCATTTTCTTGTTGGAAAAATTTTTTTTAAAATTTTATTTTAATTTTTTCAGTTCCTTGGATGATTTGTTCCGAAGAAGAATGCGAAAAATTAACTGCTGCATGGGAAAAAGACGTTTATTCCGAAGATTATCGCCAAATTTGTCTCATTTGCGGAGGAGATCCTGTCAATGATCGCATTACACGCATAATTCGTCATGCCAGCGATATTGGATTCATGAAAATTTTCGAAAAATGTGATGAATAAAAATTAACGGTTGATTAATTCAAAAGTTGAGACGAATGAAATTGATGAATATTATCACTTTTAATCGTCTCATTTTCAGAAACCTTTGTTTTGAGCGCCATCTATCGATTTTTTATGAAAGTTCAAAAACTCCTTTTAAAATTTGCTTTGGGACTTCATCAGCTGTTTCTTATCAACAATATTTACAGTTATTTACACCGGTAAAGAGATTTGTCCTTGATTTTGAAGTAATTTATCTCAAGATAAGGAAATGTAAATAGCAAATTTGCCAAAAGTGCCTTTAATTAATCAGCAAATTCATCAGTTTCAATTGAAATTTCGTGTAGAAAAGATGTCTAAGTTCGAAAAAGAGATAAAATTTTCGGAGGAAATTGTCGTTCCAAAGATTTTAGCTTCAAATCCAGAACTAAAATCTTTAAAATTAGTTTCAGCAAAAGCAGAAACCGAAAATCATGTCGATGGATTCATGGGAACAATTGTTTTTTTGAACTTATTGTTCGAGGATAACGGGTAAAAATTAATTTTTAATAAAAAAATGTTTTTTTTCTAAAAAAAATATTCTTAGAAAACAAATTGAGCAAAAAGTGATTGTTAAACTCATGAAACCTGCATCTCGCATGCGAGATCTCGTTCGAGCTGACGTTCAATTCATCAACGAAGTCTACATTTATCGCGACGTCATTCCAACTTTTCTCCAAAAATTCCGTTCAAACCTGAAAACGATCCATCCGACTCTTTGGTGTCCCGCCATTTTTCTCTCCGAAGTCGGATTTTATCCGCAACTCAGTAACGAAAAGGAAACTTTGCTCGTTTTGGAAAATCTTCGTCCTTCAGGGTTTCGTCTTGCCTCCCATCGCATCGATTTAACGCCCGAAGAACTTACGATCATGACGAAAGCGATCGCTCAATATCACGCCTTTTCGTATGCAATGCGCGTAAACCGAGATCCCGATCTCGACAAATTAATGGCGGGAATTGTTCCGTTAGGATTTGAGCGCGAAAATGGGCGTTGTTTGTACGATGCCATGTACGAAGTTGCCATGGATAGAATTTTCGAATATCTTGAAGCAAATCCTGAAGAGTTGGATTCTGAGGATTTCAAGAGAAATATTTTGATTTTCAAGAAACGTTATGCGAAAACGCCTTTGAAGCTGATGGAACGTTTTCGTCGACAAGATCCCGTTTTTAGCGCCATTCTTCATGGAGATTTTAATCGTAATAATGTTCTGTTTAAATATGAAAAGAAGCATGGGAGTGAAATTCCAGTTGATTTTCGCATGATTGATTTTCAAGAAGTGAGATACGGATCGCCAGCAATTGATTTGGCATTTAATTATTTTATGAATATGAAACCGGAATTTATTAGAGCTGGATTGATGATGACTATGTTGAAGCATTATCATTCGACGTTAATTGAAGCGATGGCGGAGTTGTTGAATTGTGAGAAAAATGATTCGAGGTTGGAAGCTTATAAGTGAGTTTTTAAGATTTTTTTTTGTTTTTAATTCACAAAAAAATATTTAATAAAATTTTATTATATTTTTTTTTTAGTTGGAATAATTTTTTCAATCATTTTAAAGAATTTGCTTTTTATGGAGTCATGGTTTCCATTCATTTTGGTAAGTTTTTAATTATTTATTTTTAATTTAATATTTTAAAAATTTATGTTTAATTTAATTTTTTTTTATTTATTTATTATTTATTTATTTTAAAAAATTAATTTTAAGTATTTTTCTTAACTGATGTTTTTAAATTTCATTTAGAAATTAGACTTGAAAAAAATTTTTCATTTAATTTTTCTTTTCTTAATTTTAATAAAGTATTATTTTAACCCAAAATCGTGAAATATTTAAATTAAACTTTTTTAAAAATTAAATATGAAAAAAAAATATAAAAATAAAGTTATCTAAAAGTAATTTTCAAAAATTTTTAATTTTTTCCCACTCATTAAATTATATTAAATTAATTTAAAAAAATATTTTTTTTAGTCATCTTTTCTTTAAATTTTTACTTCAAACATTAAATTCAAAAATATATTTTTGAAAATTTTTTATTTATAATTTTTATTTTTTTTTGTTAAATATTTTCTATTTTTTTTTTCTTTTATTATAATAATATTACCCAAAAATCAAAAATATATTTAATTGAATATTTAAAAAAAATGAATCCAAATTCATTAAAAATATTTTTTTTTATTTTTCAACATTTTTCCCTCATCTTTAATTTTTATCTTAGCCGAGAATCGATTAAATATTTTTGTCTTTTAATTTTAACATTAAAATTAAAATGATTTTTTTCTTTTAATTTTAACATTAAAATTAAAAATATTTTTTTAAAAATAAATATGTAAAAAAAAAAATTAAGCAAAATTTCCTTAACATACCTAATTGTTCAAAATTATTTTAATGTTTTTTTTATTTGTTATATTTTAACCCAAAATCAAATAAATATTTGTTAAAAAATTAAAAATTTTTATTTTTTTTCATTCGCCTTTTATTTTAATTTTAATTAAAAAAATCAATAAATATTTTAAAAAAATTAAAAAAAAAAATTAAAAACAAAATTTGGTGAATATAAAATAAAATTTAGAATTTAAAAAAAAATTATTTAATTTTCAATTTTTTTTTTTTTTTTGTTAAAAATTATAAATTTTTTCTTTTATTAAATTATTTTTATTTTTTTTATAAAAAAAAATTAATTCAATTTTAATCAAAAATTCTCAAAAAAAAATTTTTTTTTTCAATTTTAATAAAAATTTAATTCAGAAATAAATTTAATTAATTTATTATTTTTATTAATTTATTATTATAAATTTATTATTTAATTTTTTCAGTTCCTTGGATGGCATCCCCTGTCGAAGAATGCGCCAAACTCGCCGACCTCTTCGAGCAAGATATGAACTCCAAAGAATTCTACGCCTTATCTCTCACAGCCGGCGGAAAACCTGTCAACCAACGTATCACGGAAAACCTTCGTTACGCCAGCAAAATGGGCTTCATGGAAATGATCGGCAACGAAAATTGAGAAAAATAAAGAAATTTCTTGAAATTTCACGTGCGGTATCTCACAACGACGACGCGTTGAGTGTCTCACTTAATTCTCATGAATCACCTGATTTGTCTCATTTTTTGTCGTCGTCTCTTTTTCATTATCAACAACAGACTATCTACCTGCTTCTTCGCTGCTGCTGCAAGTGCAATAAATAAACAAACACCAACACAGACACACGCACATTCCGCTTTGAGCATTTCTTCGTTCGAACCTCGATCTATACATTTTACCGGCTACGACGACGACGACGACGACGTATGAAAGTATTTGTGCTAATTTATACATTTCTTTTTCATTTCTTCTTCTTCGTCTTCTTCAGTTTTACCTGTGCCTCCTCAGTTAATCGTGAATATTCAAATCGTTCGGATCAATTTGTTCGAAAATTGTGAGCTGAAAAAAAAATTAAAAAAAAGTGAAGAAAGAACAAAAAAAAAGGTAAAAAATTCATCAATTAATTTCTGCATCGTCGTGAATGAAGAACGAAGAAGTAACAAAATTTATCAGCAAAAAAAAAATAAAAAATGACGATTATGACATGGATTAACATACTTTAAGTGCGCAACAAACGGAGTTATTTAGCATACATTTTTAGTGTGTCAAGAATTTTTTTCTTCTCTTTTCATTTCACCGAACAACGTTTCGCTGGCTTCGATCGAGAGACAATCAAATCACGTCATAATAATTTATCGAGTTCGCTTCTCGCGTATTCTTGAACGCCATCAACAAGCAATAAAAAAGGTGTTTCTGGAATTTAGGACACCACGACTTGTATGGACATGTGAAATTATAAATTGACGTTATTGTATTCTCGAAGAATAATTTTTTTTTTTGGACAGCAAAATTTATCAATAACTCCGTTTGACTATTTCAATGAAATGGTGACTCAAATAAATATAAGTGAATTCCCCGTTATTATGTACGCTAATAACCGAAGAGAGAGAAGTATTTACAGTAAAAGTAGTGGTTGACACAACATTTACATGACTGATTAAAAACTTACCTGCTTGCCTATAAAAAAAATAAATATGAAAGAAAAGCATTGATAAAAGTTGGAGAACAAGAAGAAGAAGTTTGCTTCGTCTACTTGTTTGTTCTGGTATTCGCTGTCTATGCGAGGTTCTGATTTGAAAAGCGATATATGCCAATGTAAAAATATGTGTGGAAGAACGCGGCGGTAAAGAAATGGAGGAATTTAAGTGATTCAAAGATAATTTTTTAATTATTTTTAAAAAAAATTAAATTATTGAGTGATAAAATTATTTAAAAAAAAAACCTTAAAATTTAAATTTAAAAAAAAAATAAAAATAATTTATTTTTCAAAAGATTAAAAAAACAAAAAAAAAAAGATTTAATAATAAAAAAAAATTTTTTTCAACATTAACAAAAAAAATTTAATTATTTTTTAAAAAATTTAAAGTTTTAAGCCAACCAAAAGACATTCGAAAAAATTACATATTTTTTACGTATTTTTTTTTTTCAATTTTTAAGCTTGAGAACCATCCAAAAGACATCCAAAGACATTTTCTAATTTGAAGCTTCAAAATCATCAAATGGGCCTTCAAAATAAAAATTCCGTATTTTTCAATTTTCAAGCTTGAGAACCATCCAAAAGACATCCAAAGACATTTTCTAATTTGAAGCTTCAAAACCATCAAATGGGCCTTCAAAATAAAAGTTACGTATTTTTACGTATTTTTTACGTATTTTTTATTTTTCAATTTTCAAGCTTGAGAACCATCCAAAAGACATCCAAAGGCATTTTCCGTAATTTTTAATGATTTTCAAGCTTAAGAAATTTTTTTTTAAATTTTTTTTAATTTTATTTTATTTATTTATTTTTTTTTTGAAGAAGAAGAAGACTTAACTTTTTCTAAAAAATAAAAAAATATTAAAATAAAAAAAATAAAATTTTTAAAGAATTTTTTTACTTTAATTAAAGAATAATTCTTAAAAATGTAAATTTGAGTAATTTTTGAACCACAGCATAAAGAAATATGATGACTATCACTGAACCAATATATATGTGAATGAAAGCAGTTAAAAAGACATAACTAACGGTTTAATAAACTTAGAATAGTTCATGTTTGTTTATCGTATAAATTATTATTTTCTTATCCAATTTGTTATTTAATAATAATTTTTTTTAACACATTCACATTTTAAAAAAATAACTGATCGTCATTAATTCGAATTTGGATCAACTTTTTTTTCATTAATAAAAAAAATCGTCAACAATGTTGCTTCGACAAGAAAATTTTTCCAGTTTTTCCTCCGTTAACAACCGTTAAAATGTTACTTCTTCGCACTTTTTCGCATGCCGGTGTGAGATAAATAAAAAAAAAACTAAACGAGATAATTAAATAATTGTTGCCGTTTACAGCGATATCACATCAAGCGATACTTACATGGTCAATTTCGTAGAACAGCAATTTTTCTCATAATAAATATCAACAACAACAATGAGCAACGTGCTAAAGTGATTTTCCTGCAAAACGACGGACAGCGAGAAAAAAAAAGTGAGATTAAAGTAATTATTTTTTACGAAGAAAGAAAGAAAAACAAAGAATAAACAATAGAAATCTGTCGGGCTGTCACAGAAAAAAAAATACGAAAATAATTGAAGATAATATTACATCATCATCATGAATCTGCCGCTGCGGTACAAAACGTTTATCGTTTTTCTTGTCACAATTGGACTACTACTTGGCGAATTGAGAACGGCGAAGGGACAAGATGATTCACTTGCGGGAAGCTTTTTATCTGGTAAGTGTTATCGCGTTACTCTAATAAACTCTTTTTTTTAACTACGAAAATATAACGGTCCAAAAAAAACTTGATATGCTAATAAATGTTACTTCTATCCATACATGGGTCTGAAAGAATTTTTTTTATTATTTATTTTTAAAAGAATGATGACGAAGAGTGAAGATATTTTTGTGACTTGCTTACAAATTTTGTTCACACTTTTGTGGAATTGGTCATTGACACTTGTTTTGTTACGAAGAAATTAAATGTTACAAGGATTTCGCATTACGAGAAATTGAAAAAAAAAATTTTATAATTAAAAAAAAAGTCTATCCGTTGATTATTGCTTTAAAAATTAAAAAAATTATATTTTTTTTTTATTTTTTATTTGAAATAAAATTATAATTAAATTAATTAAGTAAATTTTAATTTAATAAAATAAAAAATTAATTAATTAAAATTCAATTAAATAATTAATAAAAATTTAACTTCATAAATCATTAATTGATAAATTTCAAGTATCGAGCTAAATTTCATTTATTTTTTCGATGGTTGTAATTTTATTTTCAAAAATAAGCAAATGAAAGCTGAAATTATTATAATATTTGATTTTTTTTAATTTATATTAAATTTATTATTTTATTTTTTTTTAATTTTCATTTAATTTAAATTTTAAATTTTTTATTTATATTTTTTAATCATGAAACAAAATTTGAAAATTAAAAAAAAATGATTTAAATTATTTAAAAAAGTAGGAAGTGTTTTAAAATATTTTTTTTTTATTTTTTTTAAATCTTAATTTTTTTTCTAAAATTAATTTAAATTTTTTCTTCAAAAACATATTTGAATATTTTTTTTATTTAAAAAAAAAATGATTTTATTTTTTGAAGCAAAATTTAATTTTTTTTTATTTCATTTTTTTAAAGATAAATTTAATTTTTTTAATTTTTTAAAAAGCAAAACTTATTTTTTTTTTCAATTATTATTTAATTTAATTTTTTTAAAGTAAAAGAATTTTTTTTTAATTTTTACAATTTTTTTATTTATTTTTTTAAAGAAAAGTTTAATTTTTTTTATTATTGATTAAATTTTTTTTTTTTTTTTTTTTGTAAAATTTGTTTTTTTAATAACTTTTTTTTTAAATTAATTTTTTAATTTAATTCAAAAAAATTTTTTTTTTACTCAAAACATGAAAATAATTAAAAATTGATCTTTAAAATAAATTTAGAAAATTATAAAAAAATTAAAATAAAAAGCGATCAAATCATTTATTCTACAAAAGCCTTTAAATCTTATTCTTTAACACAAACAAAGAACGCAAAAATATAGGTCGAGTAACTTTCAACGTTTTTCATCACAAAAGATGACGAGAATATTCAAGAGACCGTAAAGAATTAGTTCAAGGTCAAATCTTTCAAACTTTTTTCATTTACATGACTTTTTACACTTTCTATTGTTGTTATTTTTTTAAAGTTTTAATTTAATCGTCACGATCGATTCTACTTTCTTTTAAAAAAATTTCGATTTTAATTCGTTCAATTAAAAATTCACTCCAAAATTAGTGGTTAGGAATGCGATTTATTTTTGCAACCAAAAAGCATGTCGATGTCGTGCATGACGTGAGTTTTTCTGCAAAAAACGGCAAAAAAGGTCAAGACAATTGACGCAGCGTGAACGGAAGTCGCGTTCTAATCGAGCACTTAGACGACATTTCGTCGGTCGTTAATCTTCATTTTACGGCGAATTTATTCACAAACTTTCACTGTGACTAATTTTTTTACATCATTCAATGATTTTTTTAAATTTCTGTGAATTTGTTTACATAAGTGACGTCGTAATCATGTGATTCATTGCACTTTTAATGAACTTTGACCTTTTTATTGTCGATTTGGCATCGAGAGTTGCCAAAAAATTCGTAAAATTGTCATTCCGAGACGATTTTTTGACTCATTTGTATTCTAAACAGGCAGTGTGAGTGATACATTGACCCACATCAGCTCCGAAATTCGGCAAAGCGAAGAAATTGATATGGGCGCGTTTCGTACGACGCAAAACAATCAATCTCGTTGAGTAAAGAACAATGTAAAAAAAATATTAAAAAAAAATATTTAAAAAAATTATAAAAAAAATTATTTAAAAAAAAATTTAAAAAAAAATAAAAAAAAATTTTAAAAAATTTTTTTTAAAAGTTAAAAAATTTTTTTTAAAAGTTAAAAAAAATAATTAAAAAAATATTTAAAAAAATATTAAAAAAAAATAAAAAAAAATGTTTAAAAAAATATATATAAAAAAAAAAAAAAAAAAATATTAAAAATTTAAAAAAAAAAAAAATATAAAAAAAAATAAAAAAAAAAAAAATTAAAAAAATATTTTTAAAGGAAAAAATTTTTAAAAAATTTTAAAAAAATTTAAAAAAAATAAAAAAAAATTTTAAAAAAAAAATTTAAAAATTTATTTAATAAAGTTTTCATGGGTGAAAATTTTTTGAAATTTTTTTTTTCGCGCTAAACATTCCTTGAGTCATAAGAATCACTTTTCTCCATGAAACATATGCTCGGAAACGCATAGTTTTTGCCACAAGTGCTTACTTTCAACTTTTGTAGGGCAAAATCAATATAAATTTTATAAAAAGCAAAGGGACGCAAAATTTGTTGAGCATATGTTTGAATTTGATGAATAATCGTCTCCGTCATCGTTGAATATGTACATTTATTAGCAATTCATGTTTTTCGTTGCACGTTTTTTGTTTATTTCGAATAATCCATTGATTTTTTTTTTCCTTTTTTCACGCAAAAAAATGAAGGTTTATTGGATTCAATTACAACGACAGAGGATTCCAAAGACTGTCCAGGTGTTTGTGTTCATGCCCTTGCCACGTTAATCTGCTACGAAGTTCTCGACGACATCCCGTGTCCTTCAGCTGGCATGAAATGTTGCGTCGAAAGTGCTCAAAGCCCGGCAAATACGACGCAAGCTCCCTCAACTCATGCCCCATCGAATCGTCGAACGACAAAATCTCCCTCGAAACGCACAACGACGACTCAAACCCCCATCGATCGCATGGATGAAGATGTCGAAAAGTGTCAGGGAGACTGCGTTGCGGATCGTCTTGCCGAATATTGCGAAGCTTATTACAAAAGTCCCAAATCCTGCGGGTCAGGAAAGAAATGTTGCGTCACGCGGGACTCCGAATATACGCCCGATGAGGTAATTGTGCCGTTCGCGAATGCAAATAACGCGTCAAAATCGGATCAGGATCGATTGGAGAGAGTTCCGACAGCAGATCCGCCCAAAAGTAACAAACCGAAGCCATCGAAGAAAGTAGCGCCGACAACAACTGCAGCGCCATCTGTCGTTACGGATGCCAATGGACAAAAAGTTTGTCGCGGAAGATGCGTTTCCGGGTTGTTTGCGTTGTTGTGTGATGATATCGATACGAATGCTTTCTGTCCCGGCGATGGAAATTGCTGTATTGACAATGATTCGGGTGAGAATACGAATGATATTGAGGAGCGGGTGACGACGCCAGCGCCGCAACGGACGAAACCGACAACGAGACCTACGAAGGTAAGAATTTTTGAAAATTTAATTGAATTTTAATAAAAAAAAAAAAAAGATTTTTTTATTTAAATAATTTTTTTTATTTAAAATATTTAAAAAAATTTAAAATTTTTTGAAAAATTCTTTAAAAAAATTATTTTTATTTAAAATTTTTAAAAAAAAATAATTTTTTTAAACTCTAAATTTATTAGAATTTTATTAAAAAAATTTAAAAAGTATAAAAATTTTTCATTTTTTTTTTTTTATTTTGTTAAATATTATTTAGATTTTTAAATAAAATTAAATTTAATAATTAAATTAAACTTAATTAATATTTGAAATTTTTTGAAAATAAATTAAATGATTTTTTTTAATTTAAAATTATTTTATAATAAATTTGATAATTTTTCGTTTAATAAATTTTTAGCTTTATCTTATATTTAAAAATAAAAAAAATTAATTTAAATATTCTTTTAATTCGAAGTTTTATTAAAAAATTTAAAAAATAAAAAAATTATTTTATTTAAAAATTTTTAAAAAATAAAATTTAAAATTTTTTAATCTAAAAAAAAATTAAATTAAATTAAACTTCAATAAAAAATGGATTTTTTTCAAAAGATATTATTTTCAATTTAGTTGAACAAAAATCAATTTTTATGTGATATTTTATTTGTAAAAATTTTCTATTAAAAATTCATTAAAATTTAAATTGAATAATTGTTTTCAAAGTAATATTTGAGATTTTTTTTTTAATTTTAAAAATATTTAAAATTTATAAAACAAAACTTTTAAATTTTATTAAAAAAAATTAATTTTCTTTTTAATATTTTAAAAATTATTAAATTTTTATTTAAAATTAATTTTTTTCAAAGTTAAATTAATTAATTTAAAATATTTCTTTTTTTTACAATTTTTTAAAATTTAAATTTTATAATTTTTAATAAAAAAAAAATATTAAAAAACTATTAATTTAATTCAAAATGAAAATTTTCTCGAAAAAAATTTAAATTTTATACTTCACGATTTAAATATTTTAAACTTTTAAAAATGTTTTAATAAAAAATTTTTCATTTTAGTCACCTTATCCAAAATGCCCCGGATTCTGTATGCTTTACATCATGGCTGCTTTCTGCGAACGTCCTTCAGTATTGATTCCAAATACCTCAAATTGTAATTCTGGCTCTGTTTGTTGCGACAATACTCGTTCTAACAACGTCAAAGCTCGTCCTCCGCCGAAAAGACCTCCTCCAACAACGACTCAAGTAAGAAAATTCTCAAATTTTTTCCATAAAAATAATTTTTTAAAATTTTTTTTTTTCGTATTTTAGCCAACAACTACGACAACAACAGCTGCTCCTGATCCACGCGAAGAATGTCCCGGCACGTGCATCGTTTCGCTTTTGAGTTTCACGTGTTTCCGTAATGCCGAGATGACTGACATCTTCAAGTGCAAAAAATCCGGAACGCAATGCTGCGCGCCAAAAAGCAAAATTCAAGAACATCTTCAACGTTTCAATGCCACAGCTCCCATTCCGGGTCCTTATCAACCGCAATATCAACCGGGTCCGTATCAACCTGTGCCGACGTACGATCATTATGCGACGCCCGGACCTATTGCGCCAGTTCATCACAGCACTTTTATGTATGAGCAGCAACAAACGACGACGACGCCTCGTCAACCGGTTTACTCGAAATACGTTTGCGGCGTCAAAGGAACCTCACGAAATGGCGGAAGATCGTATTTAACGTACAGCGGTTTAGTGAATGAGACGCAAATTCGCCCGAGACACGCACGAAAAGTCGATGATTTGGGAGATGCGGGTCTTTATTTGAACAAGAAGAGCACAGAGCGGCTCGTTTTGGGAACGAGTTTGGTCCCAATTCCAATTGTGTATCACGATCATAACTCGACAGTGCCTGAAACGATCAGCAATCCTTACTTTATTGAAGGAAATAACACGTACATGGGAAGAAGTAACAGAAAAGGACGCGTTGTTGGCGGAGAAGATGGCGAAAATGGAGAATGGTGCTGGCAGGTTGCTTTAATTAACTCGTTGAATCAATATTTGTGCGGCGCAGCGTTGATTGGAACACAATGGGTGCTTACAGGAGCTCATTGCGTCACGAAGTAAGTGAATTTTCGTTAAAAATTTAACTTAAGATACATCTTTTGGATAAAATTTGAACTTAAGATACATCTTTTGGATAAAATTTGAACTTAAGATACATCTTTTGGATAAAATTTGAACTTAAGATACATCTTTCGGATAAAATTTGAACTTAAGATACATCTTTTGGATAAAATTTGAACTTAAGATACATCTTTTGGATAAAATTTGAACTTAAGATACATCTTTTGGATAAAATTTGAACTTAAGATACATCTTTTGGATAAAATTTGAACTTAAGATACATCTTTCGGATAAAATTTGAACTTAAGATTTACATACATTTTGGATAAAATTTGAACTTAAGATACATCTTTTGGATAAAATTTGAACTTAAGATACATCTTTTGGATAAAATTTGAACTTAAGATACATCTTTTGGATAAAATTTGAACTTAAGATACATCTTTTGGATAAAATTTGAACTTAAGATACATCTTTTGGATAAAATTTGAACTTAAGATACATCTTTCGGATAAAATTTTAACTTTTTTAACCATAAAATTAACTTTTCCTTCAAAAATTCTTCAAAAATCTAATTTTTTCATAAATTTCCTTCACAGCATCGTTCGTTCTGGCGACGCCATCTACGTTCGCGTTGGCGATTACGATCTCACACGCAAATACGGCTCTCCAGGCGCTCAAACTCTTCGAGTTGCAACAACTTACATTCATCATAATCACAATAGTCAAACTTTGGACAACGACATCGCTTTGCTCAAACTTCATGGACAAGCTGAATTACGAGATGGCGTTTGTTTGGTAAGAAAATCCCTCGAAAATTTCAAAAAACGTTACTTACCTTAAAAAATCTTTTTTTTAGGTTTGTCTCCCTGCTCGTGGCGTAAATCATGCCGCAGGAAAACGTTGCATCGTCACGGGATACGGTTACATGGGAGAATCTGGTCCAATCCCATTGAGAGTTCGCGAAGCAGAAATTCCAATTGTGAGCGATGCGGAGTGCATCAGAAAAGTTAACGCTGTGACGGAAAAGATTTTCATTCTACCTGCTTCGAGTTTCTGTGCTGGCGGCGAAGAGGGAAATGACGCGTGTCAAGTGAGTAAAAAAAATTTTCAAATAAAAAAAAATTATTGACAACTTTTTTCAAATTTTTCAATTTTTTTAAATTTTTTAAATTTTTAAATTTTTTTTAATTTTTCAAATTTTTTAAATTTTTCAAATTTTTTAAATATTTCAAATTTTTTTAATTTTTCAAATTAGGGCGATGGAGGCGGTCCATTAGTTTGTCAAGACGACGGATTCTACGAATTAGCTGGATTAGTCAGTTGGGGCTTTGGATGCGGTAAGAACCTAAATTTCTCCATTTTTCCCAAAAATTTAACGATTTTTTTTCTTAAAAGGTCGCGTTGACGTTCCCGGCGTTTATGTCAAAGTTTCTTCGTTCATTGGATGGATCAATCAAATTATTAGCGTGAATAATCTTTAATTAAAAAAAAAATCACAAAAAATAATTTTCTAAATTTTATTTTAAAAAAAAGAAATAATCCATAAGTAGGGTTTTCTTCTCTAACTAAATATTTAAAAAAAAAAATTTAAAGACAAAAAAAAATTAAACGAGACTGTTATAATTTTTGCATTTTTCCCAAAACCTGCACTTGTTAGCTTTAACTTGTATTTAATTTTATTGTATTATTTTATAAGGAAATGTGAACACAAAATCTGACTTGACACAAATTATATTTTTTAATACATTATTCAGTATTTTTCCCCTTTAATCTCTTCAATGATGATGATATAATTCAGTTGTGCCTCGAATATAAAATTTATTATATTTATTATAAATTTATTATTACGTTTAAATGTGTAGATGTAAGCTTAAAAGGTACTCTAATAATTAAAATATAAATTATAAATTTAGTGACATTCGATTAGAATAATAAAAAGAATATTTTACAAATATTTATTTTGGAATTCGTTTTACGTTGAACGTATTTTAAATATATCTGCGATGAGATATGTCTTTGTTATTTTAATTCAGCAGCCTAATGAAATTTGTTGAAATTTTAATGGGTGAGTTCATGATAAATAAATAAAAATTTTTTAAAAAAAAAATAATAAATAAAAATTTTAATTAAATTTTAAAATTTAAAATTAATTTTTTTTTTCATTTTTCGACTTAAAAAAAAATATTTTTAAAAAATTAAAAAAAAATAATTTAATGTAAAAATATTTTTTTTCGTTAATCATATTTTAATTTTTCTATAAATTATTTTTTAATTTAATTTTTTAAATTTAATTAATTAATTTTAATTTATTACTTTAATTTTTAATAATTTTTTAAAATATTTATTTCAGAAAAAATTTATTATTTTTTTTAATTATTTTTTTTTAAATTAAATTTAATTAATTTTGAATTTTTTTTTTTATAAAAAATATTTTTTAATTGGTCCAAAAATTAATAAAAATTTAGGTAAATTTAAATAAAAATTATAAAATTTTACAAAAAACATATGTATCGAAATTTAAAAGAAAAATTAAAATTAAAAAAAAATTTAAAAAAATTTAAAAAAAATAAAAATAATTTAATTTAATGTAAAAATATTTTTTTCGTTAATCATATTCAAATTTTTCTATAAAATTATTTTTTAAATAATTTATTTAATTTTTTAAAATTTTATTAATTAATTTTAATTTATTACTTTAAATTTTAATAATTTTTGAAAATATTTATTTCAGAAAAAATTTATTATTTTTTTAAAAAATTATTTTAGTATATTTTAAATTAAATTTAATTATTTTTTTTTTAAATATTTTTAATTAGTAGAAAAATTAATTAAAATTTAGGTACCTAATTTAAATAATTATTATAAAACTTTACAAAAAATATGTATCGAAATTTAAAAGAAAAATTTAAATTTAAAAAAAATAAATTTTAAATTTCGATGAACTCACCCATTTAAAATGTTCAGTACTAACAGTAAAACTAATTGATTTGTCTTCTGTTTTTTATCACTCTTTAAAACTTTTAAACCTGCCTTTAAACTACATTTGATAAAAATTTTCTATTTTTTTATGAAATTTCTACAAAAACATTAAAAATATTCCGCACCATTTAAAAATTTTTGATTCAACTCATTACATTTTTCATTTATTTTCACAAAATTGTCGTCAAAACTGTGCACGAAGCTAAAAATAACTCCAACAAAGTATAAAGGTAAAATTTAAACAAAACTCGTTAATTAACTTTGTTTTTTTTTCTGCTAATTCAAATTGTTTCTCATCACTCTAAATGGCCTTCACATCTGCCTATTCTTAAAATAAACTTTATCTTTTTTGCTGAATAAACGTCTATCTAGGTATTAAATGTAAACAAATAAACACTTCCAACAATAACAATGGCACGTAATGGCTTTTCTCACGCTTTGGCATCTCATTACTAATCTTCAATGGGTTTCAGGTAACCATTCTCAATGGCATGTTCGATCATTTCCATCAGGAATTCATCAACTTTGGGACCTCCGCATTTCATGCGGGCTTCCTTGAACTCTTTCCCATTCATGTCTTTCTCGAAATTGACATAGAGCGAAATTAATTCGTCTGGCGTCGCAGCCATCCATGGATAGAAATGAATTGTCACAATTACGCCATAAAACGCATATTTACGGAAATGAGCGAGAAATTTGTCGAATGAAAGATTTTCCAAGCGATGATCAGTTCGAGGACATGCCAAAAGTTCTGTTAGAGCTGCCATGAGTTGCGAATGATAAAATTCAAGAAGTTCGTGGAAATATCCTTCACGACGAAGCTCAGGAGGGAGATTCATGTACATGAAAAATGCCAAATCGAGTGCAGGACTCGCATAACGAACTGCCTGAAAATCGAGCATTTTCATTCCTGTTGGAATCTGCTCGTCATCTACTGTGGTTTCATCATAGCGGAACACTAAATTGTTTCGGTTATAATCACCGTGAAGAATTACCGCGAAAGGTTCTTCATTATGGCGGAAACGTTCCATGAATTTCATTACTTTATGTCCTATTTTCTTCTTTATATGATGAATGTGTTTCACAAAGGCGTGATTTTCCGCGTACTTTGGTTCGCTTTCGGCATAATGATAAACTCTTTCCAATCCGACATGATACATCTTGTTCATCGTTCCCTTTTTGTCTTTGTGATTGTCGAATGGCAACGGGATAATTCCATGTTTGAGTCTCTCAAACTTTTCCGGATGCGCTATTTTCATCGCATAACTAAAGGCATGATACTGCGCTATGGATTTCGTCATCATTTCCAAATGTTGCTTGTCAAAGAAGATTTTTGGTCCCATGCGATATCCATCGGGGCGTAAATCCTCAATGGCTAATATGACTTCCTTTTTGTGAGATCCAAGTGCTTCGTAATGCCCGCTTTCGGAGAGATAAATTCGCGCAGTCCAATCCTCCGGAGAAAATGTTCGCAAATTATGCTCAAACTCTTTGGCGAATGCCGGCAATACAGTTTCGTACATGTAACATTCGTTTTCGAATTGAACAGTAGCGTTGGCAGCTTCCCTTTGTTCGATGTTGGCTTTCATGAGTTTTACGATTATCCGGTATGTGGTTTTACTGTGGCAATAAAAAGACAAAACAAAAAAGAGTAATGAAAAATTAAGGGGAAGTTGGAATAATTTCACGTACTACACGGAAAAAATGCATGTAAGGCTTGAACAATTATGAAAAATGTTTCATGTTTAAAATAACTTTTTAAAAAATTTAAAGGAATTTTAAAATAATGACACTATGTCAAAAATAAATATATTTCTAAAAAAAATTAAAAAAAAAAATTCTTTAATAATTTTAGATGTACAATTGATAAAAGAAAAAAATCAATGAAGTAATTTTGACTTTCTGAATCAGAAACTGATTGTATGTCCTTAATTTTTATCCTTTTTTGTTGAAGAATTTATTTTTTTATTTAATATTTATTTTTTTATTGATCGTTCATTGATTTGGTTCACATACTTAACGGGATAGTTTAAGCTTTGTGTTTCAGCAATGGTATCATTGTGTCAGCCGTGCCACTTCAGTATATGATTCTCAAGAAGTTTCTTTTTAGAAGTGTTTCGAATTGTAGAAGAAGAATTGTTTCTTTTTAGACTTTGGACAAAACAAAATGGGGGATGATATGGATGCCACACTGGATCCAAGATGGCCTGATAACAAAAATTAATGCTTTCATTGATGATTCTCAAAGTCACAAATGATTCTCTTTCTTAAATTTTACCTAGAAGAATAAAATTACATGTTTCTTCGTTCGCTTATTCTTTCAGAGTGAGGTTTTTCTTAATTTTTGTGACGTTTAGCGTAAAAATCTAAATCAAATTGTTCATAGGGCAATTTTTTCAAAAAATCATCAGGTAATATTGTTCAGACTTTACTGCTTTAATTTGTGATCTACGTATAGCCCAAAAGTCACTGAATCAAGAAAATCAACAAGGTATTTGGGCAAGAATGTAAACAAATAAGTAAACATGTAAGACGTCAGTTCGGCAATCGATTTATTCGAAGAATTAACATAAGCGAACGTCCTTCAGCGATTTGTCTTGTCTTCTTATTAACGATTATGAACAATATGTTGAATATCTTCTTCTGACTGAAGCCAAGTATCAATTTTAAAGTATTTATATTTTCGTCTTTTAAATTTTGTATGGAATATGTTTAATTTTTTTTTTTTGTTATTCAATTAGTTCAAAGAACATGTTTCACTTTTTTTTCCTTTTGAATTCTTGTAAACTTGTCATTTTTATCAAACACGTTTTTAAAATTACTTTCTATTAATTTCTTTCTTTCACTTGCTAATATTTTTTTAGTCTTTTGTAACTTGAAACACTTTTCATCATTGCATCATCCTTTGTAACAAAAAACTACAAAGGAGAAGTTTTCTCATACAACTTTAAAGGAAATGCGTAAAAAAGTAAAATTTGACCCAGTTTTAAGCACAATCAATAACAAGCATTGAGAAAACTCTTGTGATTCTCCTCTTCCCATTTTTACATCAAAACGCGTTGCTCAACTTACTTTTTGTTAACCTTATCCTCGAACGCGAGCTTCACCTGATGAATGTTCGACATGAAACCATTGAGATCGGTGCTCGGTGACACAAACACGTCAATTAGCTTCAAATTTCGCATCTGATCGTTACGTGCAATTATCTTCTGCAACACTTCATTTTGCACGAAATTCACTTGATATTCCACGTCTGAATTTGACATTTTTGCTTCTTCTTCGTCTCCTCCTAAACCTGTTGTATATTATGCTCGCAACACGAATTCAATTATTCATTAGAAGAGTCGTAAAATGTTTTCGTCGCTCTTTTGATGTTAAATGCTATTATTTAATTGAGTTACAAAACAAGATATTTATTCTGAATTTTTTATTTTTGTTATTTAAACAAACGACGAAGCGAGTTTGGACCGAAAACGACCATTCACTTGGATTTTCGACGAACAACTGAATAGAAATCATATGTTTTTTTTTACACAATCTACACATTCATTCAGTCGTAGAGCGTCGATGTCGAGGTAAATAGGTAGTAATAGACGAGACGCAATATCACACACTCGAACCTCGTGCTTCGTCGTCAATGTATAAATAACCGACTCGGGATTTTTCCCCATGCGGTAGACTGCGTTCGGCTTAATTATCTTGTACACAGCAAAAATTGTGTCAGGCGAGCGGCGAGAGATTATGCTTCGTTCGTTCCGCGCGGCGTTCTCGGTGCATTGAACGATTTTATGATTAAGTGTCTTGTACATAGGAATTTTGTTTTGATATGAAACAAATTGGGAATTATTATGTAGAGTACAACCGTAAATATGTTTTTATTTCCGAATTGATTGGCATGGGGCGCGCCATAGTTGATCATCTACTCGGAAAATCCTCACAAATTGTTGCTTACAATATTTTATGAAAATTATATACGGAGGTAATTTGATTTATTGATTTCTCCATGCGATGGAGCCGTTGTTTCCGAGAAGTGTTTGATTATGGAAGTAATTAGCGACGAAAAAAGTAAACATGATGGAGACGCCTTCTTTTTTGTTGTTTTCTACAAGTAAATAAAAAGCATGTTCGATAAATTGATTAATGTGAAGCGAAGTCAATAAGGTCATGGAAATTTGTAGAATGAGGAAATTTTTTCTTTCAAAATGTTTGAAAAGAAAAATTGTTAGAAAGTAAGCTTTCGGGCTAAATATTACAAATTTGATACAAATATTACATCCTTGTTTACTTTTTTAAATGAACATCAATTTTGAGTTAAAATATTTATTTTTAAGAAGTTTACATCATTCCAGATAAAATTTTTAAAATTTTTTTTAAGAAGTTTACTTAAAATGATGAAATTTTATCAATAAGGTCTAAACAAAAAAAGTTTTCAAAAGGAGATAAAATTTGAGCTCATTTTATCAATTATAAAAATGCTTTTATTTTATTTTACAGTATAAAAATTGTTAAAGGTCTAAAAATTTTTTAAATTTCATTTTAATTTGTTCAAATTTTTTTTTTTTTTTTTTTTTTTAATTTTTTAATTTTTTTTTTTAATTTTTTTTTTATTTTTTTTATTTTTTAAATTTTTATTTTTTTTTTATTTTTAAATTTTTTTTAATTTTTTAAAATTTTTTATTTTTTTTTAAATTTTGTTTATTTTTTAAAATTTTTTAATTTAAATTTTTTTTTTCAAAATTTTATTTTAATTTTTAAAACAAAAAAATAAAATATTTATTTAACTGAAAATTTCGTAAAATATCTTAAGAACTTTAAAAATTATTAACAAAATTAAAAAAAATAATTTAAAATAATTTTTAAACAAAAAAAAATTACTTCAGAAATTCATTTAAAAAAATTTACTTACTTTTTCATCAAAATCAAGTCCTTCAAATAATTCCATATGCTTAATTTTTCACAAAGTTTTCATAAAAAAATTAATTTCCATAAAAAGCAACTCATTATCACTCTTAACTTTAATCTCTTTCATCTTAATTGAAAATTTTCACTTTTTCCTCTTTTTTATGACTTTTTACAATCCCAAAAGTCCCCTTTTTGCCAAGGGATTTTTCATTACTTCAGATGATCTCTTATCATTTTATCACAAAACCACTTTAACATTTTATTTTGACATTAAACCTCGATAAAATCCTTATCTCAAATCATCGATCTCAAAAGCTCTCCAAATAAAAACCAAAGTCTTGCGTGTGGCAAATTGTCGAGAAATTGCAAAAAAATGTTCTGTAACAAACTATGTGAACTTTAATTGTTTTACAAAATGTTGTTATGCGCTCATTACTCGATTCTTGTCTTTTTTTGCTCGTCCGCATAATTAATTAACATCAACAAAGTCTTTTTTAGTTGCTTTTTGATGTAAATTAAATGATTAATTGACTTTTTTTTAAATTCATTTGTTGTAAAAATTTTTAAAAGCAGCTTTAATATGTCTCAATTTTTTTGTGTCTCTGTTGGCTCGAATATTGTTTATTGCAGCAACAAAGATTGAGAAAATGCGAACAAGGAGAAAAAAACTTTGTATCATCGGAGACTATAAATAAACATGAGCAACATAAATCCGCCACTTACATACGTTCAGCTTACGTACGAAAGAAAAAGGAATATTGCAATATGGTTTTTACTACAAAGCTTTTTTGTCTTGATTTTTGCTGTGCAGAAGAAAATTTCAAAGAGACTCGATCAGAAAATATTTCGACTTTTATAAATTTAATTAAGTTTTGTCTCGCGGTGCAAACTTTTTACTACGACGACTTTATTTTTCCTCTTTACTTTGTCCACGTTTTTTTCTGCGTTTCTGTCGCCCGTCTCGAACGTCAGAGATCTCACGCAGCAGAACACAACAAAAACTCGAATACAAATAAGTTCTGATAAACTTGGAATATGGGAATAAAACGGAGAACATGTGTAACTTTTTGTGACACTTTATTGGAATTTAACTTTTTTTTGTTCTCTCTCTCTCATTTTTGCCTGCCCATCGTTGTCGCTAAATGGGCACATTAGTGTTCAATAATGTTAAAATAAATAAATAAAAATATTTCTTGCGCACAAGTATTTATCGCATGTTTTACATTATTAAATCCATAATGATAAAAACTCATCATATCTCTCCTCATTCGTCGTTCGTTCGTTGGTTGTTATTTATTTCTTTCTTTGCTGCTGAGACAGAGGCAGAAGTGCTGATTTTTCACAACAAATGGTATGAAAAAAAAAATAAATAAATATTTTTAATGATTTTATAAAGTAAAAAGTTGGCTAGCATATTTATTAAGCGTTCCTTTGCTTTGATTCGTAATTTTTTTTTCGAGTGTTTATCATTATCAGGTTGACACAAACGCATTGATGATGACCGACGTGCAATGCCACAAAAAATTAAATAATTTTTAAAAAGGCACAAAAGAAAAATTATCATTTTTAAAATTCTTCACTTTTAATAATTTTTTGTGAGGTAATTAAAAAATATTGTTGCAATATTAAATTCTTTTGCAGCGTCTTTCGATAAATGTAACGCATTACAAAATGAACATTCGCTACATTATGGTTTGTAATGTGAGTCTGTCTGTATGCTATTAAAAAAATTTAAGATAATAAAATATAGAATAAAATCTCTTAACGAATAGTTTATCATTGCAAATTAGTTATTTGACTAAATTTTGTAAGTCTTAAATTTGATATTCAAAGATTTTGAAGGTTGAGTCGGTCTGAAGATTTTTCTTTCTTATTTCAATGAGAGATGTAAAAGTTTTTCAATAAAGCAGTTCAAGAAAAGCTTTAAGGAGACCATAATTGATAAAAAGACAATTCTCATTAGTATTTCCTGTGATGATAAAGTTCGCAATTCTTAACAGCAGTTACTCAGGATTTGTATCTTCCATAACATAAAGTGTCTTTAGTAAAGTAAACTTTCCTTTAAGTTTTTGATCATTTGTTTGTAATTTGATGTTGCTGTCTTTGATGTTGTCCCTGTAAGTTAAGATCTTCTATGTTTCTTATAGTAATTTTTTGCTTTGAAGAAGAATTGTTCATCATAGGTTGCTTATAAATTAATTCAACAGGTTATATTTAGTGTTTTGAGGAAATATCAAATGGATGTTTCTTTCCTTGATCATTGGTAGTCAATAATATTAGAGCCCCTCTGATATATTTTTATCCATTTGGAGCAAGATTTGACGAAAATTACTTTGACACAGTTTTTGACACAGTTTTTCTCTTGATTTAGTTTTTAAAACAAAACTGTGTCAAAGAAAAGTTTTTTTTTCAGTTTCAATTTTTTGGCAGTTTTGAGTTAGAAAATGATTAAAAATGATAAATTAGAGCCCTCTGACAAATTTCTATCCATTTGGAGCAAGATTTGACAAAAATAGCTTTGACACAGTTTTTGACACAGTTTTTTTGCTCTTGATTTAGTTTTTAAAACAAAACTATGTCAAAGAAAAATTTTTTTTTCAGTTTCAATTTTTTGGCAGTTTTGAGTTATAAAATGATTAAAAATGATAAATTAGAGCCCTCTGACAAATTTCTATCCATTTGGAGCAAGATTTGACAAAAATTGCTTTGACACAGTTTTTGACACAGTTTTTGACACAGTTTTGCTCTTGATTTAGTTTTTAAAACAAAACTGTGTCAAAGAAAAATTTTTTTTTCAGTTTCAATTTTTTGGCAGTTTTGAGTTAGAAAATGATTAAAAATGATAAATTAGAGCCCTCTGACAAATTTCTATCCATTTGGAGCAAGATTTGACAAAAAATGCTTTGACACAGTTTTTGACACAGTTTTTCTCTTGATTTAGTTTTTAAAACAAAACTGTGTCAAAGAAAAAATATTTTTTCTGTTTGACACAGTTTTTCTCTTGATTTAGTTTTTAAAACAAAACTGTGTCAAAGAAAAATTTTTTTTTCAGTTTCAATTTTTTGGCAGTTTTGAGTTAGAAAATGATTAAAAATGATAAATTAGAGCCCTCTGACAAATTTCTATCCATTTGGAGCAAGATTTGACAAAAATGGCTTTGACACAGTTTTTGACACAGTTTTTTTGCTCTTGATTTAGTTTTTAAAACAAAACTGTGTCAAAGAAAAAATTTTTTTTCAGTTTCAATTTTTTGGCAGTTTTGAGTTAGAAAATGATTAAAAATGATAAATTAGAGCCCTCTGACAAATTTCTATCCATTTGGAGCAAGATTTGACAAAAATTGCTTTGACACAGTTTTTGACACAGTTTTGCTCTTGATTTAGTTTTTAAAACAAAACTGTGTCAAAGAAAAATTTTTTTTTCAGTTTCAATTTTTTGGCAGTTTTGAGTTAGAAAATGATTAAAAATGATAAATTAGAGCCCTCTGACAAATTTCTATCCATTTGGAGCAAGATTTGACAAAAATTGCTTTGACACAGTTTTTGACACAGAAAATTTTTTTTTTCAGTTTCAATTTTTTGCAGTTTTGAGTTAGAAAATGATTAAAAATGATAAATTAGAGCCCTCTGACAAATTTCTATCCATTTGGAGCAAGATTTGACAAAAATTGCTTTGAAACAGTTTTTGACACAGTTTTTTTCTTGATTTAGTTTTTAAAACAAAACTGTGTCAAAGAAAAAATTTTTTTTCAGTTTCAATTTTTTGGCAGTTTTGAGTTTAAAAAATGATAAATTAGAACCCTCTGTAAAATTTTTATCCATTTGGAGCAAAATTTGACAAAAATTGCTTTGACACAGTTTTTCTCTTGATTTAGTTTTTAAAACAAAACTGTGTCAAAAAAAAATTTTTTTTTCAGTTTCAATTTTTTGGCAGTTTTGAGTTAGAAAATGATTAAAAATGATAAATTAGAGCCCTCTGACAAATTTCTATCCATTTGAAGCGAGATTTGACAAAAATTGCTTTGACACAGTTTTTGATCGTTATTTTTTAAAAAATTAATTCTTGATTCATCTATCTAAACTAGAATCTATAAAAAAATTTTTTAATAAACAAGCCTCAATAAGAAATGCGCTCTCAACTCTTCAACTTACCTGAAGACAAGTTCCTGTAAATTCCTCCAAAAGGTGTTCATGCCAACTAAAAAAGGGAAGATTGCTTCTGAAAAAAAAAACGTGACGAGACAGATTTCAAGTTATTTTCATACCAAAATTTCATCACTTTTAAGTCAAGTCCTTGTCCTTGCAACTTAAAACTTAACAAAACTTAAGACCTTCTTCTAAAAAATAGTTTCTTATAAGTTTCAGACCCTTCTTATAAGAAAAGAACCTGAAATAAATAATAATAATTGTTCAGAGAGGCGGAGACTACATCAACAATTATTATTGCCGATATATTTTTTTTTTATTGTCTCACACATTATTAACATGCTTCACACACGTATGTCTTTCATTTTTTTTTTCTTCCTTCTTCCTAAATAAATGTTAATATACGAACCTAAATGTAGAGCGATTCTCACCACAGGTAAACATTTCTCTCCAGATTTATGTTACGTTCTGTATCTAAAAGGGTTACACACGTTTGTGGTGTATTTCTCGCATCGTATACGGCAAGACGACGAGAAGATATAGGAAAAAAAACGCAGAAGACAACAATAAAATGAAATGGGAAAAGGGAGAGAAGCTTGCACGAGTTTTCTCTTCGTACACTGTCTTCAGATATTTTTCTGACGTCTAAGCATCAAGTTCGGCGCCTGAACAAAAAAAAATAAATAATAAAAAAATTATTAATAATAATTCGTTCGAAATCAATCAAACGGAAAAATATAAAAAGAAATAAAAAAAATTAATTAATTAAAAAAAAAAAAAAAAAAAAAACTGTGAAGTGCAATTTTGAAGTGAAGAGTGTGTGACTGACGACGAATAATTAATTTAAACGACTGATTAATAAATTAATTAATATTTAAAAAAAAAATTAAAAGACTTACCTAAAATCAAATTAGGGCCCTTTGATGTGACTAAAATTATTTAGAAAATTTATTTGTAGACTGCTTCAGTTCCTTGCTTTTATTTTGTGTTTATTTTTGTTTGTTGATTTGAATTTTTTTTTTCAGTGTTAAAATTGCGTGCGCTTAAATATTTGCTTCTCTTTTGATTATTTTATTAGTTTTCGTGTTAAGCATTTTTTGTAAGCGTCTCGTTTTTTTAATTTGCTTTTGCATCGATTCCCATCGATTAGTTTTTCGCGCCATGAATGATTAAACGGGAATTTGTAAATCGCTTGCATTTTTTTGGATGTTGTGAATGTGTGATATGGACCAACAAACCACCGTTGTAACGACGACAACGAGCACGAACGTTTGTAGTTTGCAAAGTAGTCAGCAAGATACGATTGTTGAGTCAACGTGTGCCGCAGCCTTAATTGCCAGTAATAATAGTAATAGTAATAGCGGTGTGGGAGTTGTTTCCGCAGCAATTTCAGCGGGCGCCATACCATCGACGGAAATCGCAGCGAGCGTTGTAGCGGCAGCTGTAGCAACAGGCGGCGCGGGAGTCCTGAAGAATATCCTGAAGACATCGGTGCCTGCAACGAGTCCTGCAACGAGTGTCAGCAATCCTCCCGGGAAGATCTTTGGGCGAAATAATAACGGAACAAGTAAGTTTTTTCACTTTTTTTTTGTTATTACATTGCTCGCAAAAAGAGTTGTTTGAGTTTTTTGTTGCGTTGGAGAACAAAATGCATTTGTGTGTGCTGATGAGATGGCTCCGAGTCGTCTGCATGTGACCATAAAAACCATGTTAATACTTTACGGTTCAAATGTAGCAATGCAAAAAAAAATTACTTCTATCCAAACAACATCATGTTTTCTTCGTCGTCGTCTTTCTCTCGGTGATTCTGTGCCAGAGAGCAAAAAAACGACTGAGGCGAAAACAATTCTTTAACTTATTTCATTCATTTTTCTGAAAATAAAAAATTTTTCTTTTTTTTTATTAAAAAATTTTTTAGAAAATTAAAAATAAGTTTTTGTTCAAAATTAACCGATTCAAAAACATAACCGATTAAAAAATTTGACATTTTCAAAAATTTAAATTTTTATTAATTTAATATTCTTTTTTATTTTACTCTTAATTAAGAAACTTAAAAGAATTTTTTGAAAAAACTATAAAAAAAATAGTTCATAAAAAAATTACTGATAAAATTTGTGAATCGGTTTTTGCTAATTCAAAATTTGAATCGATTTCAACTTAAATTTTATTAAATAATTATTTTTATTTAGCAAATTTTTAACGAATTAATATAAAAAATTTATTTCAATTGCTCAAAAATAAAAAAAATTATAAGAATTTGAAAATTTCGAATTCAAGTTAAAAAATTTGAAAAAAAAAAGTTTAATTTTTTATGAATATAAAATTATTAAAAAAAAAAATTTTAAATTTTTGAATTAAAATTATTAGCAAATAATGAAATTAATTTGAAAAAATTTAAAAAATTAAAAAATTAAAAAAATAAAAAAAAATGAAAAATAATTTAAACAATTTAAAAAATATTAAAAAAATAATAGAAAAATAAAAAAATATTTAAACCGATAAAAATTTGAAATTCGCCCTTTTGCTAATTCTATTAAAATGAATCGGTTCAAAAAAATAAATATTAAATTACAATTAAAGAATTAATTAAATATAAAATTTATTTCATTAAAATTTTAAAAATTCAGATAAAAATTTGAAAATTGCTTTTTGTTAATTCAAAAAATTAATAAAATTAAAAAAAAAATAAATAAATTTTTGACAATTTTTAGAAATTCTTAAATTAAAATTTTAATAAAAAAAAAACTAAAAACCGATAAAAATTTGAAATTCGCTCTTTCGCTAATTCAAAAAAAAATGAATCGGTTCAAAAATTTTTTTTCAATTTCTGTAATTTGAAACATTTTTTCACATTGCATCCGCCTATTAAGATGAATGTTCGGAGCGCACAAAAAGTGTGTGAGTATGCATCCTCGATATTTAACATAAGTCTCATGTTTGGCGACAATTGCATCACACAAACAGGGCAATATTGTGACAAAGTGCAATCAAACGAGGACAGAAGTAATAATGGCAAGCCATTTACTTGGCTCCAAGTTAACTTTCTGACGAAAAATCTTGAACAAAAACTTCTATCAAAGGCAATTTATCTAGTTAATGCATTTTTTGAGCAAGGCAGAAAGGGTTAGAAATTCATTTACTTCTAAACTTTTTTCAACTAAAATCGAGCTAAAATAAATTACCAAAGTAGATGGATAAATTTTTTTTTGTATTTTTTCCAATACAAAAAATTCAAAAAAAAAAAAGAGTTGAAGAGATTTGTGTCTGCCAATATTCATGTTAATGCTTCAGTAATGCCCGAGAAACAAAAAAAAAATTGGCGGCACAACAGAGATTAATTTAACGTTGCATCAAGAATCGCAGCGGCACAAAAAAAATTGTGCCACACAACGACGACGACGACGACATCGACTCGTACAGAAACGTGAAGATTATCGAATATTTTTATCTGTGGCGCGATAGCTCTTTCGTAGTTACCAAGAAATGCATGCAGAAAACCTTTACCGTTTTTTTTGTGTCTCTCCTCCGTTTTCTGTGTATCCCATCCCGACACAAAAAAAAGATTATTTCAGTTTTTTCTGCTTAGGATTTTTGTATTTATGCATGTTTTGCACACACGAAACAAGCGGATCGGTAGTAGATAAATATTCGTTGGAGTTTATTATGAAGAATTGTGTGCGTGGAATATTGGCGTGGAGAAAATGGATGGACAGAGAAGAAACGAAGAGTTTTTTTGCGTTAGAAAATAGCAGAAGACAACAAAAAAAACTAAAAGAAGACACCGCTTACTCACTCACTTTTTTCAGTGTCGGTCGATTTGGTGCAAAAAAAAATGCTCGAGACAAGAAAATGTTCAGAAAAAGTACATTACGTGTTTTTGTCCCGAACTGAAGTTTTGTGACGATGTCAAGAAGCAAAAAAAAAGAAACCTTGATGATCAAAAAAAAAAAAAAACTTTTTTGATCAATGAAGTAAAAAATATTAAATTCAAATTAAGTTTCTGTCAAGAACGGGTCAGAATATCAGAAAAGGGGATAAATTTGAATAAACAAAAAAAAAAAAACATTTGAATGAAATAAAAATTACGCGTACAATGAAAAAGTGAAGAACAATGTGAGTTATAAAAAAAGTTTTAAAAAAATGAAGACAGATGTCCATTTTCTTATGAAATAAATATATTCACGTGAAGTGCGTTATTTTATTTATTTAAATTAAATTAAAATTTGTTTATTGAAGTATTTAGTGATGAGTTTTGTGATCAAAAATAGTAAATTTTAAATTTTTAAGTTCAGTTAAAAATAAATTAAGATAAATTATTTATTTGCTTATTTTTGGAAAATTTATTTCCATCTTGAATCGAATTTTTTTTTCTATTACTTCTACTTCTCTTTCTGACTCTTGAAAATTTTTCGATTTAATTCTTAATTTTTTTGACTTGCCAAAAATTTATTTTATTTTAAAGTTAAAAATTTTAAAAAATTAAATTTTATTAAATTGTTAAATTTTATTTTTTTTAATTTATTATTTTATTTAATTATATTTAAAATTTTTTTTGATTTTTTTATTTTCTTCTAATAGAAGTTTAATTTAATTTTTTAAAAAATAAATTTTAATAAATTTTTTAAAATAAGAAAATAAAAAATTAAATAAAATTCTAATAAAAAATAAAAAAAATCAGAAAAAATTTTTAAATTTAATTAAATGAAATCCAAAATAAATGGAATTAAATAAAAAAAAATAAATTAAACAATTTAATAAAATTTAATTTAAAAAAATTAAATTAAAATAAAATAAAAAAAAATTATAAAGTAATTAAGAAAAATCGAAAAAAAGTCAGACAAAAGAGAAGTAGAAAATAGAAAAAAAAAATTCAAATGGAAAATAAAATTAAAAATAAAAAAAGAGTTAACAGAAAAATAAATTAAACAAAAACGCAATATTAATCAAAATATCAACAAAGGAAAGTTCTTATAAAATAAATCATTCATTAAAAAAAAATAATCAATAAATTAAGAAAAATAAAAAATATGAATGATTTTTAAATTGATCAAAAATGTATCTTTTTCAGAAAAAAAAACCAGACAAATTGCTCTAAAAGTTGTCTTTTAATTCTAAAAAAATTAATTTTTAAAAAAAAGTTTAAAGCTTGACTTTTTTTAATTTCTCTTAATTTTTATGAATTTAAGCTCATGGAAAATTAATCGATGAAACAAAAATTCGAGGAAAATTTTTGAATTATGAGCAAAGAAGAAATATTACGAATCTTCAAATGGAAGTCAAGACTTAATACAAGAATTATAAAAAAATAAGAAATTGGTCAAATTAAGATGCATCGAAGAAAGTGATCGTTTTTGTGTACTGTCGCCCTATATATATTTGAATTAAATTTTTATTAAATTTTATTGACGAATTGTTTTGTGATAGAATTTGTGATTATGTTAGATTAAATTAATTTATTTATTTTAAATAATTTTAATTGTCTCACTTCGTACTTCACGCTGAATAACAAGAAGTAATAAAAAATGATAAATTGAAAAATTTCGAAAGCTTAAACTTCGTGACTTTCATGTTTCTTTTGAATAATCTATAAGAATTCATGAATTTTAAAGATAAAAGAACTTCTTTGAAAATTTTTTATATTGACTAAAGAACCAAAAATACAAAACTTCTCGAAAGCTTAAGTTTTATGACTTTCACAAGTTCTTTTGTTTTTTGAGATCGATCTATATGAATTCATAGAGTAATATTTATCGATAAATTTCAGATACTTTTTTGCAAATTTTCTATAATGACTAAAGAACCAAACTCTGGACTATATTTGAACAAAAATTTATTCCTTGAGTTAATATAGAGAATTTGCAAAGATCTAAAAAGTCAATTATAAGTGTATGTTACTTTTATAAATTCATATATAGATCGATCTCAAAACAAAAAAAAACTTCTGAAAGTCATGAAAAAAAACGTTAACAAACGTTCATTTTATCTCCTTACTTTCTTTCTTTTGTAAAAGATCATTTCGATCGTTACGAATCTTTCCGCCATTTTTCACAATTATTTTTTTTCTCTTACTAATTTTTTAAAGGAAACATTTTTTATTTCATCTCGTAACGAAAAATGAATAAGAACTTTCCTTTTTTTACGCAATATTTATTCACAATTCTTTCCACTTTTTACTCATATGTACCAACATACAGCATCTTCAAGCAAAAAATTATTCAAATCAAAAGTGTCGTTCATCCCCTTTTAATAAATAAACTTTTCATTTAAATAATTTTTCAAAGGATTGTAACGTCGAATCTTTTAACTTTTCTTAACGATCTTTCCTTACAATGTTTAACGTTTAAAATCGCTTTTGTCTCAATCCTTGTAAAAGTTCAGATGTTAACAAGCAATACGCAATATATTTTTATTACCGGTAATTTTTTTACCTGCACCTCGTATGAGAGACACAAAAAGAGAGGAAAAGAAAAAAAATAATGCGAAATTCTGGTTTTGTATAGGGTAAGAAGACTTCCTAAGTAGGTACATTGTCACTCGAGATTCGTGCTCGAACAAAAGAAGTCCGCCCTAATAAAGCAACCAATCATGAAAGATCTTTTTTATATTTTTTGCATTTTTTTTTTGCTTCGTTTCAACGACATTTTGTTGCAAAATAAATCATGATGAAATGTCCAGACACAAAATCGATCGAGAAAAAAAAATCTTTTTAAACATGTCCTCCTCGTGATTCGCAATAAAAACTTGTCACATTAATATTCGAATAAACGACAACTGCTGTACAACATATTTCCTTACACGTTACGATTAAAATTCCTTTTGTTCAATTTTCATATTGCTACTCGCAGAACAATTATGATGCTCGTAGTGCGCTAATCACACAAGAAAACGATGACGAAGAAGACGAAATGACAAGAAAAAAATATTTCATTGCATTTATTGCCTTTATTCGAGCAAAAAAAAACTTTACATTTTTACTTTTCGCGTATTTATATTTGTTTTTAACACTCGTGAGCAGTACGAGATGTATACGAAGGCAAAGATGGTCAGAAGAACATTAAATGAGGAGTTTTTGTGTTTGTTTTTGCAAGTACTTATCGTGTCGTAGAAGGACGAAGCTGAGAATGAAGTAGGTTGAAATAGTGATGAAAAAAAGTTAAAAGAGCCATTTATTGTGGTAATTTGCGATAATTGACTCGATTGTTGTTTGTTTTGTGATACTATGAGAAAAAAATATTGCTATGAAATAATTATTTACAAAACGTTAAGAATTTGTTTTTGATTTAATTAATTTTTTTTAAACAATTTTAAAAAATTTCATAAAAAAATATTTAAAAAATTTATTTCTCAAAAATATTAAAAATTAAAAAAAATTGTTTAAATTTTTATTTATAAATTTTAAAATATTTTTATTAAAAAAGTATTTTTTTAATAAATTTTAAAATATTTTTTAAGAAATAAATTTTAAAATTTATTAAATTTTAAATATTTTTTTATCAAATTTTAAAATTTTATTTTTTAATAAATTTTAAAAATTTTTTTAATAAATTTTAAAATATTTTTTTTTTAATAAATTTTAAAATAATTTTTAATAAATTTTAAAATATTTTTTAACAAATTTTAAAATATTTTTTAATAAATTTCAAAATATTTTTTAATAAATTTTTAAGTATTGTTCAATAAATTTTAAAATAATTTTTAATAAATTTTAAAATAATTTTTTTAATAAATTTTAAAATATTTTTTTTTTAAATTTAAAATTATTTTTTTTAAAAAAAATATTTTTTAATAAAATTTAAAAAAAATTTTTTAAAGAATTAAAAAACTTTTTAAAAAATTTAAATAAATGTTTTAATAAATTTTAAAATATTTTTTAAAAAATAATTTTTTAATCAAAAAATAAAATTTTTTATCGAATTTAAAAATATTTTTTAATAAATTTAAAGCCAAATTTGCAAAAAAATATTAAAATTTATGGTATAAAAAGAACAAAAATAAATTAAATTATTTTTTAATTAAAACGTTTTAAAAAACTTTGAAAATGATAAATAATCAATAAAATTGAATTCTTCTCAAATCTACTCTAAATTCAATTTCAAACCTCTTCAAGGTCACATAATCCTCATTTTGCATCTTCCTTCCTTCCATCCTTCCATAAAATCCTTCTTCTTCACAGTTTCTCACGCTTCACGAAAAGGAAGCTGACTAATAAAAAAATTAAAGCAAAAAAAAAAATCCGACAAAAAACTGTCCAAACAACTCTTCTCTATTTTATTCACTTCTTCTAATTTTACTCGATTGTCTTTTCACGACGCATACGAATATTAGCATAAATTTCTCGATTCCCATCATTATCCTTAAAAACAAAAAAAAATCGTAGACGAAAAAGGGATCCTGAATGATGAAACCGAAAGTGATAAAAAATTTTGTGCCAACGAAAAAAAAAACATTTCTCAATAGCGAAGCAAAAGCAAAGCAATCATATATCAAAACATGTATCACTTAAAAAAAATTCCTTTTCACTTCGTCTTCGTCTTCGCATAAGTAATAAGACAAAAAAAAATTAATAACAAAAGGACGAGGACGACGCTAAAGACATTATGCAAATAAACTGGAGAGAGATGATCAACTCACACGCATAATAATAATAATTTTTTTTTCATGATTAAATTCACAAAAAAAAACTATTTTTTTCTTTTTCTGTACGTTCGAGGTCTGTACGAGACTCTATAGTGCTTATACGTAACCCTTTTATTTAAACTTTTTCTTGCGTATGCACAACACACGAACTATGCATATATTTAAGTTTTTTTTTCCGAAATCTCAAAAAAAAAAACGCTCAGGTAATATCTGACGCGCGTATCTTTCTTCTTTATTCCCTCTCTCGCCAGACAAGGAGATTTTTTTTGTGTGGACCGTCCAAAGTGAATAAGTAAGCAAAGCATATGTAAATGAAGACAGAGACGTATGAAGGTGATCTATGAACAATTTATGTTATTAAAGGGTTTTGTTTTTTTTTTGCTGCTTCTGCGATATTTAAGTCGTTAAGGTGAGTTCAATGAATTTTGTGTGTGTGAGAGAGTTGTCTTCTACAGTTTTTTTTTTTGTGATAATAAAAAAAAGTTAGTTGATAAAAAATTGTAGTTTTGGTGGGAAAGAGTTTGATTGTTTGTAATTTGAATAATGGGATGTTTTAAGAAGAAGTAACTTTTTTTTAAGGAGATCAGGATTTTTTTTGCGATGAAATTTAATTTTTAAGGTTTGTGGGAAAATTTTATTGAAGATTTTCTTGATGTTTAAGAAAAGGGATGATTTTTTTTAAATTTCAATTGAAATAAAATTCTCACAAAAAGAAAATATTTTTATCACGTATGTTGAGATTTTTCGAAAAAAATTCAATGAATAATTCATAAATTAAAATAAATAATTTTAAAATTATTTTTTTTTAAATAATTTGATGAAAAATTAATTTATAATTAAATTTAAAAAAAAATTTTCAAATAAAAATTTAATCTCAAGAATTTTTTTTCAAATGTTTTTTTTTAAATATAAAAAATTATTTTTCTCAATAAATTTCAAATTAAAAAATATTTAAAATTTTAATTATTTTTTTTTAATTTGATTAACCTTAAATAAAAATAAATAAAAAAAATAACATAAAACTATAGAAATCATTTAAAAAAACTAAAATCAATAATTCTATGAAAATTTTTTTTAAATTTTTTTAGCAATAAAAAAAATAAAACAATTAAAAAAAATTTAAAAATAAAAAAATTATTAAAATAATCTAAAAAATAAAATTAAAAATTATTTTTTTACTTCAATTTATTTTTAATTAATTTTTAATTTTTTTTTCTTAAAATTTCCTATTTTTTTTCGAAGGACTTTAAATTTCTAATAGTTGTCAGTTTATCAGTCAAATATTCAGGAAGAAGTTTGGCTTTGATAAAAATCTAAAGTATAATTAATATTTTTTATTGCTCTCAAATCTTCTTCATTCATTAAAATTATTATCATGCTACAATAATCGATATATAGTTGGATCAGTGACTTGTACAATAAGATTTTCGTTTCTTTATCCAGCATTTTCTTGAATTATAAATTATTTGAAATTAAAAACTTTTAAGCTTTAATTTTATATTAAATATTTCTCCTGAAAATAAAATAAAAAGAAAAATTATTAACATTTATTAAATTAAATATTAAAATTATTTTAATTAGTTTAAATTTTTTTTAATTTAAAAAAATTAAATTTAAAAAAATTTCTGAAAATTGTCAAAAATAAAAATCTTAAAAAAAATTTCTCGATCTTTCAACTTACTTACGTATGTTTAATTTTTTTTTTATCTGAAACAAAAAAAAATTAAATTAGCTATCGATCATAAATTCATTTTCTCACCTATTTTTTCCCACAATAACATTAATCCTTTACCAAAACTATAATCAAGCAAAAAAAAAATTTCTTTACCAAAAAAAAATTGTCTTAAATTTATTCAGATGAGATGAAAATTGTTTCTCATCATCGCTCATCGCCTCATGTACCGATATTCAAATAGTCCTTATGCAAACGGGAATTTTCTCATGACACGAAGAAGCAAAAAAAAAAACAAAAAAAAAATTAAATAAAAAAATTATTTAAAATAAAGCAAAAAAAAACTATCCAACACATTATTTATGTTGATACGAAGATGATGAAGGGGTGCTGCAATTGACCCTAATGCAAGCAAGGTAATAGAGAGCAAGTAAACAGATAAATAAAGAAAGGGTTAGTTTTTTTCTTTTGTTTTTTTTTTCTTATGTTTCTGATCTTTTATTGAGGAGATAATTATTTTTATTGTATGACGTAATAAAAAGTTGTTTTTAATTAAAAGAAAGAAATTTGTTACGGTTTGATCTCATAAAATAATTGAGAAATTTTTCAAATAAATTTTAATTATAAAAAATTTTATTTTTTGTAAAATTTATTATTTTTAAAAATTTTATTTTAAAATATTTTTTTTATTTTAAAATAAAATTAATTTAATTTAAAAAATATTTTTAAATTAATTTAATTTAATTTATATTATCAAAAATAATTAAATAATTTAAAATATTTTAAAATTAATAAAAAATACTTTTTAAAATATTTCAAAATTTATTTTAAAAATTTTTAATTAATTAAAAAATTTTTAATAAAAAAATTAATTATTTTTTTTTTAAAAAAAAATTTTTTTTTAATTTAAAAATATTTTTTTTAATTATTTATTTTGGAAATTAATTTAAATTTTTTAAAATAATAATTAATTTAATTAATTAATTTTAATTAAATTTTTAATTAATTTAAATTTTATTATTTTAATTAATTTAATTTTATTTAATTTCTTTATTTTAAAAATAATATTTTAATTTAAAGAAAATGATTAAAATTCTAACCTCAAAAAAATTCCCTCCAATTAAAAAACCTTCAAATCTACATCTGCCTTTCCCTCTTTTCTTACAAAAAGATCCGTCAATTATTTCGTGAGGGTAATGTTCTTTTCTTATTCGAATAAGACGCTAAATAATTGTGAGTGGATAAAAAAAAGTCTGAGGGGTGCAAAATTTCAACAGCGAAATGTTTTTTGCTTCGTGAGTTTCATTGATTGGATGATCGCGAGACAATAGAAAACCGTTAAGAAATTCAATTCAACGGAAGTTTGCTTTCTTTCTTAACGTTTTAACAAATAAACTTTCAGTTAAAAAAAAATAAAATGGCGCCAAACTAACCTTTTTCCGTTTTTTTTTCTATTTTCAGTGGTTGTTACTTCAACTCCATCGAACGAAGCTGAGCTCCAACTTTACCGCGTCTTGCAAAAAGCTTCGTTACTCGCGTATTACGACACTTTGCTCGAGATGGGCGGCGACGATGTTCAACAACTTTGCGATGCGGGCGAAGAAGAATTCCTCGAAATTATGGCGCTCGTTGGAATGGCTTCGAAACCTTTGCATGTTCGTCGTCTCCAAAAAGCCCTTCACGAGTACATGACAAACCCCGCGGCATTTCAAACGCCCTTGCCAAATATCGATAAACCACGAGCGACTTACAGCCCCGAGCCGAGCACAATTTTACCGAAATCTACTTTTGTTGGTAGTCAAAATTACGCCCCCAGTCCAACGTCGAGTACAACGCCCTCTACGGCATCGTCGCTAAGTAATCTCGCGTCAAATTTGCAACAAGTGTCAACGAACACGCTTCAGCTGACGCCATCGCTGACAGAAATGCAAGTCAAGAGGATCATGGATGCTGCTGAAAGATTGTCGCGAACACTTCCGCAATTGGAGCCTCGTCCTCAAAGTAGCAAGAAAAAAAGTACGAGAGATTTGGAGTTGGTTATTTTGATGGATGAGAATGATCCGCAAAGGATGGAGGAAATTCGAAAATATTCCGCGATTTATGGGAGATTTGATTGTAAGCGAAAGCCTGAGAAACCACTAACGTTGCATGAGGTTTGTGTTAATGAGGCTGCCGCGCAAATTTGTAAATATATTCCGGCGCTCCTTACGAGACGCGATGAACTTTTTCCTTTAGCTCGACAAGTTGTGCGTGATGCGGGATTTGGACATTCGACAAGTATTCGATTGGCTGCCTTGAGGTAAGATTTTTTTTAATTTTTATTTAAATTAATTAAAAATTATTTATTTAATTATTATTTAATTTTTTGAATAATCAATATTTATTTTTTTTATTAATAATTAAATTTTTTTTAAATCTCAATTTTATTTTTAAAAACTAAAAAAAAATCTTCAAACATTTTTATTTTTTAAAATTTTAATTAATTTGAAAAATTAAAAAATTTTTTTAATTTTTGGTTTAAAAAAAAAATTAAAAATTTTTTTTAAATATTCATTTGTTTTTAAAAAATTTAAAAAAAATAAAAAATATTTTTTCTCATAAAATTTTGAATTAAAAAAAATTGAAAATATTAAAATTTAATTTTTATTTTATTTTTAAAAATTATTAATTAAAAAATAAATTTATGGACTTTTTAAAAAATTAATTTAATTTTATTTTTTTAATTTTAAATTAAAAAATTTATTTTTTTTGATTTAATTTTCAAAATTTTAATTAAATTTTTTTATTTGTTTGAAAAAAAAAATTAAAATTTTAAAAAATTATTATATTAAAAAAAATTAATTAATTAAAAAAAAAATTTTACTTTTTCAGCAATAACCAATCATCGACGCCAACACGCCCCGAAGACAGAGACCCAAAACGCACCCGATTATCCAGTGATACAAGTTCCGACATGGGAAAGGTATTTCAAACAACCCCTAAAAAACACGAAATTGAACATTAATCCTGCTTTCCAAAAACTGCTTACTTAGATGCCAAATTTTTATTTTTTCAATCAAAAACAACTTTTTTTGCTTTTTTAATCATTATTTGCTTTCGCAGCTTTCAACATCATCCACTTCTTACTGCTCATCTTTTTTGTAAATAAGCAACTTGCATGCAAGTGGACGATGCCTTACTTAGAAAAAAACCTTTCTCGCGCTCACTGTGATAGAAAATGGGCTGTTAATCAAAAAAATTATTGCCTAAAATGTTGAACCATTTAAGTATCATCCTTAACTAGATTTCTTTTTTTACAAAAATGCTTTCTTTGCTTACTGCTTTAACGCTTATCGCTTTATTGCTTACTGCTTGCATGAAATTTTTTTTAGGCATGACGTTTATGGAAGAATTTTGACAGATCAGTAAAAAATCAATTAAAAATGTAAAAATTTGTATAAAAACATATTAAAAATAACCTTAAAATTGGGTAAAAATTTTCATTTTCAGAAGTCAAAAATTTTGCTTTCATTTTTTTTTTTGACAGATGTCAAAATTTTTTGTTCAAAATCAGTTTTTATAATATTTATCAATTATTTAATTAATTAATTAATGCTTAAATTTAATTATTTTCATAAAAAAAATAAAATTTGAAATTCAAAATTTTTCTCAAAAAAAAAAATTAATAATTAAAAAAAATTAAAATCCTATTTGACACCTGTCAAAATTTTTCCATAAATTAAAATTTTAACAAAAAATCTTGTAAAATATTTTTTTTTCTTAATTTTTGCGTGATCGCTTCAAAACATAACCTCAAAAGACTGACAATTAGGTTATAAACTTGCATGTTTTTTTTATTTTTTTTATATTTTTTTTATTTTCGATCAAAATTTAACTTTTTTTTTAGTTTTTTATAGACAGTAGAAATTTTTTTTTGACAACTTTCATTCAACCAATTTAAATAAAAATGTAAATTTAGTTCAAAAACTGACAATTAACTTGGAGAAAATCCAACTTTTGACACATATTTGACGTTTTACAGTAGATCTATTGCTTTCAAACTGCTTTTTCTGCTTTCACGCAACGCTTTACGCCACGCTAACGCTCGCTTTGCATGCCAAAAACGCTTTTTATTCCTACTAGCTAACTTCAATAACTTTATTGGTTCCTTTTTTCTATTAATTTTTTTCATTTGTGAACCTGGCTTGCTTTGCTTGGAGCTTTTAACTAAAAAAACTGCTTACTTATTGCTTACTAACGCTATCGGAGGTGAGTTTTCTGCTTTTTTAGGCTTTCAGTTGCTTGAAATTTCTCGTGAATCCAAAAAAATCTTTTGAAATAAATTTTAATATCAAATTTTTGCGATTATAGGACTACTCAGATGACATCAGAGACACACCTTTTTCAATGTATCAACGATTTGATCGCCCCTTTGATTTGTCGGATGCTTCAAAGTTCGGGTAAGGAATTTTTTCTCCCTTTTTTTAAAGTTGAAATCTTCATAATTATTTCAGACAACTTCTTTTCAGATACTCGAGATCAGAATTTGACGATACGGATTCGCGTTTTTCGTTCAGCAATTCGAGTTCGTCACCGATGCAAGTAAGAAATTTTAATTTTTCTTAAAAAATTAATATTTTTAATTAACAATTTTAATTTTTTAGACGAGCAACAATGGAATTGATCGTGAATCCGCCGAAGCTGACGTCTTGGAAACGCACATTAAGGAAGAAACGAGATCAAAATCCGCTGATATTTTGAATCCATTGGGAGTGCAAGTCATTTCGTCGTCTGGAGGACACATAATTGCCGTCGCAAATCCAGCACTTGCCTTAAGTCCTGCATTAGCGGATGTTTTACCTGTGAAGCGGGAAGTTATTTCGCCGGAATTGAACTGAAAATTTTACAAAATTCAAAATTTTAGACAGAAAAAAATTAATTTTTCAAATAATTTCTTTAATATTTTTTATTCAAATTGCTTAATTTTTTTAAAAATCAATTTTTTTATTTTTTTAAATTAATTAAAATTAAATTTAAATTTTTTTTTATTAAAAATTAAGATTTAAAATTTTTTGTTCAATAATTTTTTTAAAATTGCTTGATTTTTTGACTCAAAATTAATTTTTTAAATAATTTTTAAAAAATTTTAGCTTATTTTTCGCGTAAAATCAAAATTAGCTTTTGCAATAAATGTTTTTTAACGTATTTCACGCTTTTTCGTGACAAAAAAAATATTGTTTTTTAGAAAAATTTTCAAAATTAACGCTTTTAAAGTCCTTTTGGAGACTGATTTTTGCCTCTTTTAGGCTATTAAAATTATTTTTAATTCAAAATTTTTACAAAAAAAAAATCTGTCTAAGTATTTTTAAGATTTAATGATTGTTGAATGAACGTAAACAAAAAACTTGTAAAAAAATGTAAATAGAAAATGTGATTTTTTACGTACAATTAATGTTAAGTAGGTAGATCTCGATGTAAATAATAACTGTTTTTACATTCAAGAAGCTCGTTAACAATTTTTTTTATTTAAATTTTCAAAAAAATTAGTTATTGAAATTATTTTTCATCTAATTAAATTTTAAAAATTTCTGAAATGCACAAAATTTTTAAAAATTTTAATTTTTTTTTTAATTTTAATTAAATTTTAAGAAATTAAATTTTTAAAAAAAATTTTTTTTTTTCGAAAAATTCCTTTAAATACTCAAAAAATCAGAAAATTAAAAAAAAAATATAAAGAACCGAAAAAAGTTAACAAGCTTCTTGAACACCAAATGCCATAAAACGTTAGATTCTTGTAAATTCACGCTACAACAAACAAAATAATAAGTTTTAAGTGACTCGCTAAAATATAGAAAATCATCAAAATAAACAAATATTAATACAAACAAACGGAAAAAAAATTTACTCACCGAGTTAGGTTTAAGATTTATTTAATTTTAGTCATTTTTTTTACGTGAATCAAAGTTATTCATTGAGATTCTCTTTAAAAATTGAGATGAAATGAGACAACAAAGCAATTGTCTTCTTTATTATATTTTTTTTTGCGCATTTAAAAAAAATTTATTAAAAAAAAATTTTTAAATTATTTTTTTAATTCAAAAAATTGTTAAAAAAAATTTAAAAATTATTGAAAAAAAAGATATTAATTAAAAATTAAATTAAATAAATTTTAAACAAAAAAAAATTAAAAATGTTAGGCTTATATTAATAAAATTTTTTTGGCTTAAATCGTTGATTTTTTTAATAGTTAAATTTTTGTTTGGATTTAAAAATTATTAAAAATTAATTAATTAAAATTATTAAAAATAAATAAATAAAAAATTGCCTTTTGTATGTATTTTAAAAAAAAAAAAAATGTTTAAATTTTTTAGCTTAGTTTTTATTAAAAAATAAATAATATTTTATTTTAAAATGAAATTTTCAACAATTTTTTAATTTAAATAATTTTTATTGCATCTCGTTGACCATTTTTTCAATCCATGGAGCGAATTTTTGTACAGAAGTATAAACGCCGGGAACATTAGCACGAGCACATCCAATTCCGTATGAAACGACGCCAATTTGGTACCAATATGAGTGACCATCTACGTTCTAATTTAATGAAAATTATGAAAAAAAATGAAAAATTAATTTAAAAAATTTTTTTAAGTTAAAAATTTCAAGAAAATTAAGAAAAAATTAAAAAAAAAATAAAAAATTTATCAAAAAAAATTTAAAAATAATTTTTTTAATTAAAATTTTCATGAAAAAACTCACATTAGGAGCCATCAAAGGACCTCCGCTATCTCCTTGACACGAATCTTTGCCTCCGCTTAAGACGCCAACACACACAACTGCATCGTCAAATTGTTTCTGCGACAACAAACGACGTTCATCGCGATATTTTTCGACACAAACATCATTCGGAAGCACCGGAAGTTGAACTTCTTGCAAGATATTCGACGGTTGCCCGCCTTCTTCAGTTCTTCCCCATCCAGCAACGAACGGCGTATAGTCAATGTAACTTTTTCTCAACAAAACTCCTTCTGTGGCGATGCAAATTGGATGAATTTCGAGCGAAAACGGGACATCACGTTCAAGTTTGAGGATCGCAATGTCGCTGTGCCCATCTTTTTTGTCGTATTGCGGATGAGTTTGCATCCGAGCAACAGGCACGTCAATTATACGCGATTCCGTGTCGTCACTGATGTCATGTTCGCCGAAACGCGCAATGGATCTGCGATGTTAGAAGGTAATTAGCATCCATTTAGCACTTAGGTAATCGAAAAAAAGCGAAAATTACTCACAAATCTTGACGAATACAATGCGCTGCTGTCATAACGTGTCGTTTCGTGATCAAACTTCCGCCGCATTTCCATCCGATTTCGCCCAAAGTGTTTCTGTAACCGAGCAAAGCCATCCAAGGCCAGGCATGAAGTTGAGCATCGACGCCGCCAACGACGCGATTGTGTGTCGCATTGCTAAATCCGCATCCTTCGTTCGGGGAAAGAAGTCGAGCTGCTGTTTTGACGATTGGAGGAGGAGCTTTCGTTACGGGAGAAGATTTTTCTGCTGGGCAACAAACTGCTGTTTCAGCATAATTGCAAAGTTTGTTAGAGGCATGGATGAAATTGATGAGTTGTTGATCTCCGCGACGAGCGGCGTATTGATTTAAGATGTAAGGACAGTCTTTGAGAGCTGAAATTTTAATAAAATGTCAGAAAGATTTTAATAAGAAAAATTATTTTTGTGAAAATTTTTGGATGAAATTTTTTAAAATAATTCTTTGATGTCAAAAATGTTTAAAAATTTAAAATTTGAAAGCAATTTTTTATCAAAAAATTATTTTGTTTATCATTTAAAATTAGTTTTTTTTAATCCAAAAATTATTTTTGTAGAAATTTCGTTACAAATTTATTTTAGCAAATACATATTTTTTTTTATTTTGAGATAATTTTATAATTTTTTTTTAAGAGCGAAATATTGAATATTTTCATACAATTTAAAAAAAAAATAAAGTTTAGTATTTTTAAAAAAAATTATTCATATTTTAAGATTTTTAATTCAAATATTTTTTGAAAAATTAAAAATTTGAACATATTTCATAAATTTTTTATAAATGTTTTTCACAATAAAAAATAGAATTATAAAAAAAAAAAAAATAAAATAAATTAAAAATTAAGTAAAAGAAATAAAATAAAAAATAAATTATTTAAAAGATTTTTAAATAAAAATTAAAATTAATTAATTATTATTTTTTATTTTGTGAAGCATTGAAGTAATTTTTTCAAAAAATTTTAAATTTATTAAAAATTTATTTATTTTAATATTTTTTTATTTATTATTTTTGACTTCATTTATTGTTTTATTTAATTTTTTTTTAAATTCAATTTTTTATTGTGAAAAAATTTTTCGTTCTTTATTTATGAAATATCTTAAAATTTTTAATTTTTTAAATAATTTTTAATTATGAATATATCTCAAATTTTTAATCACTCAAAAAAAAATTAATTAAAAATCTTAAAACTTAAATAAAATTTTTTAAATGCTAAACTTTAAATTTATTTTTAAATTTTATGAAAAAAATTATTTAAATTCGAAATTTTTTGAACTTTTAAATTTTTATTTATTTTTTTTAGTATTTATACTTTTGGTATAAAAATCTACTGAAAAAATATTAAAAACTCACGTGCACATCGCCCAGGTACTCCATCAGGTCCTTTACAATCAAAATCCTCAAGCACTTCTCTTCCTTCTTTATCACTCGTTGTCGTTGAAAATCCCGGCAACGTCGTCGTTTCAGGTCTCAAAACAAAAGGAGTCGTTTCTGGCTTCAAAACAAAAGGAGTTGCTGTCGAACTTTTTGGTTTTAAAACGAACGGCGTCGAAGTTTCAGGTGCTGGAGGACTTTGCGTCGTCGTTCCTTTTCTAAAATCATCATCTTCATCAACAATGACGACAACTGTTGGTTCTTCCGTTTTTGGAGGGAAAAACCTTCCTCGAGGATTGTCAGTGCAACAAAGCAACGGATCTCCTCTAAATGCTCTCATGCCGCAATTTCGCTGCGATTGTGTCAAAAAATTTATGGAATTTCGTGATTTATCTGTCTCGAACAGGCGAAGGAGAGAGTAACATTGTTGAAATGGAATGCATTGACCGACGCGATTAAAGGGAGTGTAACATCGTTCACCTTGAAAAAAAAATTAAAATAAATTTTATTAAAAAAATATTAAAATTAACTTTAAAAAATTGAATTAATTGAAAAAAAAATAATTAAATTTATTTTTTTAATTATTTTATTTTAATTTTTAAAAATTAAAATTTTAATTTAAATTTTATTTTTAAATTAATTCTTTAATTTCTTAATTAATTATTTTAATATTAAAAATAATTTCTAAATTTTACTTAAATTAGTTTAAAATTATTTTTTTGAATAATTTATTTTAATTTTAAATTTTATTTTAATTTTAATTTAATATTAAATTTTATTTTAATTTAATTTGAATTATATTTAAAATTTTTTTTTTAATTTTGTAATTATTTTAATATTAAAATTATTTTTTAAATTTAATTTTAAAAAAAATATTTTTTCTTTTATTTTTAAAAATTTAAAAGACTTCAACAGCAAGCGACGAACCGCAAAATCGAAACAATTAATATTCAATAATTGAATATTTTTATGTTTTCATTATATTTTTTTACGTACGACCTTGCCAATGAAACACATTTAGTTGACAAAACTATTTCAAGTTCACTTCATAAAATTTTTTAACATACCCTGAGAGTCACTTAATCCAACAAATGCAACGACGATGAGTAATCCAACCACTTGAGTTGTTAACACTTGAGCCATTTTTGCGATTTATTTATTTTTCTAACACTTTTTTGTCGCTCTCTTGCACGAATTTCTGTCTTAACCGGTTGCCAGTTATTGCTCAACTGAGAACGAATCGCGTTTAAACAGAAGCTAAAATCGCGAATTTCAACGTGCTCCGTAATTGTTTGTACAAATATTGGCGAAATCATTGACTGACTTGCTTCGTTCTCGGCTTCGTACGAGGAGATTACCGGTACGAGAGCGTCGTCGTTCGAAGTTGAATCGGTTCGACAAGAATTGAGAAAAATCCCAAAATGATCAACGATATTAAGAGATTTTTGTTGTTAAAAAATTTTATCGTTAAATAAATAATTTGAGCGCATTTTTAATTAATTTTAATTTTTTAAATTTAAAATTATTTTTTTTTTGTAAATTATTTTTTTTTCAGAATTTTAAATTTATTTTAAATAAAAAATTAATTTGCTTAAAAAATTCAAATAAATTTTTTTTATTTGAATTTATTAAAGATTTTCTTTAAAATTTTTAACTTTATTTTTAAAAGTTTTTTTTTTTTTAAATATTTTTTTTATTCAAAAATTTGAAAAATAAAAAAAATAAATTAAAAATATAAAAAAATTCAAAATAATTAGAATTTTTACTTGATTTTTTAATTAATTAAATTTTCAATTAAATAAATTAATTATAAAAATAAATAAAAATTTTAATTTTTTTAAAATTAAATTTTAATTTATTTATTTTTTAATTATTTTTATATGAAAATTTAAACACTTTTTTTTAACAGACAGACAAAAAAAATTACCTCAAATATTTTGAAATGATCAAACCGGAGCTTTCATCAATGATGAATGAAGTTCAAGGTCCTCCATCGTCGTGTGTTTATTTTGGTTGCGTCACAATCCTGATTTCGTTACATATTTGTTGATACAATGCACGCGTACGCTGAATATTTATAGCGCGAGTGGTCAAATCGGAAGTAATTTACATTTTATTTATAACTCGGCGACGCAACGCAATGAACTTTATTCGATTTCGCTGAATTATGAATAATAAAGTTTCATTCAGAAATTCTATATTTTTTTAATTGCAATTCGATTCACGTTTAAAGCATTAATTAGGTGCGTCATGAGTGCAAATCCATCAAAAAATTTTTTATCCTTGCAGAAAAGGAAGTCAATGTTGGTTTTTCCAAAAAAAATATTTTTCTGATTTTTTTAATTTTAATTAAAATTGAATGTTTTGGTTTTGTAACGCAGCAGTGTGAAGGGCATTTCAAGATTAGCTAATTAATGGCTTGAGTGGTTTTTTGACATAATCTGTTGTTATTGTTTGATAGTTGTTGTTGTTATTGTTAAAAAATACGAAAAACATGGAATTTTTGTTGTTTTAACTCTTTATAGTTTTTTCATCCATGGGATTGAAAAATTAGTAAACAAAATTTTTTCATTGCTTCAAGCATTTTTTTTTAATTTAAATTTCTTTGAATCCATGGAAGGAATGTTGTTACTCTCGTATAAACTCCCGGAAAACCTAAAATTAAAAAAAAATATAAAAAAAAAAAAATAATTTTTTAAATTTAATTTAATTTTTTGTTCTAAAATTTTATTTTTTTTTGTATTTTTGATAAAATAATGAAAAAAAATTAAAAGTGAAAAATATAAAAATTTAAAAAAAAATAAAATGTAATTTTATACTTAATTAATTTACATTTTTTTAAATTTTTTTTTATGTTATGTATTTTTAATATTTTTTAATAATATTCAATAAAGAAAAAAAATAAGATAAAATTTATAAAATTCACAATTTATTAGAATTATGTAAAATTAATTTTTTTCTTAATTTTTAATGTGAAAAATTTTAAAATTAATTTTTTAAAACAAAATTAAAATAAGATTAAATTATTAATTTTTTTTTAATTTTCACATTAAAAAAATTAAAAAAATTAATTTTACGAAATTCTGTTAAGTTACGAATTTTCTAAATTTTATTTTATTTTTTTCACTTTTTTAATTAAATGTTATTTAAATATAAAAAAAATTATATAAAAAATTAAAAAAAAAATAAATAAAAATTTATATGTAAAAAATTAATTTTTTTTTCACAAATTTTTGTACTTTTCACTTTTAAAAATTAAAATTTTTTAAATTTTGAAAATAAAAGTTTTGCATAAATTTTACCTGGCGTTCCGCATTCATATCCATAAGAAACAACTCCAATTAGCACATAATAATAATAATTTCCATTCGCCGAAAGCTAAAAAAAATCATAAAAAGTAAAAATTTTCTTTAAAATCTTTCTCATTAAACTTACCACAGGAAACATTAACGGACCTCCCGAATCGCCTTGACAACTATCTCTTCCCGTCGCTCCCGCACAAATAATTCTATTGTCATAAACCTGATTCGGAAAGAAAGTTTTGTACGAATTTCCACAGGATTGCGTTGAAACAACGGGAACTTGAACTTCTTGAAGAACATTTGCTGCTGGACCTTGAGTACTTGTTGTTCCCCATCCAGCGACAAAAGGTTGATATCCCGTCAAATCCATGCTTCTTTGAGGTTCTTGCGTTGGAAGACAAATCGGGCGAATAAAGTCATTAATTGGAGCGTCTTGAATTAACTTGAGCATGCAAATGTCGTTGACGATCTTTTTCGAGTCGTATTCTTCGTGAACGCGAGTTTTTTCAACTTGAATGACGACGCCTTCGTAAAGTTTGTTGATATCATGAATGCCCAATGCCACAGAACGGAGAGTTGGTTTACCGCAATGAGCCTAAAAATCAATTTTTAATGACTTTTCAAAAAGTCTTTTGAAAAAATCTTACAGCTGTGAGAACATGTCTTTTCGTGATTAAAGATCCTCCGCATAATTGCTTTAATCCAGCATTTCCTTGAGTTTGATATAACAAAGCTGCAATCCATGGATATGCTCCTCTCGAAGCTTCTCTTCCTCCAACGACACGCGTATGACTCGCATTTGTAATGCCACAGCGATTATCACTCGCAGCATCATACGTTGGAATTGTCACAGGAGAAGTTTGAGTTGTACTTTCTGTCGTATCAAAATTAATGCCATTCGAATCGCCCCAATTCCATCCTCCTGTGACAGTATCAACGTTCGTTGCAGGAGTTTCCGTGTTCATTGGCGCAAATAAGAACCAATATCCGCTTCCTTGCGAATTACTATCAGAAGGACAACAAACGATGGGATCTCCTCCATCGCCATAATCACATACCGACTGCCAAATGATCGAATAAGCACTGAAATCCGCATTTGAATTGAGCTGAGCGACGAGTTTTATCATATAATCGCATGTCGAGTAAGCAATGCAATTTCCTAAACGAGCATCTGGCGTGTAACAAACTTGACCTGTTACAAAATATGAACTTTCTTTAAAAGAACTTTTCTTGAAAAATTTAAACCTTACCAAAAACTATTTCACTTAAAAAAGAAATTAAAATTAAAAATGTTGAAATTGCCAAATTTATCATTTTAAATCGCATTAAAAGTTAAATATTTTGCAATATTTGGTAAAACATCGTCTAAATGACGTTAAAAACTGAACAGAAGTTGTCTGGAAATTCGCACCAATTTTACTGAAATCATTCAATTAGAACATAAATATATCATTAAGTTCAGGAAAAAACGTTCTATGTAAAAAAAAGTTATTTGAATTAGCTTTTGTGAAGAGAACATTCTCGTTAAGAGCAGAATATAGAACAAAAATCTGTGTTGAGCATTATAAATGGTGCATATAAAAAGGCGTTCAGTGACACTTTTTTCATATTTTCAATCAATTTTAGATGATTCATATTGTATCAGCATGGATGTTAAATGTAGTTTTGTTATTCATTAACTTTTTATTGAAGATTTTTTTAAAACGTTTATATTTGAAAAATTTATGATGTCAAACTATGATCCAAAATTGTTATTTACAAGCTTTAGAAAATTGAAAATTGAAAGAAAATTTAAAACAATGGAAGCTTGCATTTTTGCCATCTGTCTCTAATGATGTTTTAAAACTTAATCCGATACTTTCTACCTTAAGTTTTTTTCGCTTTCTGACTTGTCCTTTATTATTGGTTCGGATTATGATTTTTATTTCTTCACTTCTATTCTTTATTATGAGGAACTTTAAGAATTGTTAAATGAAGAAATATATGGATCGCTGAAGTAAACGGATCGATAAAAACAATTAAGAAGTCTGTTTCCATATGAATCTTGTCGTGCATGGTGTACAAAATTTTTCCTGAAGTACTTGTGCATTGCTTCTTGACTATTCTCTGTAAAATACATAATTGGAAGCGGAAGTAGTGATATTTTATCCATGTGCCAGAGTTTCATTAAAAAAAATGGATTCATTCGTGCCCAAGGGTAGAGTTGATATTTAAGTCGTTTAAATTGGCTGTCATTAGACTCATATTCACGTCATAATTTTTATGTTTAGCAATAGCTCCGGCATCACATAAAGAATAAAAGGACTTATCTTAATAAATAAGCAATTTCTCCTTTTTTTTTTTTTGAAACCTTGAACATTAGGAATTTTCAAAATTTTAGTTCAATCCTTGATATAAAAATAAAATATCTGAAAAAAAAAACACATTAGAAATTTATTCGTTAAACTTTTTTATACTAACCTGAAGCTGACACCGAAGTGAATTCGCTTTAAACAAAATTCACACTAATTTAATGGTTCTTCCCAATCCATTATCGCATTTAGAGTAAATTACTACTGTATAATTTTCTTGCACAAAAAACTTCAACATGGTCATGCGACTCATTTGTGCGTTGAATTTGTTTACTCTGGTTAATAGTTCGTTAATCGTCAGTGCATCAAACACACAAAAATGGATTTTCTGCCAACTTTTTTCAAGACACAACTTCTTTTCTGCATCGTTAGCATTCGATCAACATTCTGCATTGATGAAAGTACTTTCGTGAGATCAATTTTTTGCTTGAGAAGTTCAATATTTCCAATGCTGGAGCAAAAAATGGATATCATAAGAAACAGTATGTGCGGAAATCAGTTTTATCGAAATAATTATCCAACTCCTCCTGTGAATAGCTTCCGTTTGGGATTCATCACAACTCCAACAACGCGAGGGTTTTCACAATTTTCCGGCAATGTAGGACCTTTAACGACAAATTTCTTCACGCCTCAACCAAATTTTGGACAACAAAATCCAAATTTCTTTACATCGCAATCGAATTTCGGGCAACAAAATCAAAATTTCTTCACGACAACAATTCGTGGACCAATAATTGCTTCATCTACGTCAAGTAACATTCCTGAAGTAAGTTCAACTGAAAGTTCAGTACCTGAAATGGAAAATTTTTCGAGATTACAAGGATCATCAACAACTGTTAGAGATGTTGAACTGTTAGAATTCGCTGCTGAATTACTTCCATCCGAAAAAATCCTAAAAGAAAAAGAAAAAAATTAATTATTGACCCAAATTCCTATTTAGTACAAAAAAAAATCATTAAACTCTTGTTGACAAGATTGACCTTCGTTGCACACGTGAGCAAAAAAAAGTGACCTTTGAATGAAACACGCTTCGTTAGTTTTGTATTCGGAAAATCTGTGGCAGTAACATGGAAACGAGCCATGTGAATGGACACAAAAGCGATGATTTTAGAGCTAAATCGCTTTCTATTTTTGCTAATAATACTCCAAGCTACAAAATCTAGTCCCATATTTTACGATCGATGTCGATTTTATGGTCAATGCGTTACGCCATTTCCTTTGATAACTTTAGGATTAAATGCGAGACTTCAAGCTCTATCTTCAACTACAAGCAGAACAACTACAAGTACAACAACAATCAGGACAACTACAAGCCTTTCAACGACAACGACGACGACAACTACAAGAGTAACAACTTTAACAACTACAACAGTTCGAACGACAATAACAACCCAAAACTCTTTAATAAATGGAACTGTTCCAACCAATATCAACAATGTCAGTTCTCCATTTCCTCCTGCTTTAACATCGACTGTTACAACTTTACTTCCTATCAATAATGTACGAAGCGGATTTAGAAACTTTCAAATGACTCAAGGACCTATTGTGAGTTAAAGCTTTCAATTTGTTTCAATACAATTTTTCAATTTTCGAATTTCAGGCTATTCAACTTCAGGAACTTCAAAAATTAGCAAAACCTTTTCCAACGAAAGCAAATTTACCGAGTTTTACTGCCACAAGACTTTCAAGAAGCGGATAAATTTTTAATAAATTTTATTTTTTTTAGAAAATTTATGGTTTTTTCTTATTTTTCGCAATTTGTTCTAAAATTTTCCATTTCGATCCTAAACTTTCTTGCTTTTTGGTTGAACTATCAAGATAATCCTCAAAGTCGATAACATTTCCATTATAATCGAACAAGAGTCCTAATCGATTTCGAGGATCAATGTAGTCAGAAGTTGTAGTTGTAGTTGTTCGAGTAGTTGTTGAAGAAGTTCCTGTAGATGTCCTTGTTGATGTTCTTGAAGTAGTAGATCCCGTTGGATTGTTTGAACCTCCCCCATCAGTCGGTTGAGTAGGAGCTTTTCGAGAAAAATTCGAGTTATTTCAATTTTGATGAAATTTAATTTTAGAGCTCTTTTAAAGTTATATTGAGCTCTAAAATTGAAATTTCATTAAAAACTCACTTAACGTTGCTCCAAGTCCCAAAGTTATCAACGGAAATGGAGTTATAAAAAATCTGTAAATTGTAGCTGCTTCTGTTTCTTCTTCTATTTCATCTTCAACTTTTTCTTGAAAGTCATAATTTGGAAAAGTTGGAGCTATATTTATTTCTGTAATTTCTTCTTCAGACAAATCTTGTGCTTTTAGAATAGGAATTACCGAAATCATAACAAAAATTATGAAATTCATCGCTTTGTTTAATTTTTAAATGAAAATTATCGTAAAAAGGTGTTAAACGATTCACTTCAAACAATAAACTGACAAATATTTACGATGAATTCTATTGTTTTTCGTTAATGATGAGTTAAAAAAATTCAAAGTTGACAAAAAATGGGAATTTACCCTAAAATTACTCATATTGAAACGGAAATGAACTTTCAATGTTAAAAAAACTTCCTGATATGAGATTTTTAGTTTCTTTAACTTTTTAGAATTAAATTTCAAGATTGAAATTATCTAATAGAAATTTTGCAACAAAAATTGGCGAATATACCTTGACATATTGTTAATCGCTAATGTATTTCAAAAGTCACTAATGTAACCAATTACTACTTTTTATGTTCAATAATTTGATGAATTCCCATAAAAATTTCGTTTTTCAGGTCTAACAAAAATATTTTTATATAAAAATACGATCAAATCTCAACCAAAAGGCTTTTTGATACAAAAAAGTTCGTTAACTGAGATAATTGTATTCTATTTTGACAAATATGATGCAACTCTCTAATTCAAACATTCATTTAAATATCGATATAGTAATTTTGAGTGTAACAAAAAAGTTGTGATTCAATGGATGCACTGAACAATTGTCACTAAATTGACGAAAAGAACTTGAAATTTTTTTCATAGCACTTTGTTACATTGATTTTAAACCATAAATTAGATGCAATTCGAAATTACAATTCATTTTTAGTTCAAAATTCAACAAGAAACGAAGTTAAGATGAAAATTTCGATATTTTTCGTGACTTTTCTCACAATCTCAACGGCAAAACCTTTATTCTTTTGGAAAAAACTTTGTGGATTAAATTTTGGAACAAATTACGTGACACCTTTTCCTTTGATTAGCATCAATATTAATACGAATTTCACAAATAACATCGTGAACAATCAAACTTTTGTATTTTCAACGAGTTCAACAACTACAACGACGACAGAGAGACCTACTCGATTCCCGCCAATTATTAACATTATTGATCCGCGGTTAAAGCCAAATTATCATTTAACGGATAAAAGTGCAACGCAAGTTATTGAAGAAAGGATGAAAGGAGGCGGAGGAGATTTTGTCTTTGGAGCTTTAGATGAAGGGGGAAGTGAAAGATTAGAAAAGCTTCCAACGTTTCCTACTTTTGACTATTATGATGAACAAGCAAGAAGTGCACCGATTAGTCGATCAAATGGGCAGAAAAAGAGTCAGAAGCCGAAAAAGTGTGCGAAAAATAAACCTGCTTGCCCGGGAGGAAGATCAGGAACGTTGGCGAATGGATGTCCTTGTACTGATTTTAATCAAATTGGGATGGCGTTGAAAAAAGCAGGATAAGATTTTTTATTTTTTTTTAAAGACTTTAAATTGAAGAAAAATTAATTTTGTTAAATAAAGATATTCGACGAACTTTAAAATTTTTGAGAAAGTTTTCAATTTGCTAAAGGTTATTTGCTTGGTTTGAATTAATTGGAATACATTTGATATTTAAACTTACCAAAATTACAGCAAAAAATTATTTAAAGATGATTTCTTTGAAAAATCTATTCAAATTTTCATTCAATAATCTGAAAAGAAAAAAAATATTAATTAAAAAATTTAATTAAAAATAATTTTTAAAAAATTTCTAAATAAATTTTAAAAATAATTTAAAAAAAATTTTGAAAAATATTAAAATTAAATTAATTTACTTTAATTTAAAAAAATCAATAAATTTTAGAAATCATTTTTAAATTTATTTAACAAAAAACAAATTTTTAAAAAATTTTTAAAAAATTTAAATTATAAAAAAATTAAATGAATTAAAAAATAATTTTTAAAAATTTAAAAAAAAATAATTTTTAATAAATTAAAAAAATTATTTTTAAGAAAATTTAATGATTAATTTATTGAAAAAATTTAATAAAAAAAATCTAAATAAATTTAAAAACAAAATTTAAATAAATTTAATAAATAATAAATAATTTTTAAATAAATTTGGAATTAATTATTTTTGAAATTAAAATAAATAAATTTAAAAAATATTAAAAAAAATTTTAAATAATTTTTAAAAAATTTAAAAAAATAAATTAAAAATAATTTAAATAATTTTAATAAATTTTTAAAAATTTAATTAATAATTTCTAAATAAATTAAATTAAAAATTAAGTAAAATTTCATGAAATAATTTTAAAATAAATTTATTAAAAAAAAAGATTTTTTAAAAAAATAATAAATTTAATAAAAAAATTTAAATTAAATTAAAAAAAATAAAAATAATTCAAGAAATAATTTTAAATAAATTGAAAAAATTATTTTTAAGTAAATTTAATGATTAATTTTTGAATAAATTTAACAAAAAAAAAACTTTAATTTTTTTAAATTAAATTGTTTAAATAAATTAAAAATTAATTAATAATTTTTTTAATTTTAATTTTATTTTTTAATTTAATTTAAAAAAAAAATAATTAATTAAAAAAAATAATTTAATTTGTCAATTATTTAAAAAATAATTTAAAATATTAACGACTTTTCAACTTGAAATATTTTCAAAAAAATCCGATACTCGAACCCCTCGAAAAAAAAATGTCTCGACAAAAGAGAAACGCAATAATTCTCTCTCATTCATAAATCTCGCACACGCACACGACTTCATTGATAAATGAGAGACACACACAAATAACTGTCCCGTATACGCCATAAAGACACGGTACAGAGATAGATGGGCAAGTAAACATATGACACACATCTCGCCTTCATTCATTACGAGTAGAGTAGTCATCAGTTCAGTTTTTAGTGTAAGTTAAGTCGTACGGCACAAATTTTTCTTCTTCCCGAGATTTTTTTTGTTAATTTTTTGACAACACACACAAAAATATTTCTCTTTTTCTAACTTTTGTACCGCAAATCGCATCATCGAAAAATCCATTCGCGCTTCAAATTGAAATCCGGAAAATTCTCCAACAGAACGAAAATGGCCAAATACGACCAAAATAACCATCCGTACAGCCAGATTTACAAATTAGTTGTTGTCGGCGGAGGAGGTGTCGGAAAAAGTGCTTTAACCATACAATTTATCCAAGTAAGTGACGTCGTACCGAGGAATTTTCGCCGTGCCTTGTCGCTGCTGCGTTCCATCATCAGATAAATATTTCACATAAAGTGAGATATTGTGCATCTGGTATTTGATTTGTACTTTACTACGAATAGAAGAAAAAAAAAAATGTGTGACGCGATGATTTTTTAAATAGAGAGGAGAGAAAAACTAAAAAAAATATGAGATGATCGCCCACAGACGGCGAATAAATAAAATATTGTAATAGTTATGAGTTGTGTCATGCAAAGTGATTTGATTTCGCTTTGGAGTGCCGTTTTGTCGAAACAGTTCTGTTTGTTTCAAATAGAATTTTTGTACTATTGACATTTTATTGCGATACAGAACGTTTAATATTAGATAAACGGAAAATGATAAAGTGAACGAAGTGCGATACGACACGACTATCGATAGATTTATCTTTCAAAATTTACTATTTTTAGACATTATTAAAGTTGAGTTGTCACCAAATGGGAAAAAATATCGTTTTTACCGGTTTGATGTCTGTCTGAATATTTTTTTTTTAAATTAATTCAAAATTTTTAAATAAAATTAAAAAAAAATTTTTTTAAATTTCAACAAAAAAATTTGAAAATTTTTAAATAAATTTAAAATTTTTAAAATTTTTTTAAAAAATTAATTTTTAATAAAAAATTTTTTTAAAAAATTAAATTTTTTTAAAATATTAACAATTTAAAAAAAAAAAATTTTTACATTTTAATTTTTTATAATTTTGATTTTTTTTTATTTTAAGAAAATTTTTAAAGAAAAAAAAATAATTTAATTTTTTTCATTCTAAATTTGAGTTAAAAGTTTTTTGTTCATAATTTTCGACAAAAAAAAATTATTTTTAAAAAAAAGTATTCTTTTAAATTCAGATTATTATTTTTTATTTTTGAAATTCGAAAAAATATCAAAAAAAATTTAAAATAAAATAAAATTTAAAAATAAAAAATTTAATAATAAAAAATAATTAAAAAAAAAATATTTATAAATTTTAATCTATTTTCAAGTAAGAGATTTAATTTTTAAAATTTTTAAATATTAAAAAAAAAAATTAAATAATTAAACGAAAATGGAATTTATTTTTTATAAATTCAAAATTTTTATAATTTTTTTTTTAAATAATCCGAAACTTTTTTAAATTCTTTATTAATTTACATTAAAAAAAATATTATTAAATTTTTAATTAATTAATTTTAATATTTTTTAACAAATTAAAAAAATTTTTGGTTTAATTTTTTTTTCAAATTTTTGAATTTTTTAATAATAAAAAAATTTAAAAAAAAAATTAAAAATTGAAAAAAAAATTTTTTTTTTAAAAAAATAATTTAATTTTTTAAAAATAAATAAATGTAAATAATTAAACTAAAAATGGATTTTTTTTAACAAAAAAAATTCTGAATTTCTTAAATTTTTTTATTTTAATTTAAAAATTATTAATAAAAAAATATTTATTTAAAAAATATTAAATTACAAAATTTAACTATTTTTTTAAATTCATAAGTTAATATTTTGTAAAAATCCTGAAATTTTAACAAAAAGCGCGCTAATTCTCAATTCCATTCCACTCCCTAATCAACTCCCTTCTTAATTTTTTAAACATTGCCCTCTCGTCATCATTATCGTCGTCGTCAAATTACTCGCAAGTGTGTGTTTGTGTGCCTGCCCGTACAAATTCTGTCTAAACACTAAAATTATGTTGTTTCTCGCATACACAACACGAAAAAAAAAATAATGGTACGTGCCTTATGTTTCTAATTTTAATGCGACTGCGTTGATATTGAAAGACAACAAAATCAACTTTTTATTTTTATTTTTTTTATAAATATGTTGCGATGCATGTTAATTGTACGAACGAACGAACGAAACGAAAAAAGGAATCATTCAAAGTCACGCTCTTGAATCTCCTTTATTCGGCTCGCATGACGCGAATGTGAACTTTAATCAACATGGAAGCCGTGCGGTTTATTTTTTTTTCTACATCGCAAAGTTGCAAATATTTGCACATACTCGTACAGACCTATACGCCTGTAGGGGCTATACGGGGGCTGTACGAGAGTAATTCTTGTGAGACAATTTTTTGGCACTTGTTGCATGCACTTTAGTCAATGAAGGCGAGAAAAAACCGAAACAACGTATGATTCATGTGTATCGACGCCGTCGTCGTCGTTGTCGAGCCAAACAATTAAAAGTTCGAACAGAAGGTAAACAATATTGTTTTGTAAATATGCGAAGTGAATTATGAAATTTTATTTACGCGCAGGGTTCGCAAGTCGAAGGTTTTTACGAACCCTGTTGATGAAAAAAAAATTTTTTTTTTTAAATCTCTTTGAAGATGCATTGAAAAAAAGATCAAAGTTCGTTAATGAGTGATTTCCAATAAAAACAAAAATAAAAAGATGAGAAAATTGATCTCTAATTAAAAAGTTATTTAAAGTTAAACAACCTACAACGTTGTGTGGGCGAAAATTGGTGCTTACAGTATTCATTAACGGCAAATGTTACGATCTCTCTCTCAATTTAGAGTCAAATTTTTTGAGTAAATAGAAACTTTTTTTTACGGAAATATGGATTTAATAGTAATTTTTGTCGTTTCAGAGCTATTTTGTCACAGATTACGATCCTACCATCGAAGATTCGTATACGAAGCAATGCGTTATCGATGATATTCCATGCAAATTGGACAGTAAGTTATTTTTGATGTTATATAATAAGACGAGATTTGGTTAATTTTTACGTTTTCGAAGAAAAATTTAAGAATCGAACTTCGAAAAAGTTTAAAATATCATGAAACGTCAAATATATCATGATATATCAAGAAATTTTGACGTTTATGAGTAACTTTTTATAAAAATTTTTCATGAAACGTCAAAAATATCATGATATATCAAGAAATTTTGACGTTTATGAGTAACTTTTTATAAAAATTTTTCATGAAACGTCAAAAATATCATGATATATTTTCAAATTTTGACGTTTATGAGGAAATTTTATAAAAATTTATCATGAAACGTCAAAAATATCATGATATATCAAGAAATTTTGACGTTTATGAGGAAATTTTATAAAAATTTTTCATGAAACGTCAAAAATATCATGATATATTTTCAAATTTTGACGTTCATGAGGAAATTTTATAAAAATTCATCATGAAACGTCAAAAATATCATGATATATCAAGAAATTTTGACGTTTATGAGGAAATTTTTTGAAAGTTTATCATGAAACGTCAAAAATATCATGATATATCATCAAATTTGTCTATTTCTAAAAAAATTAATTCAAAAACTCATCAATTTCTCCATTTACAGTCCTCGACACTGCTGGTCAAGAAGAATTTTCCGCGATGCGAGAGCAATATATGCGTTCCGGCGAAGGTTTCTTGCTCGTCTTTTCCGTTACCGATCACTCGAGTTTCGACGAAATGTTCAAATTTCACCGCCAAATTCTCCGTGTCAAAGATCGTGATGAATTTCCGATGCTCATGGTTGGCAACAAGTCAGATTTGGAATTTCAGCGACACGTGCAATTGGAAGAAGCGCAACAATTGAGTCGTCAACTCAAAATTCCCTACATTGAATGCAGTGCCAAAAATAGAGTTAATGTCGATCAGGCGTTCCATGAATTGGTGCGCGTTGTAAGAAAATTCCAATTGTCAGAAAGACCTTTGGTTAAAGATGAGTACAAGCGGAAAAACAAAAAGAGATGTTGCATATTGTAAAAATCTGAAAAAAAAAAAATTTTTTTTACAAAAAAAAAAATTAAAAATAAAATTAAGAACAAATTTAGTGTCGTGTCAAAAAGAAAAAAAATTACAAGAAAATAAAAAATTCCATAGAATTTCTGTTAATTAACGTCCCAGTGCTCAACCACAATAAAGCATTCAATTAATAATATTTTTTGAAATATTATAAAAAAAAATAACAAAAAATAATTTATTTATTAAAAAATGAAAAAATTATAAATTAGTGCCTATTTTACGTTTTTTGTTGCGTTAACTTAAAAAAAACTTCTAAAAAAAAAAATTAATTTAAAAAAAAAAATAAAATTATTAATAAATAGATGTGCAGATAATAATAAAAATAATTGTAATAATGCTTATGAAAATACATATTGATGACGAAGAATTTTAATTTGCGCCTTATTGTAATTAATGTGCTTTTTATCTTAGAACGATAGAAAAAAATGTCAAACATTCACAGATGCATGGTTTTTATGGACCATTTTATTAAAAAATAAATAATCTAAAAAATTGTTAGATTTGTAAATGTAAATTTTTTTGAAAAAACCCCCGAAAAATGTAGAAATAAAAATTTAAAGAAAAAAAAAACAGGAATTGTCAATGAAAAATAATTAAAAAAAAAATTAAATATAAAAATTCTAAATTTTTATAAATATTAAAAAAAATGTTTAATAAAAAAATAATAAATGAACGTCTGCCATAAATAAAAAAGTGTCATGTTGTTAAAAGACTTTTTTGTCTGTAAATTTAGATTAAATAGGCAACTAGACGAAAATAGAAAACTAATTGTATTAAAAAAAGTAACTTAAAAACGTGTCAAGATGAAAAAGTTAAAATTAAATTTAAAAAATAATAATATATAAATGTGCAACTTACAATTTTAATGTAAGAAAGAGATTAACGATAATATTAAAAATAATAATAATGTTAATAAATATTAATATAAAATGAATGAAAAATAAATGGCTAATAAACGGAAAATTATTGATCTTTTTTTTTTTTTTTTGAAGACTATTTTAAAAAAAAATTATAAAAAAAAATAAAAAAATTTAAATTAAATTTTATTCAAAAACTAAAAAAAATTAAATTAAAGAAGTTAATTTTAAATTTGAAGTTCAATTTTTAATTTATATTTTATTTTTGTCATCTGTAGAAATAAAATTTAAAAAAATTTATTATTAATTTTAAAATTAATTTAATTTCATTTTTTTATTCAAAAAATCATTTTTTTTTTATTTTTATATTTTATTTTTTTTATTGAGGAGAAAAATATATTTTAATTTTTTAATCAACATTTTTTATATTTTATTTAAAATTTTTGTCTTATTAAAAGTTCAAGTAAAAAAAGTTTTTCTTTGTCAAATAGATTTTTATTTAAAAAATATTTTTTATTTTTTTTTAATTTTGAAATAAGAAAAATAGTTAAAAAAAATCTATTACTATATAAATTAAATAATTAATTATTTTTTTTAAATTAAATTTTTAATTACTTTTTAAAATTATTTTTTTTAGCTATTTTTATTATTAAATTTATCTTCTTTTAAATTTTTTTTTTAAGTTCAATTTAAAAAAAAATTATATTATTTATTTTTTTTTTAATTTTTATTTCATTTATTTTTTATTTTATTTTATTATATTTAATTAATTAATTAATTAATTATTTAATTTGTTTTCATTATTTAATTAATTATTTATTAATTAATTAATTATTCATATTTAATTTATTTTTTTTTACTAATTTTTTATTTTATTTAATTTTTTAATTATTTTATTTTTTATTTAAATATTTTTTTTTTGAAAAAAAAATTGGATGAAACCTGTAACATTTTTGTTAATTGTACTTACCTCAAATCTGTCAAAAACTCCATTTGACGTCTCGCTGTCATTTTACATAAACACAAAATTTATTGCAAACTCATTCTCTAAAATCCACAAAAATTCATCAATTTAATTAGATTCCCTTTCAATTATGGCAGTAAGAGCAATAAATGATGATTCGCACTTCCAAGCTGAACTAACCAACGCTGGCATAAAACTCGTTGTCGTTGATTTCACCGCAACTTGGTAAAAATTTTAATTTAATTTTTTTTACAATTTTTTTAATTTTAATTTTTTGCATTTTCAGGTGCGGTCCATGTCGCTCAATAGCTCCACATTTCGAACGCCTGCCCGCCAAATATCCGAAAGCAATTTTCCTCAAAGTCGATGTCGACAAGTGCCAAGACACAGCTGCGGGTCAGGGAGTTTCTGCGATGCCAACTTTCATTTTTTATCGCAATCGAACGAAAATCGACCGAATCCAAGGCGCCGACATAAATGCGCTCGAAAGCAAAATCACGCAACATTACGCATCGGGCGAAGATGGCGATAACGGCGACGACTACGGCCAAGGTTTGATGGATCTCGCGACGTTCATTCAAGCCAATCAGTGTGAATGCCTGAACGAAGCTGACGATCATCCGTTGGCGCATTGTTTGAAGGCGGGCGCGGGATATTTGGCTTCGGATTGCGACGAACAACTCATTGTCTCGATCACATTCAATCAAGCGGTGAAAATTCACTCGATCAAGGTAAAGGCGCCGCCTGCACATGCCCCGAAAGACATCAAGCTGTTCATCAATCAACCACGGACCCTGGATTTTGACATGGCGGAGGGATATGTTTCGGTGCAAGATCTTTCGTTGACGGCAAAGGACTGCGAAAACGGTACTCCGGTTAATTTGCGTTTCGTGAAATTCCAAAATGTCCAAAATATCCAGATTTTCATCAAGAACAATCAAACGGGCGACGACAAGACAGTCATTGAGCATTTGGCATTCATTGGCGCACCAATCATAACGACAAAAATGGACGATTTTAAGAGAGTTGCAGGCAAGAAGGGAGAAGCTCATTAATTTTTTTTTGTTTTGTAAAGTTTGTTTCATACTTTTTGAGATCATCTTCTTTTAATAAAAGATCGTAAATTCGTCAATCAATTAAAAAAGAATTTTTTTTTCTAAATTATACATGGGGTAAAATAAAAAAAAAAATAAAAATTTTTATTCTGATTTTAATAATTTTGAAGGGAATTTAAAAAAAAAATATGTAAAAAATTATTAATTTATTAACTTTTGTAAATTATTGAAAATTATATTTTTAAAAAAAATTTCTTCTCTAAAAATAGTTTTTCAAAAATCATGTTTTCAAAACTTTTAATTTTTTTTTTGAAAAATTTTTTAGTTGAACCGCTGATTTTTTTACAAGTCACTTTTTGAAAACTGAGGAAAATATTTGAATACTTCGTAATTAATTTTTTTTTAAAAATCCTTAAATTTTTTGAAATAATTTATATTATTTTTTCTCATAAAATTTTCGAGTATTTGATCAAAAATTAGAATTTTTATCATTTTTTATTTACAAATTTTTTTTTTTTGTAATTTTGACAAATTTTTTAACTGTTAAAAAAATTTATTTAAATTAAAAAAATTTTATTTATTTTTTTATTTGAATAATTAATTATTTATTTAATTATTTATTCAAAATTTATTAATTTATATGTTTGTTTAAAAAATTCTTTAAAAATTAAATATTTATTTTTTTTTTCTCATGAAAAAAAAATCAAATTAAAACTTGAAACAAAACAAAATTTGTAACGTCCTAAAATTTGACATTTCTTCTTTAATTTTTGTTTTGATCATCAATTTCTCGCTCTTCCAAACCAAAATCTTCACTAAAAAATAATGAATAGCAACAGTTTAAATTGTCGAATCTGCTTGGAAAAAGTCAACACTCAAGATGCTACAAATATTTTCACTGCTTACGTGAATGAACAGCTTTTTTCCTCACTTTTTGAGATACTTTTCAACATCGAGGTAATAAAAAAAATATTGGCGGCAATTAAAATTCAACAAATTTTGAAACTTTCTCTCCTTTTAGGTCCATCCTGATGACGAACTTCCTCAATTAATCTGCCTCAAATGCAAATTAGGCATGGAACTAGCAATAAATTTGAGAAAACAGGCAATCGAGAGTTACGAAAAGCTTTTGAACATGCCACGAACTGAAAATTTCTCAGAACAGAAGGAAAATTTCGAAATTATTGAACAAGATGACGAAATGGAAGACGGTGAACTGCTCAAAGACACCCAAGACGATGATTTTAGTGAGAACGAAGAGACAGATGCGGTTGAGTTCCTGCTTCAAAACATTCCAAAACCTTCGAAAAAGCCAAAAATTGATAATTCTGAGCGGAAATTCCAATGCAACGTCTGCGAAAAAAGATTTATCAAGAAAACGAATTTGACGGATCACTTAAAGCTGCATGCCGGAGTCAAAAATTTCAGATGTACAATTTGCGATAAGGCTTTTACGCAATTTGGGAACTTGACGGCTCACATGCGATGTCACACGAAAGAAAAACCGTTCGTTTGTCATATTTGTGAGAAGCGATATACGCAGTCATCAGCGCTAAAAGTAATTTTTTTTTACATTTTTATGATTTTTTTGTAATTTTTTGAATATTTTTTAGACTCACTTGAGAAGTCACACCAACGATCGAAGTTACGTGTGCGATATTTGCGCAAAAGGATTCACAAATGCCTCGGATTTGAGCAAACACAAGAAAATTCATTTGACGGAGAAGGAATATTTGTGCAAAAAATGCGATTTGCAGTTCACACAAAAGATTCATGTGATCCGACACGTAAGGAGAGTGCATCCTTATGAAAATCTCGATGATCTTTGGATGAAAAGAAAAATTGATTCTGAAGAAAAAACATAAAAATTGTGGAAAAATTATTTTTCAGTGATTTTTACTTCGATTTTAATTTTTTGTTGGATTTTTTCGGCTTCTTCAGTGTTCAAATTCTTCTTTGGCATCTGAAATTGTTTCAAATCCGCACAAAACATTATCTAAAAAAAATCAAAATTTAATTAAATTTCTCGAAAAAATCAATTTTTCATACTCACAGTTTGTGCCCATCCAGCATAAGGTCCGTAAATCTCTCGAAAAGTGTCTTTTATCTCCTCGTAAACTTTGGAAGAAATGCTTTTGGTTGGTTTCAAACTCGGCAGGTAATGTGCTTTTGCGATTTGAAAGACGTGAGTATCGACGGGGATGGAATCCAAGTGTCCCAAAGACATCAAACAGATGCAATCTGCTACTTTTGGACCGATTCCTGTGAGAGTGAGGAGTTCAGCGTGCGCTTCTTTGTATGAAAGGTTCTGAAGTTTTGAATACCACTCGATTTCGCCCTTTTCTTTGATTTCTTCCGTGCATTTGGCGATGTAACGTGCGCGATATCCGAAACTTGATGCTCGTAATTTTTCTTCCATCTGATTTTTAATTAAAAAAAATTAAATTAAATTTTAAAATTAAAAAAAATAAATTAATTTAATATTTAATTAATTTAAGATGAATTTAATTTTTAAATTTTATTTTTTCTGAAAAAATAATTTTTTTAAATTTACTTTGTTCTTTAATTTTAAATATTTTTTTATTTAAATTTTTAGATAAATTTTAAATTATTTGAAAAATTTAAATTATTAAATTTTTAATTTATAAGTTTATTTTGGTTTATTAATTTTATTTATTTTTCCCAATTTATTTTTTTTTTAATTTTATTTATTTTTTTTTAATTCTATTTTATTTTTTTTATTTTTATTTTTTTTTTAATTTTGCAAATTAAATTATTTTTTTTATCAATTAAATTTTATTTTATTTTTTCTTTTGAAATTTAGATTTTAGATTTTTTTTTCGATTTAAAAATATTAATTTTTAAATTAAATTATTATTTATTTAAATTTTTAAAATTCAAAAAAATTTTAAAAATTTAAATAAAATAATTAAATTATTTTTAATCGATAAAAAAAAAATAAAATCTGAATTAAAAGAAAAATTTATTATTTTTTCTCTAATATTTTATTTTTTTTTTTTAATTTAACAAAAACTTACCTTCGAATCTTTCAAATCTGCAATATTTGGAAACGAATACCAATCATCTCCTTCACAATTCGCAATTTTCGTTCCATACAACTCACAAAACTTCGAAACCAAGCTCGAAATTCTCTTAATATTGTTATTTTGTGAACAAATAAAGGAAATAATGTTCTCCGTAACTGCTTGATTCAATTGTCTCACGCCGAGAAATTCATGATTTGTTAGATTTGTTATTTCCGTGAAGTGAGGATGAGCTTTTTTCCATTTTTGGCAAAGATCTTGAAGGTTTACATCGAGTCTCAAGTAGCAACGCAACAAGTTTTCGTAATGAACATCTTCATAAAATTGCTTTGATTTTGCTTTTTTGGGAGGTTTTGTCGTGTTTAGCTTCATTTTCAAGTAAATTTCATCACAGTTGGTTTCTCCTTCGATTTTGTACAGCAACGAGTCGTCATTTTGCTTTAATTTCCATAAAATATTCGCAAAGACCTAAAAAGTTTGAAAAATTTTATGAGAAATTAATGAAAAATTTTGAAATTTTTAATTACCCCAATAAAAGTTTCATTTTCGACTTCTTTCCATCTGAATGATTGTCCTCCAAGAAGAGTCAAACGAAGATTTAATTCATTTTTTGGTACAACAATTTTCTTCCAAGACATGATTTTTCTCTGTTTTTGCCGGCTTTTTTGTTTTGATTCTTTAAAAAATTGACATTTATCACTTTCATTCGTCTCAAATCAGATTTTTTGTAAACAAACAATTTTTAAGAGCCAAAAAAATGAAAAGGTCAAGTAAAAGAATTAAACTCGAAACACAAGACGAGCCATGTGAAGTCGAATATCTCGAAGAAGAAGTTGAAGACGAAGAAGAAGAAGCTCTTGAAGAAATTCCCGAAGAAGAAAACCAAAATTTTGACGATGTAGAAACGGCAATTCCTCATGTCCTCAAGAGACTTTCGGGCATCGAAGATTTGTTAAAAATCGTTGAAAAGCGGATAAAAAAGAGAATTGACAGAGAAGACCCCCCAGTTGAAGAAGAAGCGACAATAACTTTAGCATTTCCCGTCGGAACAATTGAGGAAATTTCGCAATTTGAGACTGAAGATCTCGATTCTACCGTTTTAAGTTTCATACGAAATTTGTACCTGAATGAGAACAAAAATGTATCGATTGTGTTCCAATGTTTAGTTAAGGATAAATTAGTTTTGCAGCTTGGCAGTTGGGAAAATATGTCGAATTATAGACTTTTTAGGGATATTTTGTATGGTAAAAATTAATTTTTTCTTAAATTTCAAGGAAAAAAATTAAAATTTTATTTTTTTAGACGCGCTGAAAGAAAATTTCACAGAATTTGATGATTTTGTGTTGGAAATGAGGAAACAAATTGTAAAAGCTATCAATCGAGCGAAGGCGAAGAGTAACGATTAAAAGAAAAAAAAAATAAATAAAAAAATATTAAAAAAAAAATATTGTTAAAAATTCTAATTTTTGATAAAATACTTGAAAAAATTATGAGAAAAAAATTGCAAATAATTTTAAAAAATAATAATAAAAAAAATAATTACGAAGTATTTAATTCCTCAACTGTAACAAAAATTCTTTCGAAGTACAAATTTTTGTTTTTTTTTAAATATTAATTTTTATATATTTTTTAAATGTTTAAAAAATAATTTTAATTAGATTTTATTTAATATTTTAAAAATTTTACAAATTTATTCATGAATTAAAAATTTTTTCTAATTTAAAAAATCTATAAAATTTTTTTTTTTATTTTTGAGAAATAATTAAACTATTTATACGAAAATAATTGAAATTGAAAAATTTTATAATTTTTTAAAAATTAATTACGAAATAAATCTTTTTCTTTAATCAAAAAAAAAAGTTGAAATTTAAAATATATAAAAATTAAAATTTTAAAAATACAATTTTTAAGAATTTTTCAAATATTTAAAAATCAATTTTAATAAAAATTTTATTTATTAAAAAAAATGTAAAAGGAAAATATTTTTCAAAATTCTAAAAAAAATCTAAAAATTAACTTTTGAGAATAAAAATCAATTAAAAAGACAATTTCCATAATTTATCACAAAATATTTCCATTTATTCTCAAATTTCAAGTATGTCTAATGCCAATCTCCCGTTCAAACTGCTCTGCTTTCAGCGTCCCATCGATACTTTCAACGTTCGGATTAAAAACTGAATAAGCACTTGGCTCATTTTTCGCCCTTCTCCGTGTACTTGTCCCGAAAAAGTAGATGAAAAACAGCAACGAGAGCATAAAAAAGACAATTCCGAACTTTAATTGCACCGCAATCGCGTACAAAGTGACATAAAGTAAAAAATAAACAAAATAAACGAAATAATCGAAGGCAGTTCGCTTCTCTTGAGGCATTGTTTCGAGAATTTCTTCAGTTTCAGCTTCACTGACATCATCTGGTTGCTTTTTTTGATCGAAATTTGTGTCGTCAGTCATTTGAATGACCAAATCGTCGTCTTGTTTCATCTTGTTGCGCTTGAATGAGAAGACTTTTGTGACTTTTGCTTTGAAATTCTCATATAATTCATTCCTTTTTTGTTGTTTTCTGTACTTTTCCAACTTCTTTTCCATTATTTCATCGTAAAAAAATTTTAAATTTAATTTTTTTGTTAATTTTTTATCATTTTTTGTCGGATTTCAACTTTCCACGTAGATGTTTGTTTACATTTTTGACTGTTTTTGCACGAAAAAAAGTAATTTTTGTCGAAATGAGACAATTTTTCGTTGAAATACTGAAAAATGTAAACATTCCAATAAGAAAAATAAACAAAAATCGCAAAAATTGTTTTTAAAAAGCATGAAAGAGACTCAATGTCGAGTCTGTCTTCAACAAATTGACCTGAAAAGCTATTCCTTGAGCGAAAAATGTCAAAAATCTTACATTTGGGAGGCTCTTAACAACTTCGCAGGCGTTAAAATCATCATCGGTGATAAATTTCCTCAACAAATCTGTTGGAAATGTCATGAAAAGCTCTCATCCGCGCTTGAATTTCAATTTCAAGTCAGAAAAAGTGATGAATTTTTCCATAAAAATGATATTGAGTAAGATTTCATTCAAATTTCTTCCAAAAAATTAATTAATTTTTAAATTTTCATCTTTTAGATGCGTCATCGTCAAACAAGAATCCGATCAAAATCCCATTTTTGAGCCAAAATCTGTGATAATTGCAAGAAATGAGACTCTTGAAGTAGAAAATGATCCAAAAATCGAAGTCAAAGTTGATTTTCATGAGGACCTAATTTCAAATTTTGATGAAAAATGTCCCTCAAAGCTTCCAAAAACTCGAAAATCTCGCAGAAAATCCAAAATTGAGGCAGAAAAAAATATTTTTCGTTGCTGCATGTGTCAAAATCTCGTATTTTCCGATGAAAATTTACTTTTTTCGCACATTCAAGACATTCATGCCTCAGAAATTGACTCGAATTCCTCAAAAAATTATACTCGACGTCACAAACGCGAATGTCCTTACTGCAAAAAGCGATTTCGCTTGAATAAATCCCTCGCAGCGCATTTCACAGACATAAATTTCATCGAACCGCCTCGTGATCGTTCCTGCGAATACGAAAATGGCAAGTACAAGTACAAATCGAAGGGCGGCAAAGGCGAAAAAGTCATTTGCACGGAATGTGGCTTGGTTCTCGCCAACAAACAACAGATGAAAATGCACGAATTACGACTTCATGCCAAAGAACATCCCTTCCCGTGTCTCCATCCGGGCTGCGGAAAGAAATTTGCTGCGAAACGAATTTTAAAATTTCACGAGGCGACGCATGGCGATCGAAAACACATTTGTGACGTCTGTGGCAAGGGATTTCTCAATGAAAGGTTCTTGGAAACGCATTCTTACGTGCATAAAAATGTCAAAAAATTCCAATGCGCGCACTGCCCGCGAACATTTACGTACAAAATCATCCTCAAAGGACACGTTGAATCGCATTTCGCGGAGAAAATCTTCCGATGTGATCAATGCGAGAAAAGTTACAAATGGAAAAATGACCTCACAGCTCACGTCAAAGGCGCTCATCAAGGCAATTATCCCTACAAGTAAGAAATTTATTGAAAATTTGAACGAAATTTAATTTAATTTTTTTTTTTGTAGATGCAAATTTTGTGATAAAGGATACTTTTGTAGTTCAAGTCGAAAATATCATCAAGATCGATGTGAAAAAGCTCAATTGAATCCGAATCTAGTCAATTTTTAATGAATTCCATAATATTTTTTCCATTCAGCAGGAACAAAATAAGCTGAAATTACAAAAAAAAAGTAATTTTTTAAAGATTTGATGAAAAATAAAAAAAAAAACTTACAAAATCTTGAAGGTGCTTCAGGTACACATTTCATCGAACGTGGATCTCGTGCGAATCCGTCACGGCAAAAACAGGCAAAGTACGTGTCTTTGAAGCAATGTACTCGTGAACCGTCATCGATTTTCTCCAAACACCTGTTGCTGCATTTGAAAACTTCGTTTGGTCCGCAACGAACGACTGAAATTTAATAAAAAAATTAAAAAAAAAAAATGAAATAAAAAATGAACAAAAATAATAAAAATTAAATAAAATAATAAAAATTAAAGAAATAATAAAACAAACATAAAAATATTATTTAAAAATTTAATTTTTTTTTAAATCAACAAAATCATTTTGAGTTAAAATTTTAATTTTTACCCAATTAAAATTTAACAAAAAATAAATAATTTTAATTTAAAAAATTTAATTTTTTTTTAAATTAAAAAAAAACATTTTGGGTTAAAATATTTAAATAAAAGAGTAATAATTTTAAAATAAAAAAAAATAATTTAAAAATGTTTTAAATTTAATTTTTTTAAAATCTAGAAAAATTAAATAAAAAATATTTAAATAAATAAAAAAAAATAATAATTTTTCCCCTTTAAAATTTAACAAAAACAAAATAATTTTAAATTTTTTTTTTCGAAATAATTTCATTTTAAAAATAATCTAATTTAATTTTGCTCAAAAAAAATTAAGTTTTAAATATTTTTTGGTTCAAATGAATTTTTTTTAAACACAAAAATTTAGAAATTAATAAATTAATTAAATTATTTAACTAAAATGATTTTTCTCACATCAAGCAAAAAAAATAAATAAATGAAGAATTTAAAGAATTAAAACTTTTTAAATTTAAAAAAAAATAATTTAATTAATTTTTAGAATTTTTAGCAATTTTAATTGAATTTTATTTGCTAAAAAAAATAAATTTTGTAAATATTTATTTTTTTAATTTTTGTCTTATTTTTTACTTGAAAATTTTGAACTTTCATAAATTGAACATTATCAAATTTTTATGAATTTGTCTCAAAAAAAAAACTTCATAAAAATTATTTTAATTCATTAAATTTTTCAAATTTTGTAAAATAATTTTTAATAATATTTTTAAAAAATTTTCTTACTTTCTGTAGATTTGGGACATTCCTTCTGCGAAACACACTTGCCCGTTGTCAAATTTCTCTTGAACCCAATTTTGCAAAAACATCCCGTGCGACATTCCATTTTGCAATCTGCTTGATGATTTGCACAACTTTCCGTGCATTTACTGCCACAAGTTGTGAACTCTTCATTTTCGCCCGTGCAACTGAAACATTTGTCTTCAGGAACGCATTTCCCGTCACTTAAAGATCTTTTGTATCCCGGAAGACAGAAACAGCCTTCAAGACACATCCGATGACATAAACTTTCATCATCGCCGCATTTTTCGTTGCAACTGTTTCCGCATGTCGCATAAGCCTCATTTGCTCCTGTACAAAATTGACATTTTGCCTCGGGGACACATTCTCCGTTGAATTTCGATCTCCGATAGCCCGGTTTACAAAAACAGCCTTGAACGCAAATTTTCGGGCAATTCATTCGATCTTCGCCGCACGTCGTAGAGCAATTACTTCCGCAATAATTGAAAAATTCATGAACTCCCGGGCACGCATCGCATTTTTCTTCGGGCACACAAACTCCGGAATGCGAACGACGATGTCCTGCTTTGCAAGAACACCCAATTTTACAAACTGCGGGACACATTTCGGCTTTTTCGCCGCAATTTACGTTGCAAGAAGAGGCACATTCAGAATATTCTTCATTAAGACCTTCGCAAACGACAGTTTTGTGGGCAGTTGATGCTTGAAAAAATAACGGAACGAGCAAAATTGGTATGAAAGACTTCATTTTTACGCGTGAACTGAATTTTTGTTGGGAATTTTGCGATATTTAAAGAAATTTTTTGAACAAATAAATAATTTTTATCACAAAAAAACGTGAACAAAAAAAAAAACTGATCTTATGAACGTGAGAGCGTTCAACTTGATTTTGCACATAATTTTGATAAATTGAATCAATTGTTTTAATTGATCTTGGCTTTTGTCATACAAGGAAGTTGTTTTTAAATTTTGTCACATCTGAGATAAAAGTTAAAAAATGATAAATATGTTTAATTTAAATTTAAAAAAAATATTAATGCAATTTTTTATAAACTTCGAAGTTGAAATAATTAAAATAATTTTTAAAATAAAAAATAGAGAAAGTAGTTTAAAAAAATTTACTTATTTTTTCTGTAGATTTGGGACATTCTTTTGCGGAACACACTTGCCCGTCATTTTACAAATTTCTCTTGAACCCAATTTTGCAAAAACATCCCGTGCGACATTCCATTTTGCAATTTGATGACTTTGCACAACTTTCCGTGCATTTACTGCCACAAGTTGTGAACTCTTCATTTTCGCCCGTGCAAGTTGAAACATTTGTCTTAGGAACGCATTTCCCGTTCTGAAAGATCTTTTATACCCCGAAAGACAGAAACAGCCTTCAACACACATCCGATGACATAAACTTTCATCATCGCCGCATTTTTCGTTGCAACTGTTTCCGCATGTCGCATAAGCCTCATTTGCTCCTGTACAAAGTTGACATTTCGCCTCGGGGACACATTCTCCATTAAATTTCGATCTCCTATAGCCTGGTTTACAAAAACAGCCTTGAACGCAAATTTTCGGGCAATTCATTCGATCTTCGCCGCACGTCGCAGAACAATTACTTCCGCAATAATTGAAAAATTCATGCACTCCCGGGCACGCATCGCATTTTTCTTCAGGCACGCAAACTCCGGAATGCGATCGACGATGTCCCGCTTTGCAAGAACAACCAATTTTACAAACTGCGGGACAGATTTCGGCTTTTTCTCCGAAATTTACGTTGCAAGAAGAGGCACACTCGGAATATTCTTCATTAGGACCTTCGCAAACGACAGTTTTGTGGGCAGTTGATGCTTGGAAAAATAAGGGAACGAGCAAAATTGGTATGAAAGACTTCATTTTTACGCGTGAACTGAATTTTTGTTGGAAATTTTGCGATATTTAAAGAAATTTTTTTAACAAAGAATAAATAAGAAAAAATTTTTTTTCAGATTCAATTTTTTGGCAGTTTTGAGAATAATTTTTATCACAAAAAAACGTGAGACAAGGTAAGAATTATGAAGATTTTCTATGAAAAAAATATATTTTTTTTAAATTTTGTGATAAATTCTATGAACGTGAGAGCGTTCAACTTGATTTTGCACATAATTTTGATAAATTGAATGAATTGATTGTGAAATTATACAACATCAGCACATTTGGCTTTTGTCATACAAGGAAGTTGTTTTTAAATTTTGTCACATTTTGAGTTAAAAAATGATTAAAAATGTTTAATAAATTAAAAAAAAATATTAACAATTTTTTATCCATTTGAAGTTGAAATTTGACAAAAATTTTTTTGACACAGTTTTTGACATAGTTTTTGACACAGTTTTTTGCCTTGATTTAGTTTTCAAATCAAAACTATGTCAAAGAAAAAAATTTTTTTTCAGATTCAATTTTTTGGCAGTTTTGAGTTAAAAAATGATTAAAAATGATAAATTAGAGCTCTCTGACAAATTTTTATCCATTTGGAGCAAGATTTGACAAAAATGGCTTTGACACAGTTTTTGACATAGTTTTTGACACAGTTTTTTGCCTTGATTTAGTTTTCAAATCAAAACTATGTCAAAGAAAAATTTTTTTTTCAGATTCAATTTTTTGGCAGTTTTGAGTTAAAAAATGATTAAAAATGATAAATTAGAGCTCTCTGACAAATTTTTATCCATTTGGAGCAAGATTTGACAAAAATGGCTTTGACACAGTTTTTGACATAGTTTTTGACACAGTTTTTTGCCTTGATTTAGTTTTCAAATCAAAACTATGTCAAAGAAAAAATTTTTTTTCAGATTCAATTTTTTGGCAGTTTTGAGTTAAAAAATGATTAAAAATGATAAATTAGAGCTCTCTGACAAATTTTTATCCATTTGGAGCAAGATTTGACAAAAATGGCTTTGACACAGTTTTTGACATAGTTTTTGACACAGTTTTTTGCCTTGATTTAGTTTTCAAATCAAAACTATGTCAAAGAAAAAATTTTTTTTCAGATTCAATTTTTTGGCAGTTTTGAGTTAAAAAATGATTAAAAATGATAAATTAGAGCTCTCTGACAAATTTTTATCCATTTGGAGCAAGATTTGACAAAAATGGCTTTGACACAGTTTTTGACATAGTTTTTGACACAGTTTTTTGCCTTGATTTAGTTTTCAAATCAAAACTATGTCAAAGAAAAAATTTTTTTTCAGATTCAATTTTTTGGCAGTTTTGAGTTAAAAAATGATTAAAAATGATAAATTAGAGCTCTCTGACAAATTTTTATCCATTTGGAGCAAGATTTGACAAAAATGGCTTTGACACAGTTTTTGACATAGTTTTTGACACAGTTTTTTGCCTTGATTTAGTTTTCAAATCAAAACTATGTCAAAGAAAAAATTTTTTTTCAGATTCAATTTTTTGGCAGTTTTGAGTTAAAAAATGATTAAAAATGATAAATTAGAGCTCTCTGACAAATTTTTATCCATTTGGAGCAAGATTTGACAAAAATGGCTTTGACACAGTTTTTTGCCTTGATTTAGTTTTCAAATCAAAACTATGTCAAAGAAAAAATTTTTTTTCAGATTCAATTTTTTGGCAGTTTTGAGTTAAAAAATGATTAAAAATGATAAATTAGAGCTCTCTGACAAATTTTTATCCATTTGGAGCAAGATTTGACAAAAATGGCTTTGACACAGTTTTTGACATAGTTTTTGACACAGTTTTTTGCCTTGATTTAGTTTTCAAATCAAAACTATGTCAAAGAAAAAATTTTTTTTCAGATTCAATTTTTTGGCAGTTTTGAGTTAAAAAATGATTAAAAATGATAAATTAGAGCTCTCTGACAAATTTTTATCCATTTGGAGCAAGATTTGACAAAAATGGCTTTGACACAGTTTTTGACATAGTTTTTGACACAGTTTTTTGCCTTGATTTAGTTTTCAAATCAAAACTATGTCAAAGAAAAAATTTTTTTTCAGATTCAATTTTTTGGCAGTTTTGAGTTAAAAAATGATTAAAAATGATAAATTAGAGCTCTCTGACAAATTTTTATCCATTTGGAGCAAGATTTGACAAAAATGGCTTTGACACAGTTTTTGACATAGTTTTTGACACAGTTTTTTGCCTTGATTTAGTTTTCAAATCAAAACTATGTCAAAGAAAAAATTTTTTTTCAGTTTCAATTTTTTGGCAGTTTTGAGTTAAAAAATGATTAAAAATGATAAATTAGAGCTCTCTGACAAATTTTTATCCATTTGGAGCAAGATTTGACAAAAATGGCTTTGACACAGTTTTTGACATAGTTTTTGACACAGTTTTTTGCCTTGATTTAGTTTTCAAATCAAAACTATGTCAAAGAAAAATTTTTTTTTCAGTTTCAATTTTTTAGCAGTTTTGAGTTAAAAAATGATTAAAAATGATAAATTAGAGCTCTCTGACAAATTTTTATCCATTTGGAGCAAGATTTGACAAAAATGGCTTTGACACAGTTTTTGACATAGTTTTTGACACAGTTTTTTGCCTTGATTTAGTTTTCAAATCAAAACTATGTCAAAGGAATTTTTTTCAATTTCATTTTTTTATGCCCAAAGACTCTTAGGGTACTCAAATAACTAAGAATTACTTACAAAAATTTTAAGGGCACACCGGAACACACGACAAGTCAAGTTTAATACCGCATTTTTCTTCGAAATGCGGTAAAAAATTTATAAATTAAATAATTAAAAAAATTAAAAAATAAATTAAGTTTTAAAGAAAATATTATTTAAAAAAAATTAAATTTTAAATTTTTAAAAATTTTAATTTTTTTTATTTAAAATGCAAGAAAAAATATTCGTATTCGAATGTTCGAACTTTGTTATTGATATTTGGTAAAAAAAAAAATCAAAAATTAAATTATTTTAAATTATTATTAAAAATTTAATTAATTTGAAATTCTTATTTAATATTTATTTAAATTCAAATTAAATTGAATTAAATAAAAAATTTTAAAAATTTAAATTAAATTTAAAAATTAAGATTTTATTCTTTATTTTTAAATTATTTTAATTTTAATTTAAGAAAATTGAAAAAATTTCTAAAATATTTTTTTTTTCATTTTTGTAAATAAATTAATTAGAATTAAATTTTTATTCAATTAATTTTTATTTTTATTAATTATATTTTTTTAAATTCATTGAAAAATTCAATAATTTAGTAAAAATATTTTTTTCGACCTAATTTAACTGAAATTCGATTAACATCTGACGCCTTCACACATTTCCTACTTGTTACCCATCATTAATAACAATTCTTAACAGAACATTTAATCAAACAACATTAAATATTCATCAACTTGTTACACTTAATCATACAATTAATAGTATTAACCGAACACATAAAAAGCGATGCTCGGATGAGCTTTCAATTAATCTAATCGAAAAAATTGTTCGGAAAAGTCACTTTTTTCATTTTTCTGCTTTTGAAAATAAATTTTCTTGGAAAAAAAGCCTGAAAATGGCGAATGTTCGAACAACTCCTGTTACGAAAACGCCAAAAGAAAATGTTTACACGATTTTTCAAATCCCGTTTTTGTTGAGCGCCGTCACGGGAGTCGTTCCTTTCTCAATTCCCGCTTACATGAAGGAAAAATTGTTCAAAAAAGCGATGATAAGTAACATTTGGTGCGGATTTTGGTGCGCATTTCTGGCTGTTAATTATCATTTTGCGACAGTTCAGAGCATGACGCAGGAAGAAGTCACGAAAACAAGTAAAAAAAATATTTTTTTCGATAAAATTTGAATAAAAATCGATAATTTCTCACCCATTCTCGCTTCGTTAGGCAATTTAACGACCGCAATCGGACTTTTCATGTAAGTAATTGCATTTTTAATCAATTTAATTGCATTTCTCGTCTCGTCCCATTAGCATCTATATGGAGCCCGCGATGATGTGCGTTGACGTCTTGGCAGCAATAATTAATCAGAATAATTTCATTTCGGTCTTTGAACGTTTGAAAGTCGTCGATGAGAAATTGGCGAAGGAAAATATCGACTTGCCGTACACAAAAATCGTAAAATTGGGCAAAATTTTATCTGGAGTCGTATTTTTTGCGGAAATTACCATCACGACAATGAATTTTTTCATGTTTACGAACGACATTAATTGGATGTCGATTTATTTTTATTTCACGGGGATCCCGATGATTTTGAGCTCGTTGGCGAAAATTTGGTTCATTTGTTTGATTGTCGTTGTGAGACAACGATTTAAGGCGATTAATCGTTATTTGAATGAAACTTCGAAGGTTTTTGGAGCGCAAAAGAAAAAATATGAACAAGATGTTGGGGAAATGTTGCCGGAGGATACGACGAATTATTTGGAGAAAGATATGCTTTTTGTACGAACTAAAAATTCTGTGGCGCAAAAATTTGATTCTCGAATTGTGAGAGTTTCGCCTTTTGATCGTATCAGTAAGTATTGAAAAAAAATCTGAAAATATAAGACAAAAATATTAATTTCACATTTAAAAAAAATAACAACAAATAGGAAATTTGCTAAAAAAAAAATATAAAACATTTTTTTAAATAACAAAAATTTAAATTAAATTAAATAAAAATTAAAATCAATTTCTTTAATTTGATAAAATAAAATTCAAAAATAATTTTTATAAAAAATAAAATAAAAAAATAATATTTTTAGAAATTAAAAAAATTAATAAAACTAATAAATTATGGCAATTTTAATTTTTTTCGCTAAATTTAATTTTTTTTTAATTTTGGAAAATAATTAAATTAAAAAAAATAAACTAAAAAAATCAAATTTTAAAAAAATAATTAAAAAAGTAAAATTTTAATAAATTTCATTAAAAATTTAATTAAATTAAAAATTTTTCGACTGTAAAAATTAAAATAAATTTTTAAATTAAATTAAAATAATTATTAATTCAAACATGAAATTAAAAATGGAATATTTTAAAAAATTTTTGATTCTTGAAGAATAATTTTTATTTTTTTTTATATTTTATTATTTATATTAAGAATATTTTTTTTTATTAAAATTAAATTAAAAAAAATTAATTTTTAATATTTTATTTATTAAATTTTTTTTAAAAAAATAATAAATTCGAGCGCAAAAGTTAAGAAAAATAATTAAAAAAATGAAATTTAAAAAATCATTAAAATTATATTAAATTAAAAAAATTTATCGACAGAAAATATTAAAATATTTTTTTTTGATTTTCAAAAATTTTCAGAAGAACCAAACCCTTTCCTCATATCCGGCAACGTCGTCAAAGACGCAAATCTCTCTCCCGAAAAAGAATTCATCGTTGGCGACAAAATGGACCAAAAACTCACCTCGCTGTGCAAACTTCACGACGAAATCTGCGAAATTGCCCGTGTCATCAACCAAATGTTCAGTTTCCAGATGCTCCTGATGATGGCTTACGGTTTCATGAGCATCACGGCGCAATTCTACTTCTTGTACTGCGGCTTAATGGACCAACCAATCCCGAGTCAATTCCGTTCGGCGCAAAATATCCAAATTTCCCTCGCCTCAATCTTCTACACGGGCTGCAAATGCATCGCGATTACTTTTGTTTGTTGGAAAACGAAATACGATGCGCGCAAAACGGGCGTTTATTTGCACAAACTCGCTCACACCGTCGACGAAGTCCATTTTTACAACGTCGTGAACCATTTGTCGCTGAAACTGCTGAATCATCAACTCAATTTTACGGCTTGCGGATTTTTTGACCTTGATATGACGACAATTTATGCTGTAAGTTGAATTTTTTGTTAAGAATTTTTGAAAATTTTAATTTTTTTGTAGATTGCGGGCGCTATTACGAGTTATTTGATCATTTTGGTGCAATTTAACTTGGCAGCTGTGCGAACAAAGCCCAATAATGGAACTTTGGTGACCAATATGTCGAAAATTTTGAATGTCACGGAGATGCCTTCGACGTTGAAGCCCTAAAATGAGACAAAAAAGTTAAATTTTATTAATTTTTGATGTTGTTTGAAGCGTTTTTCGTCAAAAATTATGAAATTTCTGACACGTGAGTGACTTAAAAGTGTAAATTTTAAACCTAAAATACTCAAAATGAAATTTTTTGTGCAATTCCGCATCAAAATCGCACAAAACGTGACTTATCACGAAATTTTTGTAAATTTTTAAGCAACAAGGCACGTCGTGTTCACTCAAAATTATCATCAGTCTCACTTAAAATTGTTATAAAGTCAGTTTCAGTCGCGTTTCGCATCAAATTTTGTTCAAAAATGCTCCTTAAAGTATCTCTCGTCTTGTTCTTTGGGATTTTCGTCGATGCCCAAGACTTGTGTTCGGGTCCCAACGAAGCATGGAACGACTGTGGCTCGTATTGCAACCAAAAATGTGGCGAAATTGAACTTTTTTGCGAATTTGAATGCACTCCGGATTGTTTTTGCGTTGAAGGTCATCGTCGAAACAGCCTAAATATTTGCGTTCCCGAAGAAGAATGTGACGTTCGTCCTCAAATAAGTGCAAAAACTTGCTCCGGCATCAACGAATTCTACACAAATTGCGGCAATAACTGCACCGATCAATGTCACAGCAACGAAAAAACGTGTCGCGATACCGAATGTCAAGCTGGATGTTTTTGCAGGAACGGTTACAAGCGAAATTCGGCAGGAATTTGTGTGCCGCCCAAACAATGTTTCTGCAATGACGAGACAGAAGAGTACAAAGCAGGTGATCGTTGTTGCGAATCTTGTGAACAAATTTTTTGCACCCAAAAATACGAAATTGGATGTTTTTGTAAAGCAGGCTTGAAACGAGATCCGAAGACGGGAAAATGCGTTTTGCCCGAAAAATGTCCCAAAAGTATCGTTGCGACGTTGTATTGCAAGGAAAATGAAGAGTTGAAGTGCAGCAACAAGTGTTTGGAGTTGCCTAAAGACGAACAGGGAGAAGGATGTACGAAGGAATGTTACTATGATTGTTTTTGCAAAGAAGGGTTTGTGCGAGATTCGAAGACGAAAAAATGTGTTGTTCCGAAAAAACATGAAGGTGAGTTAATTTTTTTGAAAATTTAAATATTTTTTTTTATTTTTTCTTTTTTTTTTAGGCTATTATCTTATTCCTCAATGTATTTTAAAATATGTTCCATTTGTGTAAAAAAAAGATGTGAAATTATTTCAATCAATAAATAAAAAAAAAATTAAAAATTTGTTTTAATTTTTGTTTAATTTTATTAAAATTAATTATTGAAAAATTTCATTAAAATATTTTTCAAAAAATTAAATAAAATTTTAAAAAATCGAAAAATAATTAATTTCAATATTTTTTTTTTAATTTTAAACTCAATTTTAGTTCTTTGATAAATTTTTAAAATTATTGATTTTTAAATTATAATTATTAAAAAATAATTATTAATTATTTTATTAAATTTTTTATTGAGTTTATTTTTTTTAATTAAATAATATTTATAATAATAATTATAATAATATTTAAAATTTTAATTAAAATTATTATTATTTTATTATTTAAATAATAAATAATAATAAATTAAATTTGTATTTAAAATAAATTTAAACTTTAAAATTTATAATTAATTAAATTATTTTAATTAAAATTATTATTATTTTATTTTAACAATTTTATTATTTAAATAATAAATAATTTAATTAAATTTTTGTAATATTTTTTCATTAACATAAATTATTAAAAAAAATAAATAAATTTATATAAAAAATTTTAAATTTTAAAAAAATATTTTTAATATTAAATTAAAATTAATTAATCAATAATTTTATTAAATTATCAAAAATTAAATTAAATTTTTAAATTAAAAAAAAAATATAAAATAATTTGGTAAAAATTCTTCAATTTCAACTAATTCAACTTTTTGCTACATTTTTTTCATGTTTCGACCCACTGTGTCAAATCAGCTGTTTTCATGTTTGTTTACATTTTGAAGTCAAATTTCGCTTTCGCATCTTTTTCCTTTAAAAAAACTAAAATTATCAATGAAATATTAATTTTAATCCAAAAAAATGTCTCAAGAAATTAATTTAATTGTATCAGTTGTGAGCGAAAACCTTCTTGAGTCTGAAATTTGCACGCAAAACGACTTAAAACTACTAAAATTGAGTCAAGCAGACAAAATTTCACCAAAAAATGGAATAAATTTATCAAGTCACTGTGAAAATTGTTCAAAATCAATCATTTTAAACATTTATTTCAATGGAAAGCGAAAATTTCAAAGCAAATCCGATGAAATTAAAGAAGATGACACAAATTCAGAACAAGAATGGGAAGAACCGCACATCGTGATCAAAGAAGAACCTTTTCTCGGAACAGAAACAAAAGCTGAAAGTCACGTAATTTATCCCGGAATCGCTTATCAACTCCCAGCAGACCTTCCATTGCCTCCTTTGGACAACATCAAGGCGCCATTCTTCGCGGAAATGACAAATTCTGACGGAAGCAAGTTTTACATCGAACAAAAAGACAAAAAATCTGAAATTTTTGTCACGAATTACGATCCCCGAGTGACTTTTTGTGACATTTGCAGCTTTGAAGTATCAAAAATCGAACAAATCCCGCAACATCGTCAAGGGCATTTTTTTACAAAAACCGAAAATGGCATTTGTCGAGGCTGTGGATACAAATTTGGAGTCGAGGAACAGTCGAATCACACATTTTTCTGCAGCAAAAAAGATGAAATTCAAGAATTTATTTGCACCGAATGTGATTTTGAGGCGAAAGACTGTCGAAAATTACGAGCGCATGTTCAACGAGTACATCGTCAATCCGAGGAAAATGAATTTTTGGAGGAAATTCAACCTGTAACGAAGAAAAAAGTTAAAAAAGTTGGAGGAAAGGATGCGGCAATTGATGAATATTTGTCGTATTTGAGCTTACCTGAGAATTGTGTGCTGCCAAATTTGTATAAATTGAGTGCTCAGCATAGTCGGATGCATCCACAGCCCGATGGAACGAGCATTTATGTTGGAAAAGGCACGAATCATCTTCAGGTGAGTTAAAATTTGCTAAAAAATTCAAATAAAAAGAAATTTTTTTTTTAATTATTTTTTTTTTATTAAAAAAAAAATATTTGAACCTTCAAAAGTATCAAAAAAATTCAAAAATTTTCGAAATTTAAAAAAAATCATTTAAAAAATTTTTTAAATTTTATTAAAATTTTATTTTATTTTATTTTATTAAATTTAAATATTTCAAAATTGTCAAAAAAAAAATAATTTTGAAAGAAATTTTTGAAAATTATTTTTTTAATTTTGAAAAAAAAAATGTTTTGACCTTCAAAAGTATCAAAAAAGAAAATAAAAATATTTAAAATTTAAAAAAAAATTAGTTCAAAAAATTTTAAATTAAATTTTTAAAAATTTCAAAAATGTTCTAAAATTGATTTTTTAGTCATTTTTTTTTAAATTGAAAAGAAATTTTTTTTTAAATTATTTTTTTATTTAAAAAAATGGATATAAACCTTCAAAAATTTTAAAAATTAAAATGTGGTCGAAATATTTTTTTTTAAATATTTTCTTTTATTTTGAAAAAAATTACTTAAATTTTTAGAAATCTAAAAAATTTTCAGTAAATTATTTTATTATTTTAAAAATAAGAAAAAAATCATTAAATTTTAAAAAAAACTACAAATTTCATTCAATTTTGAGATTTTGTAAAATTTAAAAAAAATAATTTTTAATTTTTTTTAAATTTGTTCTGAATTCTATCGATTTTTAATTAATTTGAAAATTTTTTGCTTCAGAAAAGTTAGAAAAAATAATTTTAAAAATTTTTCTTATTATAAATCTTTACCTTTCTCTGCATAAAATTAATATTTTTAATTTTTCTCTAATTTTAGGTAATGAATTTCGATCCTCGTCGCGAAAAATGTGAACTTTGCGGCAAATCTCAGCTGAAAAACAAGCCAGATTTGATCGCCCATCGTTTCAAGGAGCATTTCTTCCCTTCATTTGCCGGTAACGAGTGTCAAGGATGTCACAAAGAATTCCAAACTGCCGAATCTAAAATCGCCCATAGTCATTTTTGCATCAAAAAATCCCAAATTCCCGTGAATTTCTGTCGAAAATGCAACGAACAATTCCCGACGTACCCAAAATACGTTTCGCACATCAAAAAAATCCACAATGGCGACGGAATCGAGCAAAAGTACATGTGTCATCTGTGTTCATCGACTTTCGAACGACCCACGCAACTCGAATTGCACGTGATAAAACACAAAGACCCAAAACCCTTCAAATGCGCTCATTGCGAAGCCGAGTACAAAGGAAGACACGGACTCGAAACGCATTTAATTCGGATTCATTTTCCGCATGAAGCGAAATTTACGTGCAATGTGTGTCAACCTGCCGCTCTTTTCGGCTCGAACGAACAGTATAAGACGCATTTGAATATTGTGCATTTTATGAATTCGAAGGAGAAACAAGAATGTCCGCATTGCAAAAAAATGATACGAAAACTCGGATTGGCGCATCACATAAGGCAACAACACACAAATTCGGGCCCCAAGGAGAAATTCGAGTGCCCGAGTTGCAATAAAATATTTTTCAATAAAAAAGGACTCGATATTCATTCGGTGATTCATCTGCCGGAGGATCAGAGACAATTTCGATGTCGGTTTTGTGGAAGGAGTTTTAATTTCAAACAACATTTGGTTGCTCATGAACGAAGTCATACGGGAGAAAAACCGTTTAAATGTGAAACTTGCGGAAAGGCTTTTGCGAGAAAACAGGCGTTGACAGATCATCAGAGAGAACATACAGGACAAGGGTATGTTTGTTCGGTTTGTAGTCGCGTTTTCACGGATCGAGGGAATTATCGACATCATATGAAGCAAGTGAGTGAAATTTATTTTTTTAATTTTTACATTTTTTTTATTAAATTATTTTTTAAATTTTTATTTTTTTATTTATTTTTTTTTTATTTAATATATTTTTTTAATTAGTTAAATTTTTTTATTACGAATTTCTTCGATTTTTTTCAGAATTATTATTTTGTATTGTGAAATAATTTTTTTTTTAATTTTATTTAATTAAATTAAATTTTTAAATAAATTAATTATTTTATTTTTTTTCTAAATTTAATTATTTTTACAAATTTTTATAAATTAATTTTTTTGTAATTTTTCTTCTATTTTTTTTTAATTCTTTAAAATTATTTTTAAATTATTTGTTTTTAATTTTTGTAATCTTTCTTTTAAATTTAAATTTTTTCTTTAAAAAAAATCAATTTTTATTTATTTTTTATTTTTTTGCAGCACGAGAGTCAAATGGGTGTCAAATTAACATTTAATCACGAAGAAAGAAGATTAATGAGACTAAAAGTACTCACAGCAGAACAAGCACTGAAAGGAGGTTTAAACGACGATTTTTCATAGAAAAATGCTTTCTTATAGAATAATTTTGAATTTTTGTAATAAATAAAATAAATAATAATATTTAATAAATTGAGATTTTTTTTCATGTTTCCCGGTTTTAAGAATTTTATTTTTTAAAATTTAAAAAAAAATTTTGTTATTTTCTATAAACTTTCTAACCAATTAATGAAAATTTTTGCGTTCGACAAAATTATTTTTATTTATTTTATTTTTTTGTATTTTGATGTCTGTCAAATTTCAAGGGAATTAAATTTTTGGTCTTAAAAAATTAATTTAAAGAAAATTTATTAAATTATAGAAAATTATTTAAACATTAAATTTTTATTTATTTTATTTTTTTTGAATTTGAAATAGAAAAATTACTTTTTTTATATTTTTCACAAAATTTATATTTAAAAGATTTTTTTTAACATTTTTCTTAAAATTCATTTTCGAGTAAAAAAAATTTGCTAAATTTTTAAAAATAAAATTTAAATTTTTGAATTTTTTTAATTTAAAAATAAAAATTTTTAAAATAGAATTTTATTTTTTTTATTACTCACCTTTAATTTTTTTTTTCAAATCAAAAAATATTAAAAAAACGAATTTAAATTTTTCCATAAAGCTTTTTATTATATTTATTTTTATCATATATATAATCATCATAATATAATAATATTTATTAGATTTAATGGTTACATTGAATTATATGACTAGTTTTTTGTTTTGTTTTTTCTTCATTTTATTATTTTAATAATTTCATGGATAAGTTTTCAACAAAAGCTTAATTCATTAAAAATATTATTTTTTATTATTTTAAAAAAATCAAAAGGAATGAATAAAACTTAATTTTTATATTTTTTTAATACTTTCATTTTTCTTTTATTTATCATTAAATTTAAGCTTTTCAAACACTGCAACAATAATAGATTTACTATAAATTTGCCAGAAATAGCTTTTAGCTTTTTAATTAATTTTATTTACTTATAGCAATTTTTTTTTAGAAAAAGCAATTTAATTGGCCAACAATTTATTTATTAAATTTTATAAAATAAAATAATACTCAGGCCAATTTTTTTGTTCCTTATCTTTTCTTATCCTTTTTGTTTCAAGCTTATGTTCATCACTGCTTCTATCTATTAATTTATTAATTATTTATTTTTAAGCTATATTTTTTTTAAGTAGGTTGGAGTAAGCATTACAAATATTAATTTTTTTTAACAACATGCAAATAAATATTTATATCAAGAAATAAAAAACATGATCTTTGAAGATATTTTAATTAATTTTTTAACATTTTAAATAAATAATAAAATTGATATTTTTTGTTTTGTTTTATAATAAGCGTTCAATTGATGTGTAATTAAGTAATAATTTGTATTTTAAATTCTTTAAGCTTGTTTTTTTTGGTTTTTCTAGTTTGGGAATTTTTTCATATATAAATATATATTTTTACATAATATATATAATAAATATTAATCATGTTGTAGCTCTACGCTAATTTTTTTCTAATAATGTTCTTGAAGCTATTAGCATTTTTTTTTATTTATTTGGAACAAAAATTATTATTTTACTATTTTTTGGATTTTTTTTTCTTAAAATAATAGTTTTATTTTATAGAATATAGTAAAATAATACATTTTGTTATTAATAATTAAATATTCATTAGACAAATATTTTTTTAGTACATTGATTCATCATTAGCAAGAATAAGTATTATTTTTAAACATAAATTCTTTTTTTATCATTTTTTTCTTAATACATAAGATTAAGTTTAAATTTTTAGTTCAACTTGAATGGAATAGATTTTTCGATGGAAATTGAGCTTATTATTTAGTTAATTTTTGTTTCTAAGCTGAGTTAGTTGTCTTCATCGGATGTTAGTTTTTTTGTAAGGTTAGTTGGTTTAGTCCTCTTTTTCAGTTGTTTTCTATTAAAATATTAAAAATAAATATTAAAAATTATTTTTTTTTATATTAATTATTATTAATAAGCTTACACTTTGTAACTTTTCTTTTGCTGATTCTTTGGTGTCGTCAAAGGCTGATTCCCCTAATTAGTTTAAATTTTTTAAAAAATATTAGTTTTTTTGTTAGGATTTGTTAAAATATATTTTATTATATATTGCATAGACATTTATTTATATTCATTTCATTCAATCACATGCATATCTTTACAAAAAAAAAAATAATAATTTTTATTTAAAATTAAAAAAAAATAAATTTGTACTTTTTTATATTTTTTTTATAATAATTAATTAATTAATATTAAAAATAATAAATTAAAAAAAAAATAAAGCAATATTAATATCAAACGGTGGTTCAAAAAAAGTGCTTTATAATACTTTTTATTATAAGGGAAGATATTTCTTATTGCTGTGATACAAGAAATAGATCATTAAAGTTTAAAAAGTTATAAAGCTAAGTGAGTTTTTTTTTAATTAAAAGGTATTTAATGTTTAAATTAAATTATTTTAATTTATTTTAAATATTTTATTGATTTTTATTTTATTAATTTTTAAAAATTAATGAAAAATTTAAAAAAATTAAAAATAAAAATTTTAAAATATTTAATTTTTTAAATATTTTATTAATTTTTATATAATTAATTATTAATTAATTTAAAAATTAATAAAATATTTAAAAAAATAATTATTTTAATTTTTCAAAATTTTTAATTTTTTAAATATTTTATTAATTTTTAAATTAATTAATTATATAAAAATCAATAAAATATTTTTAAATATTAATGAAACATTTAAAAAATGTTTTATTAATTTTTATATAATTAAAAAAAATATTTAAAAAAAAAAATTTTAAAAATTAAAATAATTAATATTTATGTAATAAATAATTAATATTTTTTTAAATATATAAAAAAAATATTTAAATAAAAAATATTATAGCATTATTTTTATCCAAAAAAATAATGCAAATATTTATTTAAATTTTTTTTTATTTATTTAAATTTAAACATTTTCAACCTTTTTTTTTATTAACGTGCATGGAGCAGGATAGTGGATACAACACAAATAATTTTTTTATGAGAATATTAGAAGCGGTGAGATTATTAAATATTTAATAACTATCTTATATTAATAGCCATTATGGGGTATTTTTAATATTATATATATTTGTATAATAATTCTAAATATATATTTTTTGTATATTTTGGTCTAATATTTCGTGCCTATATTTTGTTGCATTTGGATATTCCAAATAACATTTACACACAATCATAAATTTTCATCAATCAAAAAATAAAATTAAAAAAAATATTTAAATAAATAAATTAATACATCTATAATAATACTGTTCAACATTTACAAAAACATATAATTTTTGAAAAAATATAAAATTCATTCCGATAAATATAATTTTTTTTATATAAAAAAAAATATTTAAAAAAATTAAGCTGAAAAAAAAATGTGAAAAATTCAAACCATAGCAATTTTTGGTAAATATATATAAAAAAAAAATATAAAAAATTTTTGTGATAATGATGATTATTGCTTTGTTCTACCTGTAGGGTCATAGGGGCTTCGCACAAAGTGACTTCCTCCAAAGTCTTCGAACATAAGGGAAGATGACAATCGAATATCTGTATTGTCAATTAGTGTCGTCGAGTCGCAACTTGTCATACTGCCTGACATTTGTGAGTTGCCATCATTCGTAAAGGTTGCATTTGTCGCTGTCGATCCTGTTTCAATGCTTTCTGTGCTCGTAAGCAATTGTTCTTGTGTCGCACTGTTAATGGAATCACTTGAAAATTCCTTTTGCATGACAACAGTTTCTGTCAAAGTATGTGTTATAATTTGTCGTCCGCCTTGCGTCGTAGTTGTTGTTGTATGCAATTCGAATCCATGCGGTTCTTCTAACGAATCACGTTCGAGTCTTTGACGCGCGATGGCTTGTTGAAGTTCAATTGAATCAATACTTTCACTTTTTCTTACGTCATTGAGCGCTTGTTCAATTGAATCGCTGCGAGAAGTACTTTTTGTGGTTGTGCCATCGCCTTTTTTGACTTCGATTGAGTCAATGGAGCTGCTCATGACATCAGCATTGGTATTATTACGTTCAAGACTATCGGTTGAAGCATTTTTTCCTGATTCTTTATCATACAAGGATTTTGAAGGCTTTGACGAACCATCCAAGCTGTCAGTTGAAACTTCCATTACGTTCAACGAATCATCGTCATCGGGTCGGGTAACTTCAGTTTTCGTAACTTGTGTTACTTTGACAGGTCCGCCGTCACGTTGAACGCTCGAAGTTACAGTTGTCGTAACAACTTTCGTGATTTTTTTCCCATTTGAACTGTCACTTCGATTCGATTCATCAGATCGTGACAAAAGTAAAGCAGCTTCTTCTTTCGCTTTGATTTCTAACAAAACAGCTTCAAGACTCGCATTTTCGAGCGCCTCAAATTCTTTCAAACTTGACATACTGATGTCATCTCCGTGAATCTTGATGATTTTAGGTTTGCCGCCGCTACTTCCATTACTCAAGGATTCTTGCGAACTTTGGGCTTGCTTTCTGTTCTCCAAAGAGATCACATGTTCCAAGCTTTCGAATTCTTGCAAACTGCTCATTGAAATGTTATCGTTCTCACGTTGATGAATTTTACGTGCGATTGAATCGTAATCCGGGGTACTTGAAAATGAATCTTTGAAACTACTGATTCGTGAACTTCCAACCTCGAAATCTGTATCTTCCTCTTTGATGTCTTCCAAAATGTTGCTTTGAAGGTCATATGGATATCGCAAGTTGCCCGGATCATTCAATTGCATCTCAACCCATCTCTTGCTGCCTTCCAGAGGATATCCGTTTCCGATATCTCGCGAATCTTGATCCATCGGAGGACTTTCTTCAAAGTCAAAGGGAACATCTTCATGATGGGCGTAAATTTGGGCAGCATCTGTCGAAGCAGGAGCTGATTTCACTAAAATTCGTTCGACATCTTCGTCATGTTTCTTTTCGCGTTTGACTTTTTGAATGCCCAAAGCTTTGCCTTCAGTATCAAACTCATGAGCTTCCTTCGCGACTTCTTCAACGATGACAAATTCATCGGAAATGTCAGGTTGTTCTAACATTTCAAAAGAATCTGAACCAGGAGATGGCGGTTTATCTTCATCGCTGTCAAACCCTCCATAACGTTCGATTTCTTGTGCTTTGTATTTCTTTTCAATCATTTCGTGATATTGTTCCTCTGTCATTTTATATTCTACTTGTTGTGCGTATTGTATTGGTGAGGTAGCTGTCGTTCGTTCTTCGATCTCTTGACGGAACTTTTCCACAGGGATCTCGTCTTCAGATGACGTTATCATGACATCATCTGTCACTTGGATATCTGGGATGTTTTGAATGGCGGGAGAAACGCGTCTTTCGACAATTGGCGCATGTTCTTCCAATTCTGCATGAACATCTTCGACAATTGTCTCGATTGTCGAGTACGATGGAGATCGTGAACGTTTGATATCCAAATCTGGCACTATTTCTTCGAGCTTTTCACGTTTTTCCTTCTTTCGTGCTTGTGCATTGGGCAATCGGAACGATCTCGCATATTCGGATTCATATCGATCGTAATCTGAATCTGAATCGGAACGATCTCCGCCGCTTTGAGGAATGGCAACTGGGAATGCGTGTTTTGGTTCTTCTTCATGAACGATCATTTCGTCTTCCAATTCAGATGAATCAAACGAACTTGGTTGAGTTTCGTCAGTTGCTTTGAACAAACCGATTGGGTGAACGCTTGTACTGTCATTTCGACGATGTCCCTTACGTTTTGTTGGTTCAGTTTCAACTTCAGTTTGTTCAGTTGTTACAGTTGTAGTTGATATTTGTGTGTTTACATCTGTGAAAAGTTGCGTTTGATCATGCATCACAGACGATGTCATAGTTAAAGAATCAATTCTTTCATTATCTTTTAGTTCAACAGGAGTAGTTGCTGCATCATCAGTCGATCTTGACATATAACCTTTGCCTGATTCGTAACTTCCGAGTACAGAATCTACAAGTTCAGCGCCCTCTGGCATGTTTTCCATGACAGTTTCGATATTTGAAGCACTTGACAAACTCATACTGAGGATACTTCCATCCTCGAGACTTCCGAATTTGACATCTTCGATACTTGAAGCTAGTTTTTGCTCATCAAGACGCTCCAAACGTTCAATTGAATCGGATTTCGCATCTTCATGGAAGATCATTTCGTGTGATCGTTTCAAACTTGAACTCAAACTTTCTGTTTCAAGTAAGATTCCGGGTTGTTTATCCTCTAAACTGCCCGATTTATCGCTGTCATCATGAACTAAATCGTCTTCTTCTTGTTCATCAGGCAAAATATCCGCTTCACATTCTTCCATTTGGGAAGGTACGAGAGTTTCTGCCTCTGAAGCTTCAATACTTGCCAAATTTCCTGAACTTTCAGAGTCGAAACTCTTCATGCTGGGAGTTTGTAACGTACTGATGGCGCTATGATAGTCTGTCGCTCCCGAACCAGCAATTGTGGATTGACTATGAGCTGTTTCGTATTCACTTGCGGTATTTCCTGTTCCAAGCAAATGCGAAAAATCAGAAGATACAGGACGACTTCGATCTGTATCTGTGCGTTCAATGCTTTGATAACTCGTTTCATCGCTGCCTGTTTCAGGATCTGTGGTTGAATATCGATTTCCGTTGGATTTTACGCCTTTTCTCAATACAACTTCATGTTCGGATGAATCTTGACGCGAATCTTCACTTTCGGAAGGAGCTTGAATCTTAATTAACGAAGTTTCATGAGAAATTTGAGAAATGTGTTCCTCAGGATGTGATTCAAGGACTTGTTGATGCGGAATGAGACTTATTTCAAATTCTGATGGACTTTGTTTAATCAATTGCCCGTCTTTGACAACTTCAATGAGTTCTTCGTGTACAGCGTCGAGGGATTCTTTGATTTCTTCGAAAGCTTCGTCGACTGCCATTTCCTGAGTGCGAGTCAATTCCTTTTCTGTGACTTTTTCGAAGGAAACTTGAGGTTTTTCTTTGATAACCTCAATAGCTGTTGCTTTAGCGGTTGTTATTTCCTGCCCGAATTCAACGGGTTTCTCGAGTTGAATGACTTTCTCAATCGGGGAATGAACGATTGGCTTCCATTGTTTGTTCGTCGAAGAAGATTCAAGTTCCAAAACTGATGGAACGTCTTTTTTCTCTGAAATTTCAGTTTCACTCTTTTCGTGACTCAGTTCGAGTTCTTCTTGTAAAGCTTCTTCTTCCAACTTTTCCTCGTCGATGTCAGGACGAACTAAATGCTTGCCGATTTCTGCATCATCGACAACATTTATCGTCTTTTCATCGTAAATTTCGAGGCCTTGATGCACAAAATCCGTTTTTGTGGGTTCTTCTTCGTCGATGGAGATTTGATAGCCTTCGTTATCGAAAGCGAATTCGTCGCGTTTTTGCGTTGCGGTTTTTGTGATGATATTGTCACTTTTGTCCCCAATGTAAAATGCGGCGGGACTGTCATCTTCATCTATAGATGGCGCTGTGTCTTTTGACAATTGAGCCGTAACGCCGTGATGCTCGGAGATTTCAGCTTCTGTGTCGTCTTCGGCATGACGTTCGACATATTCGCCTTTGAGTGAAACAGAAATTGAATCATCGAGCTCAGCTTTGTCGTCGCTACTTGATTTTTTCTTTTGATCATGACTTTTGAGAGATTCGCTTGGATCTGAAATTGGAAAACTTTCGTCTTCCAAACGATCATCAACGTTGAAGGAATCTTGTTTGATCTCGGGCACGTCGCTGCTTTCCGTTTCGAGAGATCTACTTTCGTCGGTTGTCTTCAAGGAGATTCCTTGACGCGGTTTTGGCACAGGAGGCGTTTCTTGCTCAAGTTGTTTCTTCGTCGAATCGAGCGTTTCCCAAAATTCGCGACGTTGCGGAAAACTATCGCTCGTATTCTCGGATGTTGAACTGATTTGGGAGCTCGTTTCATGCTCGAAGCTCGTGTGTGAGTCAAACTTTGTGCTTGCCGGGTCATCTTGCGTGATTGAACTTTCGGTTGTGTATGACTTGGATAAGCGAGGAGTTGGTTTCGGAAGTACTTGTTGCTGTTCGACACTTTCGGTATGCACGAGAGAGTGTACAGGCTCTTCAGTTTTTGTCTCTGGCTCTATAAGAAGAAAAAATTTCGGAGAAAAAAAAAGAAAAAAAAATCGTTTTACTCTGTTTTTAGCTTTTTTTTCGAGAAAAAAACACGCGAAAGCAGCGAGACTGCACTAAAAAGCTCGTTTTCCGCAACACGCAAAAATGAGACGCAACAAAAAAACGAGCCTTGTATTCTACGGTCAAAGGTTTTTTTAAGCCAACTCCCCTTTTTTTATTTGTTATTTTTTTTTTGTCGTTAATTGACTTAAAATACGAAGTGTTCGAAAAAAAAAATTCATCATATTTTATTGAAATTTTTTTTTGTTAAATTTTTGAACTTAATATCGACTAAAACTTGAAAAAATATTTTATTTTTAATTTAATTTTTTTTATTTAGAATTTTAAAAAATTATTTTAAAAATAATTATTTTTTATTATTTTAAAATTTTTAAAGCTGAAATTTTTTCTCAAAAATTATTTTTTTAGAACTGAATTTTTCTAACAAAAAAAAATAAAATTTTAAATTTTTTTATGTATAATAATGTATAAAATAATTAATTTTTACCTGAAAATAATTAAATTTAAATTTTTCGTACAAAATTAAAAAAAATAATTAAAAAAAATAAATTAATTAAATGGCATTTTTTAATAATTAAATTTTTTGTAGAAAATAAAATAAAAAACAATGCCATTTAATTAATTTGTGTATTTTTAAATTATTTTTTTTTTATTTTTTACGAAAAATTTAAATTTAATTATTTTTAGATAAAATTAATTTAATTAATTTTTTTTTAAATTTAATTCCTTTTTTAAAAAAATTTTTTTTTATTATTTTAAAATTATTTTAATTTATTTTAATAAAAAATAATTTTTTTAAAAATTATAATTAATTTTTTAATTAATTAATTTTTAGAAAAATTTCAATAAAATATGAATTATTTTTTTTTCTCTTCAAAAAAATTTTTTAAACCAAAAAAATTTAAATTATTTTAAATGTTTAACAATTTTCATTTTTTCAAAAAAATATTGTAAAATTATCTGTGTGTGAAAATGTTATATGGGACATCATTTCTGTACAAAACTCATTTTTTTTCCAAATTTTTAATATTTAAGTAGCATTCTACTCTATTTTAGCACATTCAGTATCCACATTCCATTAAAACTGACTAAAGGAACAAAACTCTTTAATTTTTTTTAATTTTTTTACGTCAATAGTAATCAATGCAATTCACCTTGTAAGACGTCATCGGGCGTATTTGAAGCCAACTCATCGCCAGTTGTTGCCTGCGAGTTACTGTCGTCGCCCCAACTGATTTTCGAGAATTCCGGACCTGAAGTTGCTTCAACATCAGCAAAAGTCGCATCGAATTCTGTCTCTTTTTGCTCCAAATCGTCAATTTCGGACGAGAGACGATCAAATTTTCGATCAACGCGAGCACTTGGAGCTTTTTTCTTCATCGTTTCCGTGTCTTTGGGCTCGTCTTTCTCGTCAACGGAGTCTGTGAAGACAAAACGACGTTTGGGTTTTGGCGGTTGTTCGGGTTTTGAGGCAATTTTCGACGTGACTTCGTCATTCGAGACAAATTCGTCGAAGGATTTTTGCGTAAGAGACTCAATTGTGGGCGATCGAACAATAACGTTGATGCCAGTTGGGGCTTCGACATCCAAAGTGCCGTTAGTTGTCGCTTCGCCGAGCGGAAGAGAGAATTTTGACGCGTCATGCGACAGTTGGTTACTCACAATTTCGATACTGGCTTCGAGAACACTGTCAACGAGTTGATTTGCTTCAGAGTGCACAGTGTCAACTAAATCTGCAAAATTTTCATGTTTTGTTCAAAATTATATGTGAGATGCTAGTTAAGGGTGTGTGCCAACTAACATGTCTCAACAGTTGATGAGATGTGGATGATTTTGACATTGAAACATCAACTGTAATAATTAATTGACTAAATTGTGCTTTTTAACAAAAAAAATTACAAAAAATATCAGCTACGTGATTGAATTGGATGATACATGGAAATTTTATGGAAAAGCATGATGAATGAGTTTTTTCCAATTATTTTTTTTAACATACTTCAACGTCACAGAATTTATGATGTTTTCACACACAGAACATTAATTGTTAAACATTTAAATAATTTTTGTTATTCCCTTAAAACATATTTTTTTTTGACAATTACAAATTTGATAAATATTAAATTAATTTTTTTTACTGAGTTTTCTATTTTTTTGTGCAAATTTTTAAATTAATTAATTTATTTTATTTTTAATAATTCTATTTTTTTTTTTTCAAATTGCTCAAAAATAATAATTTTATGAAAAAAAATTATTTGTTGTGTTTTTTCAAAGATTTGCAATTTTTTGCGAATTTTTAATTCTTTTTTTTTTAATTTTTAAATTAATTAAAATTAAAAATTTGAAAAAAAAAACTGAAAGTTTTACAATTTTTTTTATTCAAATTTTTTAAATTATTTTTGTAGCAGTTTTTGACTAAAACTAATGTAAAAATCTTTTTCGTTAAATTAAAATGGTTTTAAAATTTATTTAAATCTGAAGAATGATTTTATTATTTGAATTTTAATTTTTGAGAAATTTTTTATGTTTGAAATAAGCAAAATATTGAATTATTTTAAATATTAATTTTTTATGAAATAATTTTTTTTTATTAATTTTTAATTAAATAAATTTTATTATTTTTTTTTACTAAAATTTTTAATTTTTTTTTAATAAATTTTAAAAATTTTTAAAAAATAGTTTTTAATTTTTTTTAAAATTAATTAATTATTTTATTTTTTTAAGTTCACGTTTGTTGAATAAATTTTATTTTTAATTTTTTGAGCAATTTTTTTTTTATATTTTTATTCTTAAAAAAAATTTATTTCTTACTTTTACTTTTTTTTATTTTTTTTTTTTTCCGAAAATTTCAAATTTGTAATTATCAAAACCATCCCAAGTTAAAAACAAAAAAGTTAGTGTAACATTTAAAAAAAAATTTCCTTTGTTAAATTTTTGTTATTTATTTTTACCTTTTTGTATTTCAGAGGAAAGTGTGTGGATTTGCCGATCACTCTCTGCCGCAATGGAAGTGCTTGATACGTTACTCTCCTCTTCTGTAAATTTTTCGTGGATATGCAAAAAAAATGTTTTCATGTAATTTTCTATTTTGTATTTTTACATGGCGATAATTAATTGGGCGCGACTATGATCAACTAAGCAAAAATGAACCAAAATACAAAATTTACTCTCAATCAATCCGACATTCATTCAAGATGTTTTTTTTTTCATTTCATTTCATGATATTTACGTTTTGTTTTTAAATTTTACCATTTCCATTGACAGGACATTCGATATCACTGACATCTGTGTGAACGTCATGTTCGCGCGGATCTTTCAGATGTTTTCGCTCTTTGCGCGAATCAAAGGCTCCCGTATGCGCTTCGTGGATCTCCGACTGTTCGAGGGTGTCTTGCAACGCTCTGTGCACCTCGTTGGGAGTCGCAGTTTGTGCACGTGACAAATCCTCGTCATCCGTATTGCAAGCCATATCTTCGGTATCTGTCACGGGATTCATCATTCCATCGGGACTGGGCGAAATTTTGCGGATAATTGGCGTTAAGCGTCGATTATTCTTCAATCCGGGCTTATTGACGTCGAGACAATCCATCGACGAGACAGAAGTGCAATAATTTTCTTGATTTAAAGCGCTTATGGGACGCGAATCTGGCGACTTTCGTGCCGCCATGCATTCTTCGCCGCCCGAAAAACACTCTTCATCTGTCATCGTGTCGTTACTATTCAAAATTGTCGCAATTTCCAAAGTTGGTCTTCTTTTGTCATTACATTTTCCTTTGGCGCCATCATCATCAAAGTCCATTTCTTCGACATCAGTATGGGCGCCATCTTGATTCTCATTTACAATCAAAAATCCGCTGTTTTTTGCTGAATTTTTAGTTTTTCCGCCTTTTCTACGTCGCAATTCGCATGAACCCGATGCAAAATTTGACGTCGTTTCCCCTCCCATTGCCAATTCCTCCGTATCTGTCAACGGGTTGTCATTTATTTGAACACCCAATGTGCTCATTGACGACACTGGACGACTCACAGGCTTGTCTTTGTCAATTGTTTTCTCATTTTCTTCGACATTACCGCCATCTATCTCAGGCAATTGTTCGAGAACGTAATTACTTTCGTCGTAATTTTCGCCATCATCCATTTCATCGGCGTGATCTTCGCAATCTGTGACACCCCCGTCGTCGTAATTATCGATGCCAAGCATGAAATTGTCTCCAATTGGCAACACTTCGACTTGGGGTTGTCCATTTTCGTCGTCTTTAAAGATTCGTAGTTCGCGATGCGGCGATGGGAGGGGAACATCGATCGAGAGACGGGCATCAAGTAAGCCTTCGCAATCACTCAAAGCGCCCATGTCTTCTTCATCGGTATCGCGATGATCTTTTATCACTGCTTTCGGTATGATTTGCTTCCATAATTGACATTTTGGATATGAAACAGCGCCCTCTTCCGTTTCACTGTCGCCCGAATCGAGATCTTCAACATCTGTCAATGCATCGTCTTTGCTCACTGGGATTTCTAAACCTGTTGATTTTTTTGCAGCTTTTTTCGCTGTAGATGGCGTGTCAGTTGCGAAAGTTATGTTTATTTCGGGAAAAGTCATGGATTTGCTCATTTTCATGAGTTCCGGATCTAAATCTTCAGCATCACTCGCTTCAAAGGTCATTTCATCCGCATCATGAATATTTATCGCGGGAGCACTTGCTTTCCTCGGTTTCTTCTCGTCATCGGAAAAAAGCATATTTTCGACGTCGGATTTTGCGTCATTTATCGAACCACGTGCCTGATGGTGTTTCGCATGTAAATGATGTCTCGGAGGATGGCGCGTTTTTACAGGTTCCTCATCGCTATCACTGTCGGAGGAAACAACTTTTGTCTTTGGAATGTACGTGCTCGGGCGTTTTTTGCTCGCATCATGAATATCAATCGATCCGCCATCTTCCAAAATGATCGGTTTGTCATCATACTCGTATTTTATTTCCGTTTCAGGTTCTTCGGGGCCCGAATCTTGCATATCTTCGCAATCTGTTGTGCCGGCATGCGCTTCATTTTCAACGACGAGCAAATTTTTCGACGAACTTTTGACGGAAGTTGGCGCGTCTTTTTTCTTCGTGCCGAAATAAGCGGCAGATTCGTCAATTTGACCTTGATCTAAGAACTCGTCGAGCGTAATTTTGGCGTCGTAATCTTTGGTATCGTAATTTTCGCGCTCTGAGTCGGAGGAAAAGTTTTCGATGTCAGTTAGAGATCCACGAGGCTTTTTTGTCGTAGCTGCGAGAAGACCATTCATCATTTTTTGCTCCGTGTCAGAGTCGAGATCTTCGATATCGGTTTTGGCATCGTCGATGCATAAGCCTTTGGATTCGGTGTCGGGTGTTTCGCATTCGTCGACGGAAATGGAAATTACAGGAATTTCAGAAGTTGCCATTTTTTCGTAAGTTATTTTCCTAAATTATATATTTTTTATTTATTTTTAAATCTAATTAAAAATTATTAACCTAACCTTTAAAGTTTAAATTTAAAAAATTATTATTTTTATTTATTTATTTTTTTTTATAATTTTTTTTTATTTTAAAAACTTAAAATAAACCTTTTAATATTTTTAGATCTTTAAATTAATAATTTTTTTACAATTTAATTTCTGAACCAAAAAAAAAATTTTTTTTGAAAATCAATTTTAAATAATTTTTAAGCTTGAAAATCATTAAATTGGCCTTCAAAATAAAAATTACGTATTTTTTACGTAAAAATTACGTATTTTTTTACGTAAAAATTACGTATTTTTTATTTTTCAATTTTCAAACTTAAGAACCTTCAAAAAGACATTCAAAGTCATTTTCCGTAATTTTTGATGAATTTGATAAAAACTTTTTAAGTTCATCTTGAATTATTTTTTTAAAGTATTTTTTTTAATGCAAGATTTATTTTAAATTTTTAAAATAAAAAAAAATATTTATTTAAATTATTTTTTTTTAATTTATTAATTTTTTTTAAATTCGAATTTTTTTAATATATAATATATAATTTTTTTAAAATTCTATTAATTTTTTAAGTTTAATTTTTAATTTAAATATATTCGTTTAACCTTTGAGAGAACAATTTTTTGGTATTTTTAACATCAAACACTTACATATAACCCCTTTATAATGGCTTTATTTATTTGCAATTTTAATATAAAAAATTCTTAATTTTTAGATTTTTGCAAAACAAGGAAAAGAAAGTGAAAATTTGTGATTTTTTGTTTGAAGACACATACACAATATTCAAAAAAATCGGACAAAAATCAAAATAAAAGGTCTCGAGAGAGGAAAAAAAGAAGCAAAAGTCATTTTTGTCTACGAAGCGTTCTCGTACTTACCTGATCCATAGTCAAATTTGTGTTTTTTGCGTTGCGGCGTGACAACTTGGAAATCGAGAATTGGCGAGAGACGACTTTCAAGCACGACACCAGATGGCGCGGGCGTCGGTTCCATTTGTGCTTTCTGCAAACGACGTTCGTGCTCGTCTATCGCTTGAACAACCTTCAAATCGAGTTGTTGCTTCGTTTGCGAGGTAAGTTCAAGAGCATCGTCAACTTCAATGATGTCAGATTTGCGGAAACGTTCTTTCTCTGCTTTGCGTTCTTGCTTACTGGGACTTGCTGCGCGTCGTTTGACAACTTTGACGACACTGATGTCGTCTTTGTCGTGATCCGAACTCGAAGATGGCAGAGCAATGGAATCGGAGAGACTTGAATCTGTCGTTTCGATGAAACTGTCGGATTGTTTGTCGTCGCATCGCGATGGAGGCGCCCGATAAATGACTTCGATGGATTTCGAGGCGTCAACTGTTCGAGTAAAAACTTCACTGGTTATAACGTTACCGTTTCGCTGCAACCTGCTTGGGCTGCTTGGCATGGAAGTGGATATCTCACCGTGTTCGAAGACGATGCTGTCCTTGTACGAATATTGCATGGCGGATTTGCAACGAATTTCTTCCTTTGCGGCGGATGTTGACTCAGTTTTTACGGGTTTTGTGTCTTTTTTCTCGGGAACTGATTTTCGTTGTGTCGTCGTTGTTGTTGTCGTAATTAGCCGAGTACTTGGAGCTTTTACTTGTTTAACTTGTTTTTCCTCCCGACTCGTTGAAACAGTTTTCTCTACTTTTCCTGGTTTTGAGACAGTTTTTGTTACATTTTGGGTCTTTTTCGCTACAGTTGAAGCTGTTACTGAACTTGCTTTTGTTGGAATTTTCGTCGTTTTTACAGCTTTAACGGGAGGTTTACTCTCAGTTTGTTTCGTCGGAATGAGACTTATGTTCTTTTTCTCTTTTTCAGCTTTGTTCATTGTCCATCGAGTAGATGATGCTGACTCTGAATTACTTTTCGCAACGATTTTGTGAACTACTTGAGTTTTTTCTTCAGCAGCTGTTTTCGCGCTGAACGAAGAACTCTTCTCTTTAATCGATTTTTTCACAATTTTCTTCGTTTTTGAGTCATCGACGGTTGTTTGAGCAGTAAGAACTGTCGTAATATCGCCCGTTATCAAAAGATTTTCTTTGTCGGGAGAATCGCTGTGTTTCGAGTCAATTGAAGTCGATTTTTTGAGAGAATATTCGATAAGTTTGTTATCTTTGTCTTTCTCCTTGGGATCTTTTGCTTTAGGCGGCAATTGACGTGCAGGGCTGCTTGTGACAGAACGTTCTTTCAAAGTTACAGGCTTGCCGATTTTTTGATCGCGTGACACTGTTGATTGCATATATCCGTGAACGCGGGAAATTGTCTTCGTAGTTGTCATTGTCGTATGAGTTGAAGATGTCGAAGCGCTTGAATCGAGATTTTTCACGTTAATAGTTGTAGTAGTTGCTTTGGAAACATGAATTGAGGAGCTTTTCTGCTTTTGAGCGGAGGTTGGAGCTTCAGCACGTTTTATTTTTGTGACAGCAATTTGTTTTCGCTCTTTTATGGGACGTTCGATTGATTCACGTTTCGGTAATTTACTTTCTTTTTCGACTTTTTTCTTGATTTCAGGTTTTTTCGAGGGAATTTTGGGAGTTTCTGTCTTAACTTCTTTCAATTTTTCGTTTGATGTGAAATCTTTGAGAGTTTTTTCGACTATTGATTCGATGATGGAGCAACTTTCGGTATTTTCAGTTGCTTCGCTTTGCGGAGAACCGCTGTGATGTAAACTATCAGTAGAAATTTTTATCTTGTCTGTGGATTTGGGACTCGAATGAGCACTTGATTCTTGAATTACTTCCAAAACTTCGCTCATTTTTTTCATGTGAATTTCAGAAGCAATTAATTCATCATCTGTGTCGATTGAAGTTTCGCCCAATTTGTTAACAGAATCGGATGAAATGTCAGAAGCTGCGTTTTCTGACAACGACATTGATCGTTCGAATTCTGTGACGTGCTCATGCGTGCAAGAAGTGACACTTGTTTTGCCATCGTCGCCTGCAATTGATTCAACGTGATCGCTGTAAGTTCCTGTTGTGCTTGTCGTTGAAGTTGGCGAAGGAATTTCTGTCTTTTTCACTTCTTTGGTTTGTTGTTCGACAACGGTTTGACTGACACTCGTCGATACGGAAGTCAAGCTTTGGATATTTTCGAGCGTTTGACTCGTTAGTTCGCTAACATATGTCATGGAGGATGGAGTCAAGTCCGTCAAGTTTGGAGAGTCGTCTTCAGGCTCCTGCATAACAGGATGCGAAGTTTCAGATACTTGAGCAAATTGGAGAGACTTGCAACTTTGAACGGTTTGATTGCTGTCGTGTGAGATATCGGAATGAGATATTTCAGCGACAGTTTCTTTCTTTTCGGATTCCACTCTGTCTGATTTATACGTTTTACTTTCGGGCATAAAACTATATTCAGCGGCGGTTTTTGTTGGTTGACGCGGATCAGAACTAAGTGGAATAACTGATTCAACGATTTCTTTAGAAATGGCGGAAGTTTGAGCAGAATGAACTGATTCCTTATCTGTTTTTTGAACGATGTCTACAACTTTTGTGGTAGAAATAATTTCAACTTTTTCATCTTTCGATGGTTGAGGCGATTCAAATTTTGAATCATCATCTTTTTCTGAAGGCAAAGACTTCAAAGGTTCATCAGGAGATTTAGATTTTTTATCTTCAATTTTATCTGAAGGCAAAGATGTCAATGGTTCTTTGACAGAAGGCTCTGGAGATTCTGTTTTTGAATCTTCAGGCTCAATAGGTTGAATTCCAATGAATTTCAACTTGTCGTCGACTGATTTTTGAGAAATAACAGATGTTGTTATAGTTTCAACAATTTTAGTTGAAGTAATAGATTCAACTTTTTCTTCTCTCGATGGTTCAGGAGATTCAGGTTTTGAATCTTCATCTTTTTCTGAAGGCAAAGATTTCAAAGGTTCATCGAAAGTTTTTACTTCTTCGGGTTTCTTTTCTTCAACTTTATCTGAAGGCAAAGATTTCAATGGCTCATCGAAAGTTTTTACTTCTTCAGGTTTCTTTTCTTCAACTTTATCTGAAGGCAAAGATTTTAATGGCCCATCCGAAGAAGCATAAGGAGATTCTGGTCTTGAATCTACATCTTTATCTGAAGGCAAAGATTTCAAAGGTTCATCGAAAGGTTTTACGTCTTCAGGTTTCTTTTCTTCAACTTTATCTGAAGGCAAAGATGTCAATGGTTCTTCGAGAGAAGGCTCTGGAGATTCTGTTTTTGAATCTTCATGCTCAATAGGTTGAATTCCAATGAATTTCAACTTGTCGTCGACTAATTTTTGAGAAATAACAGATGTTGTTATAGTTTCAACAATTTTAGTTGAAGTAATAGATTCAACTTTTTCATCTCTCGATGGTTCAGGAGATTCAGGTTTTGAATCTTCATCTTTTTCTGAAGGCAAAGACTTCAATGGTTCATCGAAAGATTTGACATCTTCAAGTTTCTTTTCTTCTACTTTATCTGAAGGCAAAGATTTCAAAGGTTCATCGAAAGGTTTTACGTCTTCAGGTTTCTTTTCTTCAACTTTATCTGAAGGCAAAGATGTCAATGGTTCTTCGAGAGAAGGCTCTGGAGATTCTGTTTTTGAATCTTCATGCTCAATAGGTTGAATTCCAATGAATTTCAACTTGTCGTCGACTAATTTTTGAGAAATAACAGATGTTGTTATAGTTTCAACAATTTTAGTTGAAGTAATAGATTCAACTTTTTCTTCTCTCGATGGTTCAGGAGATTCAGGTTTTGAATCTTCATCTTTTTCTGAAGGCAAAGATTTCAAAGGTTCATCGAAAGTTTTTACTTCTTCGGGTTTCTTTTCTTCAACTTTATCTGAAGGCAAAGATTTCAATGGCTCATCGAAAGTTTTTACTTCTTCAGGTTTCTTTTCTTCAACTTTATCTGAAGGCAAAGATTTCAAAGGTTCATCGAAAGTTTTTACTTCTTCAGGTTTCTTTTCTTCATCTTTATCTGAAGGCAAAGATTTCAATGACTCATCGAAAGATTTTACGTCTTTAGGTTTATTTTCTTCAACTTTATCAGAACGCAAAGATTTCAAAGGCTCATCGAAAGATTTTACATCTTCAGGTTTCTTTTCTTCAACTTTATCTGAAGGCAAAGATTTCAATGGCTCATCGAAAGGTTTCTTTTCTTCAACTTTATCTGAAGGCAAAGATTTCAAAGGTTCATCGAAAGTTTTTACTTCTTCAGGTTTCTTTTCTTCATCTTTATCTGAAGGCAAAGATTTCAAAGGCTCATCGAAAGGCTTTACGTCTTCAGGTTTCTTTTCTTCAACTTTATCTGAAGGCAAAGATTTCAATGGCTCATCGAAATTTCAATGGCTCATCGAAAGGTTTCTTTTCTTCAACTTTATCTGAAGGCAAAGAAGGCAAAGATTTCAAAGGTTCATCGAAAGGTTTTTACAAAGATTTCAATCTTCAGGTTTCTTTTCTTCAACTTTATCTGAAGGCAAAGATTTCAAAGGTTCATCGAAAGTTTTTACTTCTTCAGGTTTCTTTTCTTCAACTTTATCTGAAGGCAAAGATTTCAATGGCTCATCGAAAGGCTTTACGTCTTCAGGTTTCTTTTCTTCAACTTTATCTGAAGGCAAAGATTTCAATGGCTCATCGAAAGGTTTCTTTTCTTCAACTTTATCTGAAGGCAAAGATTTCAATGGCTCATCGAAAGGCTTTACGTCTTCATGCTTCTTTTCTTCAACTTTATCTGAAGGCAAAGATTTCAATGGCTCATCGAAAGGCTTTACGTCTTCATGCTTCTTTTCTTCAACTTTATCTGAAGGCAAAGATTTCAATGGCTCATCGAAAGGTTTCTTTTCTTCAACTTTATCTGAAGGCAAAGATTTCAAAGGTTCATCGAAAGTTTTTACTTCTTCAGGTTTCTTTTCTTCAACTTTATCTGAAGGCAAAGATTTCAAAGGTTCATCGAAAGTTTTTACTTCTTCAGGTTTCTTTTCTTCAACTTTATCTGAAGGCAAAGATTTCAATGGCTCATCGAAAGGTTTCTTTTCTTCAACTTTATCTGAAGGCAAAGATTTTAATGGCTCATCCAAAGAAGCATAAGGAGATTCTGGTCTTGAATCTACATCTTTATCTGAAGGCGAAGATTTCAATGGCTCATCGAAAGGTTTTACATCTTCAGGTTTCTTTTCTTCAAATTTATCTGAAGACAAAGATTTCAATGGCTCATCGAAAGGTTTCTTTTCTTCAACTTTATCTGAAGGCAAAGATTTCAATGACTCATCGAAAGGCTTTACGTCTTCAGGTTTCTTTTCTTCAACTTTATCTGAAGGCAAAGATTTCAAAGGTTCATCGAAAGTTTTTACATCTTCAGGTTTATTTTCTTCAAATTTATCTGAAGGCAAAGATTTCAATGGCTCATCGAAAGGTTTCTTTTCTTCAACTTTATCTGAAGGCAAAGATTTCAAAGGTTCATCGAAAGTTTTTACTTCTTCAGGTTTCTTTTCTTCAACTTTATCTGAAGGCAAAGATTTCAAAGGTTCATCGAAAGTTTTTACTTCTTCAGGTTTCTTTTCTTCAACTTTATCTGAAGGCAAAGATTTCAATGGCTCATCGAAAGGTTTCTTTTCTTCAACTTTATCTGAAGGCAAAGATTTCAATGGCTCATCGAAAGGTTTCTTTTCTTCAACTTTATCTGAAGGCAAAGATTTTAATGGCTCATCCAAAGAAGCATAAGGAGATTCTGGTCTTGAATCTACATCTTTATCTGAAGGCGAAGATTTCAATGGCTCATCGAAAGGTTTTACATCTTCAGGTTTCTTTTCTTCAAATTTATCTGAAGACAAAGATTTCAATGGCTCATCGAAAGGTTTCTTTTCTTCAACTTTATCTGAAGGCAAAGATTTCAATGGCTCATCGAAAGGTTTCTTTTCTTCAACTTTATCTGAAGGCAAAGATTTCAATGGCTCATCGAAAGGTTTTTCATCTTCAGGTTTCTTTTCTTCAAATTTATCTGAAGGCAAAGATTTCAATGGCTCATCGAAAGGTTTCTTTTCTTCAACTTTATCTGAAGGCAAAGATTTCAAAGGTTCATCGAAAGTTTTTACTTCTTCAGGTTTCTTTTCTTCAACTTTATCTGAAGGCAAAGATTTCAAAGGTTCATCGAAAGTTTTTACTTTTTCAGGTTTCTTTTCTTCATGTTTATCTGAAGGCAAAGATTTCAATGGCTCATCGAAAGGTTTCTTTTCTTCAACTTTATCTGAAGGCAAAGATTTTAATGGCTCATCCGAAGAAGCATAAGGAGATTCTGGTCTTGAATCTACATCTTTATCTGAAGGCAAAGATTTCAAAGGTTCATCGAAAGTTTTTACTTCTTCAGGTTTCTTTTCTTCAACTTTATCTGAAGGCAAAGATTTCAATGGCTCATCGAAAGGCTTTACGTCTTCAGGTATCTTTTCTTCAACTTTATCTGAAGGCAAAGATTTCAAAGGTTCATCGAAAGGCTTTACGTCTTCAGGTTTCTTTTCTTCAACTTTATCTGAAGGCAAAGATTTCAAAGGTTCATCGAAAGGCTTTACGTCTTCAGGTTTCTTTTCTTCATCTTTATCTGAAGGCAAAGATTTCAATGGCTCATCGAAAGGTTTCTTTTCTTCAACTTTATCTGAAGGCAAAGATTTTAATGGCTCATCCAAAGAAGCATAAGGAGATTCTGGTCTTGAATCTACATCTTTATCTGAAGGCGAAGATTTCAATGGCTCATCGAAAGGTTTTACATCTTCAGGTTTCTTTTCTTCAACTTTATCTGAAGGCAAAGATTTCATGCTTCTTTTCTTCAACTTTATCTGAAGGCAAAGATTTCAATGGCTCATCGAAAGGTTTCTTTTCTTCAACTTTATCTGAAGGCAAAGATTTCAATGGCTCATCGAAAGGCTTTACGTCTTCAGGTTTCTTTTCTTCAACTTTATCTGAAGGCAAAGATTTCAATGGCTCATCGAAAGATTTTACATCTTCAGGTTTCTTTTCTTCAACTTTATCTGAAGGCAAAGATTTCAATGGCTCATCGAAAGGTTTCTTTTCTTCAACATTATCTGAAGGCAAAGATTTCAATGGCTCATCGAAAGCATAAGGAGATTCTCAGGTTTCTTTTCTTCAACTTTATCTGAAGGCAAAGATTTCAATGGCTCATCGAAAGATTTTACGTCTTCAGGTTTCTTTTCTTCAACTTTATCTGAAGGCAAAGATTTCAATGGCTCATCGAAAGGTTTCTTTTCTTCAACTTTATCTGAAGGCAAAGATTTCAATGGCTCATCGAAAGGTTTCTTTTCTTCAACTTTATCTGAAGGCAAAGATTTCAATGGCTCATCGAAAGGTTTCTTTTCTTCAACTTTATCTGAAGGCAAAGATTTCAATGGCTCATCGAAAGGTTTCTTTTCTTCAACTTTATCTGAAGGCAAAGATTTCAAAGGTTCATCGAAAGTTTTTACTTCTTCAGGTTTCTTTTCTTCAACTTTATCTGAAGGCAAAGATTTCAAAGGTTCATCGAAAGTTTTTACTTCTTCAGGTTTCTTTTCTTCATGTTTATCTGAAGGCAAAGATTTCAATGGCTCATCGAAAGGTTTCATTTCTTCAATTTTATCTGAAGGCAAAGATTTTAATGGCTCATCCGAAGAAGCATAAGGAGATTCTGGTCTTGAATCTACATCTTTATCTGAAGGCAAAGATTTCAAAGGTTCATCGAAAGTTTTTACTTCCTCAGGTTTCTTTTCTTCAACTTTATCTGAAGGCAAAGATTTCAATGGCTCATCGAAAGGCTTTACGTCTTCAGGTTTCTTTTCTTCAACTTTATCTGAAGGCAAAGATTTCAAAGGTTCATCGAAAGGCTTTACGTCTTCAGGTTTCTTTTCTTCAACTTTATCTGAAGGCAAAGATTTCAAAGGTTCATCGAAAGTTTTTACTTCTTCAGGTTTCTTTTCTTCAACTTTATCTGAAGGCAAAGATTTCAATGGCTCATCGAAAGGTTTCTTTTCTTCAACTTTATCTGAAGGCAAAGATTTCAAAGGTTCATCGAAAGTTTTTACTTCTTCAGGTTTCTTTTCTTCAACTTTATCTGAAGGCAAAGATTTCAAAGGTTCATCGAAAGTTTTTACTTCTTCAGGTTTCTTTTCTTCAACTTTATCTGAAGGCAAAGATTTCAATGGCTCATCGAAAGGTTTCTTTTCTTCAACTTTATCTGAAGGCAAAGATTTCAATGGCTCATCGAAAAGTTTCTTTTCTTCAACTTTATCTGAAGGCAAAGATTTCAATGGCTCATCGAAAGTTTCTTTTTTAAGGTTTCTTTTCTTCAACTTTATCTGAAGGCAAAGATTTCAATGGCTCATCGAAAGTTTTTACTTCTTCAGGTTTCTTTTCTTCAACTTTATCTGAAGGCAAAGATTTCAATGGCTCATCGAAAGGCTTTACGTCTTCAGGTTTCTTTTCTTCAACTTTATCTGAAGGCAAAGATTTCAATGGCTCATCGAAAGGCTTTACTTCTTCAGGTTTCTTTTCTTCATCTTTATCTGAAGGCAAAGATTTCAATGGCTCATCGAAAGATTTTACATCTTCAGGTTTCTTTTCTTCAACTTTATCTGAAGGCAAAGATTTCAATGGCTCATCGAAAGGCTTTACGTCTTCAGGTTTCTTTTCTTCAACTTTATCTGAAGGCAAAGATTTCAATGGCTCATCGAAAGGCTTTACGTCTTCAGGTTTCTTTTCTTCAACTTTATCTGAAGGCAAAGATTTCAATGGCTCATCGAAAGGTTTCTTTTCTTCAACTTTATCTGAAGGCAAAGATTTCAATGGCTCATCGAAAGGTTTCTTTTCTTCAACTTTATCTGAAGGCAAAGATTTCAATGGCTCATCGAAAGGCTTTACGTCTTCAGGTTTCTTTTCTTCAACTTTATCTGAAGGCAAAGATTTCAATGGCTCATCGAAAGGTTTCTTTTCTTCAACTTTATCTGAAGGCAAAGATTTCAATGGCTCATCGAAAGGCTTTACGTCTTCAGGTTTCTTTTCTTCAACTTTATCTGAAGGCAAAGATTTCAAAGGTTCATCGAAAGTTTTTACTTCTTCAGGTTTCTTTTCTTCAACTTTATCTGAAGGCAAAGATTTCAATGGCTCATCGAAAGGTTTCTTTTCTTCAACTTTATCTGAAGGCAAAGATTTCAAAGGTTCATCGAAAGATTTTACATCTTCAGTTTTCTTTTCTTCAACTTTATCTGAAGGCAAAGATTTCAATGACTCATCGAAAGGCTTTACGTCTTCAGGCTTCTTTTCTTCAACTTTATCTGAAGGCAAAGATTTCAATGGCTCATCGAAAGGTTTCTTTTCTTCAACTTTATCTGAAGGCAAAGATTTCAATGGCTCATCGAAAGGCTTTACGTCTTCAGGTTTCTTTTCTTCAACTTTATCTGAAGGCAAAGATTTCAATGGCTCATCGAAAGGTTTCTTTTCTTCAACTTTATCTGAAGGCAAAGATTTCAAAGGCTCATCGAAAGGTTTCTTTTCTTCAACTTTATCTGAAGGCAAAGATTTCAATGGCTCATCGAAAGGCTTTACGTCTTCAGGCTTCTTTTCTTCAACTTTATCTGAAGGCAAAGATTTCAATGGCTCATCCGAAGAAGCATAAGGAGATTCTGGTCTTGAATCTACATCTTTATCTGAAGGCAAAGATTTCAAATTCTTTTACATCTTCAACTTTATCTGAAGGCAAAGATTTCAAAGGCTTCATCGAAAGATTTTTACGAAAGGCTTTCTTCAGGTTTCTTTTCTTCATCTTTATCTGAAGGCAAAGATTTCAAAGGCTCATCGAAAGGCTTTACGTCTTCAGGTTTCTTTTCTTCAACTTTATCTGAAGGCAAAGATTTCAATGGCTCATCGAAAAGTTTCTTTTCTTCAACTTTATCTGAAGGCAAAGATTTCAATGGCTCATCGAAAGGCTTTACGTCTTCAGGTTTCTTTTCTTCAACTTTATCTGAAGACAAAGATTTCAATGGCTCATCGAAAGGTTTCTTTTCTTCAACTTTATCTGAAGGCAAAGATTTCAATGGTTCATCGAAAGATTTTACATCTTCAGTTTTCTTTTCTTCAACTTTATCTGAAGGCAAAGATTTCAATGGCTCATCGAAAGATTTTACATCTTCAGGTTTCTTTTCTTCAACTTTATCTGAAGGCAAAGATTTCAATGGCTCATCGAAAGGTTTCTTTTCTTCAACTTTATCTGAAGGCAAAGATTTCAAAGGTTCATCGAAAGTTTTTACTTCTTCAGGTTTCTTTTCTTCAACTTTATCTGAAGGCAAAGATTTCAATGGCTCATCGAAAGATTTTACTTCTTCAGGTTTCTTTTCTTCAACTTTATCTGAAGGCAAAGATTTCAATGGCTCATCGAAAGGTTTCTTTTCTTCAACTTTATCTGAAGGCAAAGATTTCAAAGGCTCATCGAAAGATTTTACATCTTCAGGTTTCTTTTCTTCAACTTTATCTGAAGGCAAAGATTTCAATGGCTCATCGAAAGTTTTTACTTCTTCAGGTTTCTTTTCTTCAACTTTATCTGAAGGCAAAGATTTCAATGGCTCATCGAAAGGTTTCATTTCTTCAACTTTATCTGAAGGCAAAGATTTCAATGGCTCATCGAAAGGTTTCTTTTCTTCAACTTTTTGAAGGCAAAGATTTCAATGTTCATCGAAAGGTTTCTTTTCTTCAACTTTATCTGAAGGCAAAGATTTCAATGGCTCAGGTTTTCGAAAGGTTTCTTTTCTTCAACTTTATCTGAAGGCAAAGATTTCAATGGCTCATCCGAAAGAAGCATAAGGTTTCTTTTCTTCAACTTTATCTGAAGGCAAAGATTTCAATGGCTCATCGAAAACATCTTCAGGTTTCTTTTCTTCAACTTTATCTGAAGGCAAAGATTTCAATGGCTCATCGAAAGGCTTTACGTCTTCAGGTTTCTTTTCTTCAACTTTATCTGAAGGCAAAGATTTTAATGGCTCATCGAAAGGTTTTACGTCTTCAGGTTTCTTTTCTTCAACTTTATCTGAAGGCAAAGATTTCAATGGCTCATCGAAAGGTTTCTTTTCTTCAACTTTATCTGAAGGCAAAGATGTCAATGGCTCATCGAAAGGTTTTACATCTTCAGTTTTCTTTTCTTCAACTTTATCTGAAGGCAAAGATTTCAATTGTTTATCTAGAGGTTTTTCTTCGTTGACATCTTCTTCATCTGAAAATACTTCTGTTTGTTTCACGCCTTGTACAATTAATGTTTCGTTAGACACTCCTCCAATTATTTTGATAGATTTGTCATGTTTAGGCGAAGATGGATGTGAACCTTCAGATTCGTTGTCTGAATGAACTTCAGCGGAATGTTCAGGAGATTCTGGTTTCTTTTCTTCAATTCTATCTGAAGGCAATGTTGTCAATTGTTTATCAAGAGGTTCTTCTTCGTTGACATCTTCTTCATCTAAAAATAGTTCTGTTTGTTTCACGCCTTGTACAATTAATGTTTCGTTAGACACTCCTCCAATTATTTTAATAGATTTGTCATGTTTAGGCGAAGATGGATGTGAACCTTCAGATTCGTTGTCTGAATGAACTTCAGCGGAATGTTTAGAAGATTCGGGTTTCTTTTCTTCAGTTCTATCTGAAGGCAATGTTTTTAATTGTTTATCAAGAGGTTCTTCTTCGTTAACATCTTCTTCATCTGAAAATGCTTCTGTTTGTTTAACTCCTTGTACAATTAATGTTTCGTTAGATACTCCTCCAATTATTTTGATAGATTTGTCATGTTTAGGCGAAGATGGATGTGAACCTTCAGATTCGTTGTCTGAATGAACTTCTGCGGAATGTTTAGGAGATTCGGGTTTCTTTTCTTCGATTCTGTCTGAAGGCAATGTTTTTAATTGTTTATCAAGAGGTTCTTCTTCGTTAACATCTTCTTCATCTGAAAATGCTTCTGTTTGTTTAACGCCTTGTACAATTAATGTTTCGTTAGATACTCCTCCAATTATTTTGATATATTTGTCATGTTTAGGCGAAGATGGATGTGAACCTTCAGATTCGTTGTCTGAATGAACTTCGGCGAAATGCTCAGGAGATTCAGGTTTCTTTTCTTCAACTTTATCTGAAGGCAATGTTTTCAATTGTTTATCAAGAAATTCTTCTTCTTTGACATCTTCTTCATCTGAAAATGCTTCTGTTTGTTTCACGCCTTGTACAATTAATGTTTCATTAGACACTCCTCCAATTATTTTAACAGATTTGTCATGTTTAGGCGAAGATGGATGTAAGCCTTCAGATTCGTTGTCTGAATGAACTTCAGCGAAATGTTCAGGAGATTCAGGTTTCTTTTCTTCAACTTTATCTGAAGGCAATGTTGTCAATTGTTTATCAAGAGGTTCTTCTTCTTTGACATCTTCTTCATCTGAAAATTCTTCTATTTGTTTCACGCCTTGTACAATTAATGTTTTGTTAGACACTCCTCCAATTATTTTGATAGATTTGTCATGTCTAGGCGAAGATGGATCTTCAATTTCGTTATCTGACTGAACCTTCTCAAATATTTCAGGAGAATATGATTTTTTCTCAAAGATCTTTTCAGATGCAACTGTTGTTTGATCTTGGATAAATGAATCTTCTTCATGTTTTTCATACAATGTGCATTTTTGATCTACTTCTTCAATAAGATATTCACCTTCTTCGTTTTCATCATCTTCATCTGATAATATTTCTGTTTGTCTCATGCCGTCAACAATGAATGTTTTATTGGATACACCGCCTATTATTCTAACACATTTTTCATGTTTAGGAGAAGATGTATGTGAATCGTCGCATTCATCGTCCGTTTGAACTACATCAGATTGTAAAGAAACAATATCATCAAATTTAGGACTTCGGTGAATACTTTGTTCAATGTGTGTATGTTTGTCGAATATGCTAGATTCTTGTTCTACGTTTTCAGTTTCTTTACTAATGTCTAACGAATTCAAGGAATCAATGCTGTCGTCTTTCTTTAAAACAGATCTACAGATGAATGTTTCACTTAATTTTTCATCATGAGAAAATGTTTCAATTGTCTTTGTTATTTCTGAACGTATTTGTTCGGTTTCTTTCAATAAATTTTCATACTCAGTTTTAGGGATTATTGAAGAATACGAATCTGGATGACCAAAATCTTGACGAATTCCTGTAATATCCTTTTCTAAAACAGTTGCTTTTTGAATAACTGTTTCAACAATATCTTGTTCATCATCACTTATGTCTTTCTTTTCTTTAATCTGACTAACCAAATCGTCCTTAAGTTCTTCGAAAATACCTTCAGTTACTTCTTTCTTTTCTTGTTCAAGAGTAGTTTTGAATGTGTCGAATTTCTCAGTTACACTAGATTTGATTGTTGAAGTTTCTTCTTTAACAGTATCTTTAATATCTTTGGCAGTATCAAATGTTTTCGTTTCGAAAGTTTTTACTTCACTAACAAAATCATCTTTAACCTTTTCGAAAATATCTTCAGTATCTTTCTTTTCTTGTTCAAGAGTAGTTTTGAATGTGTCGAATTTTTCTGTAAAAGTAGATTTGATCGTTGAAGTTTCTTCCTTAACAGAGTCTTTGATATCTTTGGCAGTATCAAATGTTTTTGTTTCGAAAGTTTTTACTTCAGAAACAAAATCATCTTTAACCTTTTCGAAAATATCTTCAGTATCTTTCTTTTCTTGTTCGAGAGCAGTTTTGAATGTGTCAAATTTCTCAGTTACGGTAGATTTGATAGTTGAAGTTTCTTCTTTAACTGAGTCTTTGATATCTTTGGCAGTATCAAAGGTCTTTGTTTCGAAAGTTTTTACTTCAGAAACAAAATCATCTTTAACCTTTTCGAAAATTTCTTCAGTATCTTTCTTTTCTTGTTCAAGAGCAGTTTTGAATGTGTCGAATTTCTCAGTTACAGTAGATTTGATTGTTGAAGTTTCTTCCTTAACAGAGTCTTTGATATCTTTTGCCGTATCAAATGTTTTCGTTTCGAAAGTTTTTACTTCACTAACAAAATCATCTTTAACCTTTTCGAAAATGTCTTCAGTATCTTTCTTTTCTTGTTCGAGAGTAGTTTTGAATGTGTCAAATTTCTCAGTTACGGTAGATTTGATAGTTGAAGTTTCTTCTTTAACAGAGTCTTTGATATCTTTGGCAGTATCAAAGGTTTTCGTTTCGAAAGTTTTTACTTCACTAACAAAATCATCTTTAACCTTTTCGAAAATGTCTTCAGTATCTTTCTTTTCTTGTTCGAGAGTAGTTTTGAATGTGTCGAATTTCTCAGTTACGGTAGATTTGATAGTTGAAGTTTCTTCTTTAACTGAGTCTTTGATATCTTTGGCAGTATCAAAGGTCTTTGTTTCGAAAGTTTTTACTTCAGAAACAAAATCATCTTTAACCTTTTCGAAAATTTCTTCAGTATCTTTCTTTTCTTGTTCAAGAGTAGTTTTGAATGTGTCGAATTTCTCAGTTACAGTAGATTTGATAGTTGAAGTTTCTTCCTTAACAGAGTCTTTGATATCTTTGGCAGTATCAAAGGTTTTCGTTTCGAAAGTTTTTACTTCACTAACAAAATCATCTTTAACCTTTTCGAAAATATCTTCAGTATCTTTCTTTTCTTGTTCGAGAGTAGTTTTGAATGTGACGAATTTCTCAGTTACGGTAGATTTGATAGTTGAAGTTTCTTCTTTAACTGAGTCTTTGATATCTTTGGCAGTATCAAAGGTCTTTGTTTCGAAAGTTTTTACTTCAGAAACAAAATCATCTTTTACCTTTTCTAAAATGTCTTCAGTATCTTTCTTTTCTTGTTCGAGAGTAGTTTTGAATGTGTCGAATTTTTCAGTTACAGTAGATTTGATCGTTGAAGTTTCTTCCTTAACAGAGTCTTTGATATCTTTTGCAGTATCAAAGGTCTTTGTTTCGAAAGTTTTTACTTCACTAACAAAATCATCTTTAACCTTTTCGAAAATGTCTTCAGTATCTTTCTTTTCTTGTTCGAGAGTAGTTTTGAATGTGTCGAATTTTTCAGTTACAGTAGATTTGATCGTTGAAGTTTCTTCTTTAACAGAGTCTTTGATATCTTTGGCAGTATCAAAGGTTTTCGTTTCGAAAGTTTTTACTTCACTAACAAAATCATCTTTAACCTTTTCGAAAATGTCTTCAGAATCTTTCTTTTCTTGTTCGAGAGTAGTTTTGAATGTGTCGAATTTTTCAGTTACAGTAGATTTGATCGTTGAAGTTTCTTCCTTAACAGAGTCTTTGATATCTTTGGCAGTATCAAATGTTTTCGTTTCGAAAGTTTTTACTTCACTAACAAAATCATCTTTAACCTTTTCGAAAATGTCTTCAGTATCTTTCTTTTCTTGTTCGAGAGTAGTTTTGAATGTGTCGAATTTCTCAGTTACGGTAGATTTGATAGTTGAAGTTTCTTCTTTAACAGAGTCTTTGATATCTTTGGCAGTATCAACGGTTTTCGTTTCGAAAGTTTTTACTTCACTAACAAAATCATCTTTAACCTTTTCGAAAATGTCTTCAGTATCTTTCTTTTCTTTTTCGAAAGTAGTTTTGAATGTGTCGAATTTTTCTGTAAAAGTAGATTTGATCGTTGAAGTTTCTTTTTTAACAGAGTCTTTGATATCTTTGCTAAGCTCGATTTGCTTTGTAGCAAAAGATTGAACATCGCTTATGCTAACGAAATCTTTTTTCAACTGAATAAAAACATCTTCGGATTCTTGCTCTTCTAAGTCTTTTGATTCAAAAGTAAAAGCTGCTTTTTCTTTTGTTTCCTTTTTATCTTTAGTAATTGAAGAAATCTTGCTTGAAAATGTATCTACGGATGTAAAGTCACTTTCTAACATTTCTATCAAGCTTTCAGTTTGAGAAATACGCTTTTCAGAGTCAGATTCTGGTTTAGATTCTTGAGCATCAGATTTAATTTCAGAAACACTTTTGGTTACTTTACATTTCTTAAATAGTTCATCAGTCAATGTATCTTGTTCCTTTTTAATTGGTTCTTCAAGAAAACTATCGGCATATTGTCTTTCATTGTCAAGGAATGAAGATACTATTTCGTGAGTTTCTATATTAGATTCTTTTATTTCGGGGATTTCTTCCTCCAAATCATCTTTCGTTTGATTTGAAGGTTCTTCTTCAATAATTTTCGTTTCTTCAGTTATTTGAGAAACTTTTGTTTCAAAAACTGGAGTTTCTTCAATAGATTTTGTTCTTACGCATTTCTTAAATATGTCATCAACTTTAATTTCTTCAAGGTCAATGGTTTTGATGTCTTTTGGAGTATCTTTGAAAGAGTCAACGTACATTCTTTCAGTGTCTAAGAAAGTTGAAGTTAATTTAGTCAGATCAGGAGAAGTTTCTCTTGGGACTGTAACAGGTAAATCTTTATTTGTATCAGGCAAATCTTTGTCTTCAGAAATTTCTTTTGTTTCTGTCTTTTCAACAGGTTTTGATTCAACGGGCTTTACTTCAGAAGGAAGAACAGCTTTTTCAACAATTTCTGTCTTTTCAACTGGCTTAACTTCAGAAGTAATGAAAGTTTGTTCAACAGATTTGGGTTCGTCGAAGAAGGAATCAGCATATTTCTGTTCCTCTTCTAAGAAAGACAACGTACGAACTTTTGTTAATTCATCAACTTTAGTTGTATCAGGCGAGTCTTTGTCTTCAGAAATTTCTTTTGTTTCTGTCTTTTCAACAGGTTTTGATTCAACGGGCTTTACTTCAGAAGGAAGAACAGTTTTTTCGATAATTTCTGTCTTTTCAACTGGCTTAACTTCTGAAGTAATGAAAGTTTGTTCAACAATTTCCAGTTTTTCAACAGATTTAGGTTCATCGAAGAAGGAATCAGCATATTTCTGTTCCTCTTCTAAGAAAGACAATGTACGAACTTTTGCTAATTCGTCAACTTTAGTTGTATCAGGCAAATCTTTGTCTTCAGAAATTTCTTTTGTTTCTGTCTTTTCAACAGGTTTTGATTCAACGGGCTTTACTTCAGAAGGAAGAACAGTTTTTTCGACAATTTCTGTCTTTTCAACTGGCTTAACTTCTGAGGTAATGAAAGATTGTTCAACAGATTTGGGTTCATCGAAGAAGGAATCAGCATATTTCTGTTCCTCTTCTAAGAAAGACAATGTACGAACTTTTGCTAATTCGTCAACTTTAGTTGTATCAGGCAAATCTTTGTCTTCAGAAATTTCTTTTGTTTCTGTCTTTTCAACAGGTTTTGATTCAACGGGCTTTACTTCAGAAGGAAGAACAGTTTTTTCGATAATTTCTGTCTTTTCAACTGGCTTAACTTCTGAAGTAATGAAAGTTTGTTCAACAATTTCCGTTTTTTCAACAGATTTGGGTTCATCGAAGAAGGAATCAGCATATTTCTGTTCCTCTTCTAAGAAAGACATGGTAACTTTTTGTACTGTTTCAGGTTGTTTAGAATCTGTTGGTTTTGCTTTCTTGGGCAAATCCTGAACACTAACCAATACAGGGACAGTTTTTTCTTCAACTTCAGGGATTTCTTTTTTACCTAAATCAACTTTACACTTTTCAAACATAACCTCAACATTCTCCATTTCTTGTTCAAACGCAATTGACTTTAGAGAATCATCCAAAACAGATTTAGAATCAGTAACTTTTGCATCGAGAATGGCATCATCTGTTTCCCCAATAGCTTTTTTATAGTCAATAATTTTACTTTTTAGATAATCTGTGCCTGTAGCAACTACAGGCTTTGGAACTTCAAAGTCTGAATCTTCCGACGAGGAAGCTTCAAACATTTCCTTAATTTTTGTAACTTTTGTCGTTGTAATCGTCGTTATTTTACCTAGTTCTGTTTCTTCGATGGTTTCTTTTTGTATTTCGATAGTTTCCGGCGCGATTTTGCTCAAGTTTTCCTCTACTTCGGTCTGTTCGTCAGTCAATTGTCCGAATTTCCTGCAAGTGACATATGGTTCGCATGCTGGCTCGTGAACAGGTAGTTTGTTTGCGCTGTCAGATGGCGGCGACGGAGCAGATGGTTCGGGTTTATCGAAAGCTTTAATTGAACGAGGCACAATTTTGTGCGGTTTTGGTTCGTCATGAACTAATTGCGATTCGAGACTTGCAATGAGTTCTTCGTCGGTAACTTCGATTGGTTTTCTTTGAATATGTTTTGATAATTGACGGGGACCTTCTTCTGTTTTTGTGATTGAACTTGAAGTCACAATTTCCTCTTCTGTTACGGGTTTGTCTTCCGTTGGCGAGAAAATCTTTTTCAATTCTTTAACTTTGACAGGAGCATCAACAGTTTCTTCTTTTTGAGGAGCATGTTCAATAGTTTCTTCTTCAATTGATGAAGAATCACTTTTTGGTTTAGTTTCTGATTCAGAGGTTTTACGAGTCTTTGGTTTAGGAATTGTTGAAACAACTTCAATAGACTTTTGTTCAATCAACTTAATCTTTTCTCGTACTTCTCCTGAATTCGAGATAGTCGAGAGAATATCTTCTTCTTCCTCTTGTTCACGTTTTTGTTCACTCTCAAGATTCATAGGACTCAAAATCGCATCTTTCGTTTCAACTTTATCAGTAATTGTCGTTGCATCAGAAGTTTCTACTGCAGAATTGCCCGAGCTGAATTCCACGGGACTCGTAGCTTGATGCGTAAACTCTGTGGTTGTTGTTTCTTCATCCTTTTCCATCTCAAGCGGTAATGTACAATCATCAGGACCATCAGGTTGAATAGGACTCAAACCAGCATCCGTGAGTTCCATTTCTTCAACATCAACATCATATGCAGTATCGGTAATGACTTCCAACCTTTTGAATTCCCGACTTTTCGAGGATGGTTGATCGCCGGGACTTGATGTTGGATCTGTGAAACCTCGATGCATCGAGATTCCAGTGTCAGTAATGCCATCTGTTGCCGGGGAATCAGTATCATATCCTCCCGTATACAGATGGATCTTCTTCGTGAGTGAACATGGACTGTCATCTTCAACTATTCGTAAATGACGATGTCTTTTTGGGGTACTTTTAATATCGATATCTAAATTTTCCTTCGAACCGATTTCTTTGTAGGTGATTTTGATGCTTGAAATTGGCTTACTATCTTTGTCGCTGATATCCAATTTGAGCGTTGGCGTAATTGACTTGGTAATTGGCTGCGTACTTGGCTCAGATTTGGAAACCTCATGCACGGGAGTATCGGGACTCAGGAGTTCCAAATCTTCCGTCGATGCAAGTTGGAGCTTCTTCTTTGGAGCTGTTTATTTTTGGTTTTGTGTAATAAATTATTGGAAGTTCATGGAAGAGCAGCGTGTAAATATTTTAATAATCAGATTAGAAAGAGACATTAAGGTATCGATCATATTTATATATTTTATGCATGGCTTGTTTTTTTGTATGAAATATATAAAATAATGGTTATATGACACCTGATACCCAAAATGAGTCGGAAAATGATTCAACATTGAGTCATATTATAATATATGATGTCGTGGTCCATTTTTTTGCGACGAATTGACAACTGACGACTTGATTGCATGTAAAAAGACCACGAAAGATGTAATTCAATAGCTTTTTATGTCATTGTTAGTCCGAGCAGGTAAATTAAATTAAAACATTAGCGGAAATCGATATTGAAGAGATTAATTTTTTTTTGTTGTTGAATGACTAAATAGTTCAAGGTTATTCAAAGATTTAGTAGAAAAAGGAAAAAAGAGAAGTTTGCAATCAATAAATTTTTTTTATGTTTTTTTTTTTTAAATTTTATATGAATTTTTATATATTGAGTGTACGCCACGACTTCATATACTATAATAGATTTTTTTTTTGATTAAATAAAAAAATTAAAAAAATATGAGAAAAAAAAAACTCAAAAATGATCATGACAACTATGTACCATTTAGAGTGATTTTTAATAAAAAAAAATTAATTTAAAAAAATAAGTGATCCAATTAGGAGAAATAAATAACTAGAAGGGAAAGCAAATATAAAATTTTGTTTGGAAAAAAAAACTTTCACTTCAATACATCATTGCACGGTCAAAAATTTGTATCATTGCATTTTTTAGGCTGAGCTATAATAATCATACGTTTACCATGCTTTATATATTTTTTTTTATTTTATTTATTTTGCATTAACGGGCATGCAGATATCAAAGCCAAACACCAATATCTTGAATATATTTATATTTTTTTAGCAAAATTCGCAAGAATATGAAGAGATCCAAACTAATCTAAATAAAATACATTTATTATAATATTTATATATGTATAGCTTGAACCTAATAATACAATGAATATTTTTCATATTTTTTCCATTTACACCACATAATAATATAAATAATTTACGACCATCAAAAATATATCCTTTCAAACGAAAAAAGGGTTCGTGTTTGTGCGTTTCAGATATTTACAAAATATTTTCTTTGAATGATGGCAAGTTTACACGTGAATTTTTTTACGATTATTTTTTTTTTATATAGAGGTGTGATATCAATACAATATATATAATATATAAAACAGTGCCGAAAATATATATTTATAAAATATGTGGAAATGTGCCATCGAGTTGCTTGCTTTATTTAATTATTTTTTTTTTAAAGTAAAATCACTAATAATAAATTTTTTTCTTTCGGGTAAAAATTTTCGTCGTATTTTTTTTTTCATAATTAAATTAACTATAATAGTTACTTGGCAATAATTGAGCAAAAATTTCAAGCCTGATAAAAAATTGCCTCAGTAGCAGCCTGTATGATGTATGTTGTATGAAACAAAAATTTAAAAAAAATTGGATAAAAAAAAAATCAAAAAAATTAAAAATCTATTAAGATCAGTAGAGGGTACACTCATTTTACTGTTCATATAAAAGCTACAAAAAAATCTAATTTTTTATTTATTTTTTTTTTAATTAATATTGATTTGCAAACTTTTTTATTAATTAATTTTTAAATATTAAAAATAATATTAATAATATTTTTTTTATTTTTTTTTTAATTATTAATATTATTTTTAAATATTTAATTAAATATTGTGTAAAAATTATTAATATTAAAAAATACCAAATGATTGTTCTCTCAAAGACGTTTTTAATTTTTTTTTTTAAATTTAAACTTTTTTACTCTTCTTATTATTATTAAGTAGAGTTAACTTACCAGAATATATATGTTACACTAAATTTATAAATATATTTTTTTTTTATAAAAAAATTGTTTTTTTAAATTAATAGTTAATTTAATTATTTTTTAATAATTTTTTCTCATTAAACAAAATTCTAATTAAAATAAATTCTAAAAAAAATCTAATTTTAACTCGAAACAAATCTATATGATGATATTTTTACTATTTTTTAAATTATATATGTTAACGTTGTTGTTGTTCAACTCGAATTTCGTCGTATAAAACTTTCAATAATTGAAATATTATATACACAACAAACACAAAAGTCACAATTGTCGACAGCGTATTATCAACAGTCACAATTATTTTATCGAGCAACGTTAAAATTTGGTTACTCATTAATTTATTTTTATTTTTAAATAATAATTAAAACATTTAATATTTTATTTTTTATTAATTTTGAAAAAAATGTTAATAATTAATTTTAATTCTGATAACTTTTCCGACACAAATAAAACTGGGCGAAACGTACATCAAAGGTGTTCAAAACAAACTGAATGAAAAATTGTTACTTTTGTTTGCATTTTGCATTCATAACATTATATTATTATATTTTTTGTACATTATACATATATTACAACGATTAAAGGCAAGTAAGTATAAAAGTTTGTTGTGTGTAGGCGTGTGACAATTTTTTTCTGCGTTTTTGTGTTATAATAATAATAATACATTGACAATAATATGATTAGCGACACATTCTCGCATTGTATGTACAAACGTTAGTACACGAATAAAGGATATGAAACCATATTAATGTTATTTCTAGATGCCCCTACATGTTTTTTTTTGTTGGTAGAGGTTGATTTTCATAGACGGAATTTTATTTTTTTTTTTAATTTCATGGAAAATTTTTTATTTGATATTGAAAAAATTACATGGCGCCTTCTTTTTTTATTTAAATAAATTATCAAGGATTTTGAAGTATTAAATAATTTTGACAAATTTTTTTTAACAAATTTTAAGTATATTAATTTTATTTATTAATTAATTAATTTAATTTAATTAATTTAATAAAAAAATTAATTAATAATTAAAAATTTAAATTATTAATTTAAATTTAATTATTATAATTATTATGATTTATTTTAATTTAATTTAATCAATTTAATTATTAATTTTTTAAACATTTTTAAATTATTTTTAACAATTTTAAAATAATTATTAACAATAAATTAATTTTATATTTTTTTAAATTATTATTCAACATTTAATTAATTTAATATTTAATCGATATATGAAAATTTTTTATTGTTAAATTATAAAAAAAATAAAATTTTAAATTTAATAATAAAAATTTTATTTTTTTTAATTGATAAAAATAATTTTGTAATTCTGTATTTATTTTTTGCAATATTATTATATTTAAAATATTTAATTTTTAATATTTTTTATTATATTTTAAATTTTATATTTATTTAAATTTTTAAAATAATTATTAATTTAATTTAAAAAAAATTATTTTATTAATTTAATAAATAAATTTAATAAAAAATTCATATTTTTTTTAAAAAAAAAAAAATTAAAAAAATATTTTTTTTAATAATTTAAAAAATAAAATTTTAAATAAAAATTATTGAGAAAAAAATTAATAGAAAAATTTGTCAAAATTATTTAATTTTTTTCAGTTAAATTTTAATGTTTATAAAATTCTGTCTACAAAAATCAACTTTTTAATTTTTTTTTCAAATTTTCAAAAATGCATGATAATTTTAATATTCAACATATTTTTTTCTAATTTGATCATGCAATTAATTTTAACATTTGCATCATTCCTCAAATTTTTATTAATTTTTTTTTAATTTTTAAAATTTTTAGTGTAACGCCAATTTTTGTTTTTTTTTGCCAATCATTCGGTTTTTATCTCAATTTTCAAATTAAAAAACTAACATAAAATTTATTTTTTTTTTTTTTAAAGCAAAAAGCAGCTTTTCGGTCCACACATAAGCAAAATTTATGAAGGAAGCGTGTCTAACAAACACACCAACCAACAACATCTAGATATAGAATTGATGAAGTATGTTATTGTGCAATTTTTCTTAATTTTTTCATGTTTTATGATGATTATGATAGGAAGGTGATTGGTTAATAATTAAGAACTGAAGCTACATTTATAGCAGTGAACTAAGGCAACTAGAGCATTTTTTGTTAATTTAAATAAATAATTAGGAAGTAATTTTAAATTATTAGCATTTTGCGTGAATTGAGTACATGTGTCGAAAGAAAAAAAAAACGAAAAAAATGATTCTAAAACAGAAAAATTACAAGAAACGATTTTTTTTATATGAATGAATAGCTCAGAATTTTGATGATTTTTTTTTAATTTTTTTTTTCGCCAAATCGGATGAATTGTCGGATGTCGGAAAATTGAATGAATGATGGATTGAGACATGTTTTGTTTTTTTTAATTCATTTTTTTTTTGTAAAATATGATCAAATTTTTTTTAGAGCAAATTGAGGAAAAGCAAGAAAGTTTCAACGAAAATCTTACCTTCCATGAGATTTTCCGGTTCAGTTTCGTCTTCCAAGAAACCTTCTTTGGTGTCATCCTTGAGGACTTTTGTTGTAGTTGTAACGGTTGTGATTGTAGTAGTTTTTGTGATTTCCTCTTGCAATGGCTCATCATCGTTCAAATCGTCAAACGTATCCGATCCGGATGGCAAAATGCCTGATGATATAAGTTTCTTTGCAGCTAATGCGCAAAAACGAGACAAAAACGGAAATTTTTTCAATGAAAGTGAATTCTTTATCCAATTAGATGGCTTTAGGTTATGGAAATTGAATGACAAAGCGAAGGAAAATCTATAAATTGAGTTTCTTTGACGTTTTGTTAATCTTTTTAAGGTTGAATGGCGTATTGGAATAGGAAAAGTAAGTCGTCTCGAGGTTAAAAATATGAAAATTTATCATTTTTTGTTTTTTAAATTAACTTTTAGATCTCGAAATAAAATTTTTTAAATCGAAAAAAAAATTTAGAACTCGAAAAAAAATTTTCAAATCGAAAAAAAAAATTTAGAACTCGAAATAAAATTTTTCAAATCGAAAAAAAATTTTAGAGCTCGAAATAAAATTTTTGAACTCGAAATAAAATTTTTAGAACTCGAAATAAAATTTTTAGAACTCGAAATAAAATTTTTCAAATCGAAAAAAAATTTTAGAACTCGAAAAAAAATTTTTCAAATTATAAAAAAAAATTTTAGAACTCGAAATAAAATTTTTAGAACTCGAAAATTTTTAGAACTCGAAATAAAATTTTTCAAATCGAAAAAAAATTTATATAACTCGAATCGAAAAAAATTTTTGTAATTTTTTGAAATAAAATTTTTTTAAATCGAAAAAAAAATTTTAGAATTGAAATAAAATTTTTCAAATCGAAATAAAATTTATATAACTCGAAAAAAAAAATTTTTAAATTGAAATAAAATTTTTAGAACTCGAAAAAAAATTTTTCAAATCGAAAAAAAAATTAAGAACTCGAAAAAAATTTTTTTAGATCTCGAAATTGAATTTTTTCTTACCTGCAGGGGTTATCAGCTGGCTGCCTTTGGTAATTTCATCAAATTTCTCTTCCAACTTCTTCTCTACTTTAACCGCCTCTTCTTTAATCACTTCATCCAATTTCTCCAACTCGTGTACAACTTCCTCTTTCGTCACCTCTTCAGTCACGCGCCACGTTTCATTTTTTCGCTCTTCATGAATAAAATCATCCAAGATATTCGCTTCCTTCTTAATTTGCTTTTTAAATTCTTGCTCAATGGAACTTTTACGAGAAATTTCCGCAAGTTCTTCATCTTCTTCCTCACTTTCATCTTCGCGACTTGCTTTCTGTTCTTGGAACGAAACTTTTTGCTCTTCCTTGATAAAAGAATCAACTTTTTCCTTTTGTTCACTCAATTTTGACATCAATCCCGTATCAACGGTGCTCAAGACTTCTTTTCTTAGTTCTTTGTATTTTTCTTCCGTAGCGACGGCAACTTTTTCCGTTTCGTCGTACGTTTTTCCGTGTATCGTGAAAGTCGGTTCGCCCGACGTAATTGTCGTAATTGTACTTTTTGTGACAATTCCCGTGTCTGATGACTTTGTCGATTCCGTGGATTCTTCGCTCGTGAAGCGTTGTTCGGAAATTTGTTTGGTTGTTTCTTTGATTTCAGTTACGGTCGTGCCATAAACGTCGCGTTTTTCGCTGTCGACGCTTTCAACGCTCGTTTGGTACAAAGTTTGGGGTTGATGTTCGAAGCTGTCGACATCTTTGAGAGTTGTCTTGAATTTATCTTGGAGTTCTTGGTCAAAGTCGGTTTTGCTGATCATCGAACCGTCTTTCGAGGTTGACGTTTTGAGTCGGGCGACAGGTTCGGGAATGCCGCTGGAGGTTTTGTACGAATTATCTGTGGGTTTTTGCATCCAAATCTCTTCTTCGTGCTTGGATTTGGTCTCTTCGATCAAACTGCGTCGCTTGAGTTCGACAATTTCTTCTTGGACTTCCTTCTTTTGCTCCGAGGGCTTCGTTTTTTCCGTCGAAAGTCGTTTTTGGATTTGACTTCGACGCTGGGCGACAGTTTTTTGCACGGAAGTCTCCTCACTTTCCTCTTCGGACTCGGATTTTTCGACAATTTTCTCTTCGACGGAGTATTTGAGTTCGTGTCGGATGTCATCTTGTTGCACAAGTTCCTCAACACTCTCGGAATCTTTCATCAAATCCGGTTCGTCGTACACTTGATGGTCCAAACTGGCAGTTTTGGGTACGACGGAGTACCCTCTTTTGGTTGTCGTCGTCGTAGTTGTTGTTGTTGTTGTAATTCTCGTATTTTTGATGCATTGGTTCACGATATCATCCCGTCCAATGCTTCGCAAACCATTTTCGAGGATATTAATGTCATTTTGTTTCCTCGTTTGGAACAACACGAACATCGCTTGTGCTTGTCGCGCCGTACTCGAGGGATTTTCTTCGATAATAACACGAACATCGGTCTCATTAACGCCAATTTCGGGCGCCAAACGAACCCAATCCTCACCCAAAAGGTTCGAAATATCGACAATTCGCAAATCACTCACATTTTGTGTGAACGTTTCCTGCTGCGGAATCTCAATTCGGGTAATAATATCACGATCTTCATCCAAAATTGTCAGCTGCTCGGGAATTATGTTCTCGGGCAGGACGACGTTCAGGATGCAAATTGGTTGTTGAGGTTGTTCGCCTTTCGCGACTTTTGGTTCGCGCATGAAAAGAGCTCGCCCGACAATGTCGGCATGTTGATCTTTCACACGAACGGCGAAGGGGAGGCGATTTTCGCGGAATGCCTTGAAGGTGAGTTTAAGTTGCTCGCCGGATTTGGTTATGGGTACTAAATTGCCAGCTAATTCGATAAATTGGATCTTGTCTTCGAGCACTTCGACGTCTCGACTCTTGGCAACTTCGGTATAATGCTCCTGATGTTCGAGCGTTTTGTCTTCGCGATCGTCTGTCATGCAGAAGACACGTAAACGGGCTTCTAGGGGATCAGTTCGTTTGGCGAAGACTACAAATTTAGCCATGAAAGGTACGTGGATTGCTTCCCTGTAAGAGAAAAATTTTTTTAATTAAAATTTTCTTGAAGAAACTTTATTTTTTTTCTTATTTTATATTTTAGAGTTAAAAAATAATTATTTTAATTATTATTGATTAATTAATTGATTTAATTATTTTTTTTATGATTAAAAATTTTGTTCTTTAAATAAAAAAAAAATAAATAAAAATAAAAATTAATATTAAAAAAAAATATTTATTTTTTGATTCAAACTGATCCAAAATAAAAATTTTGAATTTTTGCTAATAATTTTTTTTAAACTTATTTTTTTGACAATTTTATACAATAAATTTTATTTTTTTTTTAAATATAGAAAAAATTAAAAATAATGAAATGAATTTTTTGTTTTACATTTTTTTTAATGAATATTATTTTTAAATAAAAATAATTATATTTAAAATATTTTTAAATTTTATTTTTTTTTAAATAAATTTTTATAAAAAAAATCTTTTTTTTTATTTTTTAATTTTTTTTGTGTTAAAAAAATTTGAAATTATTTTTATTAATTTTTTTTTTGTTTTTAGTATTTCAAATTTAATTAAAATATTTAATTTTATTTTTAAATTTTACAAATTTAATTTTATTTATGTTAGTTCAAAAATAATATTTTTTGTAGAAAATTTAAAAAAAAAAATCTTTATAAAGTTTTTACGAAAAATTTTAATTAAATATTTTTTATTTAATAAATTTTAGGGAAAAATTAAAAAAAAATTTTTAATTCAATTAAAAAAAATATTTAAAAAAAAATTTAAAATTTAGGTAATTTAAATTTAAATTTAAAAATATTAATTAATTAATTAATTTATAATAATATTTATTTTAATATTTTAAAAATTCAATGAAAAAAAATAATAACTCACTTGTATAACTCCGTTGCCATTTTAGTTGCATCAGCAATATTACGACAATCCATAAGCCAAAAGCGTGCGGAAACAGTTGTTGTAAAGGAAACACAGTCATTAACGAACGTAAGTGGTGTCGATCCGGTAACATCTTCCCATTGGGCACGCGTTGTGCCGCCTTTTAAGAGAAAAAAATACATTTACATTAAAAACTCACTTTTCTTAATTAAAAAAGACAGATATAGCCAATTAAGAACCTATGCACTAACTACACTAAATTATTTTAATATACAAAAATACTCTGAAAAAACTTAAAAATTAATTTTTCAGAATATTTTTGTATTTTAAACTAAAATTAATTAATCATTACCATGCATAAGCAACTATTATCTTATAAATTTATATACAAAAGAGCATGTTATGTGTGAAAAACTAAAAAAACTAAAAAATTACAAAAATTGTGAAAACTGAGAGAGGAAAAAGATGACAGAATGGGAAAAATAATTAAAAATAAATAAAAAAAATACAACACTCAATAAAAAATAAACAAAAATAAAAATTTTATGTTCAAGGATAATCGTCGTAATTTTTTTTTTGTATATAATTTTGAGCTTGAAACCATTACTAACCACCGTTTTTTAATTTTTCTTATAAAAATTTCGACATGCAACTTTCTCATTAACTTCATATATAAAATATGCTTCATTTTTTTAAAAATATTTTTTTGTGTAAAATGTATAAAGTGTGAGTGTGTCTAAAAATATGCATGAATTATATTTCTAATGTGTGTTTTTTTATTAAAATAATATTTTAATAATAAATAAAAAAATTAAAAATAATAAAAAAAAAATATTTCATACACATTTCATATAAATAATTATTTTGCATGCATATAACATATCATAAAATATATTTTTTTTATTCATATATAATTTTTTTAAGACAAAACAACAACACTTATACATTAATAATAATTAATAATAATAATTATAAAAATAATTCTGTTGTTAATATATAATAATAATTATATATATTTTTTAATAAGATGTTGCATTTTATATATTTTTTTTTGTAATAAAAATAAAATTTAATATTTATAGATATTAAAAATGTATTAACATTATTATACTTTATATTTTTAATAATAAATGATAATAAAAGTGATACACATGTACATGGTTTTTAGCAACGGTTTCAGAAAAGTTCCCTTTGAGGCAACTAACTTTTTTTTTGTTTTATATTTTTTTTACCAATTCACGCGATATATATTTAAAAAAAATAAATTATTAAATTTTTAAATAAAAAAAAATTAATTATTTAAAAAAATAAATAAATAATAAAAATTGGTGAGAAATAGGTGACCTTTAATTTAGTTTAATATTAATAAGAATAATTTAATAATAATTTTATATTATTATTTTTTATAAATAATTTATATTTTTATGCATAATTAATATATTTAGTATTATTTAGTTTAATAAAAATACTTTTCATAGTCAAATAATTACATCGTCAAAGTTAGTTATTAAAAATATATTAATTAATTAAAATTATAATATTTTCAAGGATTTATGCAATTTTTAATGATTATTAAGAAATTGATATAAAAAAGAGAATATAGAAGAAAGATATTCGAAAAAAGGAATTGCATACTGCGCTATTACATTAGTAACTTAGTAAAATAAAGTGAAGTTATTTATTTTTTTAAAAAGGTGTATTTGTAAATAAATTATTATTTTTTTAAAGTTTTTTTTTATTTACAATTTTTTATTTTTCAAAGCATATTTTTTAATTTAATTTTTAAAAGCATTTTTTTAATTATTTATTTAATTTTATTTTAAATAAATTTTAATTAATTAATTAAATAATAATTTATTTAACATATACTTTTTTTTTGTAATAAAAATATTTAAAAATATTTGGTTGCAGTGTTTTTGCAAGAAGAATTTTATTGTATAAAAGAACCAAAGGTAACAAATATTTATTTTTTTTTTCATATAAAATTATAAACGAGACACAAACGAAAACAAAAATAAAAGAAGGTTCTTAAAGCGATTTTTGTACGTACTAAAAATAATAATAAAAATTCGCATTTTTTTAAGAATTTATTTAATTTTTTTACTTGAAAAAGTATTCTTTTGAAACTTATTTCTTAATATTTTTTATTTTGACCATTTATTGTGAATTATTTTATTTTGCTTTGGTTTGTTAGTTACCTTTGAGAGATCTTTTCCGAAACACACCTGATGATGATAACACAGTACAGTAGTAGTGGTATGCGTGCATTACAGGCATTTTCGTATATGTTAGTACGAAAAATTAAACATATACAAATAAACAAAAGAAGGAAAAATAATTATTATATAGGAAAATTAAAATATTTTTCTTCGTTTTGCCCTGATAAAATCATATACAAAATTATGTTTCACGAACGACGCGATGCCCTATAAAATTATAATATTTTTTATTTGTAATAATGAAGGAGGAGGAATTTTTTAATGAACGCTAAAAGGTGACAACAAGTAACTTTCAACTTTCCTTTAACCAAAAAAAAATATTATTTAAAATTTTTTTTTTCTAAATTTATTCAAAAAATTTACATTACTTTTTTTTTTAATTTAAAATATTAATTAAAAAAAAATAACTTTTCTAACTACAAATCCTCATCAAACCTCAATTCTTAATAATTTTACTCAAATTTTATTTAAAATTCATCTAAACTACCAAAACTAAACCTAAATTATTTTTTTTTCTAACTAAGTCCCTTTATATATTTGTTTCTATTCATTCTATTAAAATAATTTTAATTTAATTTAATTTACTAAAATTGGTTAAATATGAGAGTTAAGTAATTTTTTTTATATAAACAAGAAATTTAATAATAATGAACGTTTGTACAGAACATTTAAACAGTTCTCAAAGATATATATTTTTAATTAATTTTTTTTAAATAAATGAGCATAGTTTATATTTATATACTTTTTTTAATTATTTATATTTTTAACCCAATTAAAAAAGAATTAAAAAATATTTATATTTTTTTATAATTTTAATTTTGAAAAAAAATAAATTTACGATTTTTTTTCAATAAAAATAATTAAATAAATAAAAATAATAAATATTAATAATAATTATAATTAGCAATGATAAGTTTACATGATACACTGATATACGGTTACTATTGTTTATATGGTTTACTCATTTTTTTCAAATGTTTTTTTTTTGTTTTTGGAAATTTTATAGTTTTTGTGATGACTTTGAGACACGTACCTGTAATTGAGCATAAGAGACGTAAGGTAGGAGCACTGCCCGAATACTGATTTATCATTCCTTGACTGTGGGCACGCGGAGCGGGCATACTTAACGTGATTGCTTTGTGGAATTTACGGCGACGAGGTTCCACAGTGACAACGGGAGAAACAGCAACGCCTCGTCCCAACAGTTTCGCCGTCAAATCTGGATCGATTGGTTGTGCCTGAAGGAAATTTTTTTAAGTTTATTTTTACGAAATTTTTATTTTTTTTTTATTTTTTTTAATTTAAATTTTTTTTTTAAATTTATAAAATTTTTTAAGAAGAAAAATAATTTTTTATTATTATTTTATTAATAAATTTAATTTAAAATTATGATTTTTATTAAAATTTAATTTAATAAAAATTTTTAATTATTTTTGAATAAATTTAATTTTTAATTAATTATTAAATTCTGAAATAATTTTTAAAATTTTATTTAATAAATTTTTTTTTATTATTTTTTTTTTAATTTTTGAAACATATATAATTGATCGCTCAGTGATACAAAAAATTACCTGACAAAAAGCATTTTTATTTAATTTTTTTATATAAAAACTTACATCGAAAAACTCATAACGGGTGAAAAATAAATAACATTGTGTTTGAATAAAAATTTAAGAAGACAACATGCAAGTAAACAAAATAAATAAATACACACAGTTACTTACAAAAGGCATAAAAACCACAACCCTTAACTCAAAAAACGACTTTTATCTCAATTTTCTTTTAACCTGACACTTTTTTTTTTGTAGAAAAAGAGATTTCAATGAAGCAAGGCTCGAATTAATATAATATAATAATTAATCAATATAATATAATAATATAAAAAATTAGCGAAAATGCTCGTTTTTATAATTTAAAAAAAAATTATATAAATCTATCTTTGACGCGATTTTAATTAAAAATTGTGCAAAAAAATATTTTTTTAATTTTTTTTTATAAAATACCGAAAATCTGATTTTTATTACAAAACATTTCGGGTGTTGTGTGTGGGAAATTTAAAACAAAATTTAGGCGTTCACGTCTATGCAACATAAGAAAATGTGAGGAGAACTAAACAAATATATATATAAACAGTTAGATAGATATTATATATAATAATTAGACATAAGCAAGCTAATAATAATGATATATATACGAAAAAGCATTTTTTGTTGTAATTCAATAATAATAAGAATAATAATTAATAATAATAATAATTAAAAGGATCAAGTGAGCGTTTCGCCCAATAAATTTAGATTATTACAGCAGTAACTAACAATTGATTTTTTTATAATAATAATAATTTTTTATACAAATATTAATATATTTATATATTTTTTTTTTGTAATAATTGCTAAAACTAATTTATTTATTATATTTTTTTTATATTTATATTAATATTCGAACCCTGCCTCATTAAAATTATTTTTTTTTTTGGGAAGTTTCAGGGACTTTTATATTTTTTTTATAATAATAATAATAAAAAGATTTTTTTTGTGTTATGTTATATACGTTAATAAACTAAATTTATTGGGCACTCAAAAATATTGTTTCAAACAAGAATTTTATCGAATACATTTCATGTTGAATTTTTTTTTATAATTTTTTTCTAATAATAAATATTTGGTTAGTAAGTAATGTAAATGTTTATAATTTTAATGTTAGTTACATAATTATAATAATTATGTATTTTTTTTAATTTTTATTAAAATTTGGTATTGTTCTTTGGTTTGTGTATTTTTTTGGTTATATTTATTTATTATTGAAGAGACATTGTTGGGTATGTATGTTTAAATATTTTTTTTTAAGAAAATCTATATGAATAATATATATAATAATAATAAGAATGTTGTTTAATATAATTCAAGTAGATGAATTTGGTTTGATTATATATGTTGGTTGGATTTGTATATTTGGAATATTTTTTACGAGTATATTAATTTTTATTTTTTAATAAATAATTTAAATAATTAAAAAAAATTCTAAAATTTTTTAATAGGAATATTTTTTGGTTCAAGACTATTTTTTTTTATAAAGGACCTTTGCTTATTTTTTCCAAATTCAAACTTTTTCCATCTTTGGCAGTGTCTTCCAAAAATTACTATTTTAAAATTTGGCAAAGGTTCAAGGAATGATTTATTTTATTTTTTTTTTTAATATTTATTATTATCATATTTTTATGGAAATTTTATTTTTAAAAATAATTTAATTTAATTAATAGTTTAAAATAATTCATATTTTTTAATAATTAATTTTTTAAAATTCAAAAAAAATATTTAAAAAAATTTAGACCGATTTTTGGTGAATTTTTATATTTTTTTAAAGCATTTCTATTATTTTTAATTATTTTTTCTTCAATTAATTATTTTTTTAAATAATTTTTATTGCACTAACATCTAATGAAAGATTTTTCTTCTACATGAATATCTCTGCACTTTTCGCATTATTTTGCGTTCCTGTCTCCTATTCCTTTTTATCTTTATTTTCTATCTCTCTTTCATTCCTAGCCTTACTAATCTAGAAATATGAGCACTAAACAATTATTAAACGAGTGTACGTGATCGATAAATTGTTAAAGGATGTCATTCATCACTCAATTTGTTCAATTTTCAATCGAAGTGATGATGAACGTGAGTTTAATTAATTAATTGGGTCTTGGACAAGGTTTTGCGATGTGCTGCCTAAGCTAATAGAAGTGCAAGTTGTTTGTTGACATTTAGTGATTGATAACATTTGAATTACCTTTTAATTTATTTTTTTTTTAATTTGGAAAAATATTTCAAAAAATTATTTTTTTTTTTAAATCGAATGAGTATCAAATTTTTTGCTTCTTTGGTATTTTCTTGTACTCTCGTAGGTTTTTTTTTCATTATTTTTTTTTTAATTTTTGTTTTAAATAATTTACCAGATGAGCGAAAAACGCTTCTTTTTTGGCAAGTGATTGACACTGATTTTCTTCAATTTTTCGGGAGCGACGCCTTTGCGTGGCTTAAACAAATTTACCTGCAATCCAACTTTAATTTTCTTCGTGAGAGCGCCTTGCGGGAAAACAGCTTGAACTTGCGGTACAACGGTGCTGGAAACCATTCCGCCTTCGGGACCGATGGCATGAACTTCTTGACGAATGCGCGAAATTACGGCAAAGTATTGCGGGAAGTCGTAAGTTACGAAGCGACATACGCGACCTCCGCCGAGTTCATCCATTTGTGCAATTTCTACAAAAAATTGAAAAAAAAAATGTTAATAAAATTTTAATTTTCTGAAATTAAAGTTGAAAATTATTTAAATTTAAAATTATTTTTTTTATAAAAAAATATTTAAAAAATAGTTAAAAAATATTTTTCGAATTTTAAACAAATTTTGATCGGTTGGAAGTTAAAAAATTCAAATTTATAAAAAATATAATTTAATTTTTTTTATTAATGAATTTTAAAAAAAATAATAATTTTTATATATTTAAAAGTAATAATTAAAAGTAATTTATTTGAAATATTTTTCGAATTTATGGAGAAGTTAAGTTTATTTTTTTTATTTTCAGGATAACTTATTTTTTAATATTAAAACTGTTTTTTTAATTTATTATAAAAAATTTCTTTAATTTTTAATGGAAGTTTTTTAATGGAAGTCTTCATAATTAAATTCAAATAATTTAATTGAATAAGAATTAATTATTTATGAATTAAAATTTAAATAATTAATTATTAATAAAAAAATTAAATTCTAATTTTAAAACTTTTATGATTTTTTTTAATTTTTAAAAAATAATAAAAATTATTTTAATTTCTTTTTTTTTACAAAAATTAAAATTATTTTTTAAAATTATTTTTATTTTTTAATTTTTTTTTCAAATCTTTGAAAATTATTTTTTTTTAAATAAAAAATATTGAAAAAAAATGCTTAAAAAATATAAAAACTCCTTACCTTCTTGCTCGAAGCACTGATTCAAGACATCCTGCACAACATCATCGCTATTATCAATTGTATGTTCGCGCCATGTCTCTCCATTATCCGAACGCAAAATGACAATTTCACGCTCCTTACCGCGAAGCGAGGCAAAATGCGGGACTTCCATTACCACAGGACCCAAGAAACGCCCGTTTACGGGACCCAATTCGAGAACGCGTGATGCCAAAGCTTCGCCCTCCATCAATGGCGGCGGATGCAACGTGCGCTGTGGCTTGACATAACGGCATGTAATACGAGTGGGTGCGGATAAGGAACGCGGAGGCACGATTATGCGCACACCACTGTGTCGGCATCCTCGTAATGCGCCGCCACGAGCGTCAACGAGAAACGATACCAAGAAGCTACACGAGAAAGAGAGAAATTAAATTATTAGCATCGATTACGCGATAATTGAATTTATTTCCGGAGAGGATGAAATTGAAATGAAGCACTTACTTTTTCCAATGAAGTTTTCTACTCGAATGAAGGCATGAGAGATGGAGGGAAAATTGTCGTGAAAATTAAATTTTACACAAAAATCGATGAAATTTCTTACCCAGCATGCGGCAATTTTTCAGCAAATACATTTTCCGCCTTGTAATCGACAACGGAACGTCCTGCGTGATGAACTTTTACCTTATGCGGGCTTATGGTGTCCTCATGAATGTGCATATTGGCGCTATCCGTGCTCTGGATCATGCGGTTCGAGTCGACGCGTTCGTCGCGTGTCACGTCAATCGGAAGAGAATCGTCGCCCAAGGACTTCATTTCATCAACCGTCAAATAACGGTAAGGCTGATCAGACAAAGCAGTGTCTTCACCTTTAAAATTAAAAAAAAAATTATTAAAAAATTTGTTAAATTTTTTTTTTTTTTTTTTTTGAGGAGAGGAAAATTTTTTGTGTGAAAAAAGCAAGCTCGGGATCAAACTTACGGGTTATCATGCATTGGCCATTGTGATAAGCTAAATATACATGGCTACCATTTGATGGCTGATCTTTTTGTGATTTTGTCTCGTGAATGCTCGTTTGAGACTGAGACAATCCAAAAATGGATTGCAAATTGTCAGCTTCTTCTGCGTGAAGGAGTGCGAAAATTTTGTTAGGAAACAAAAAAATTTTGCAGTTGAAGCTTTTTTTTAATAAATTAAAATTTTTGTCAGCCAATCAAATGGTTTAAAAATTATTTCTTTTTATTTTTTTGAATTAAAGTCTTTTTAAATAATTTTCAAACTTTTTGTCAAAATTTGAAATTTTAATATTTTAATTTAAAATTTTATTTTTTTTAACTTTTTTTAAAATTTTATTAAAAATTATATTTTTTTTTTTGAAACAATTTTCGGAAAAAATATATTTTTTAAAAGTTTATATAAATTTTAATTAAATAGACAAAATAATTTTATTTTGAATTAATTTTAATATTTTTTAAATAAATTTTTAAGATTTTTTCTTTATGATTTTTTGAATAGAAAAAATGAAATGAATTTTTTTTCATTAATAAAACATTTTTTAAAAAATTAAATTTATTAATTATAATAATTAATTATAGTAATTAATTATTTATATTATTAATTTATATTTAATTTATAAAAATATTAAAAAAATAATTAAATAAAAAAAGTAAATTAATAATTTTTTTCTTGATAAAAAATTTCGAACAAAAATATTATTGTTTTAAAGTTTATATAAATTTTTAAATTTTAATTAAATAGATAAAAAAATTTTTAATTAATTTGATAAAATAAAATTTTATTTTAATTTATAAATTTTTTAAAAAATTTTTTTTTTAAATTAAATTTTTATTTTAAATTAATTTAAATTTAAAAAAAAACTCAAAAAATATATGTTTTTTTAAAAGAAACAATGAAATGATTTTTTTTCATTCAAAAATTTTTTTATTATAAATTTGAAAAAATAGAATTAAAAATTCGAAAAAAAATTATATTAGGTATATTTTAATAATTCAAAAATTGTTTATTAATGTTATTAATTTATATTTAATATTTTTTTATATTTTTAATTTATAGTTAATAAAAATTTAATTTAATTTAATTTAATTTAATTTGACAAAATTTGAAAAATATTTAAAAATTTCGTTTTTAATTCATTATTTTAGAATTCATGAAAAGGGATTTTTTACAAAAAAAAAAGAATAGTGTCATGTTCGTGTAAGCAATTTCTATGGGATCGTGTCAAAATTTCTCGTGAAACTAAAGAAAACTAAAGGAAAGTGCATTTAATCGATAAAAACTCACCACCTTCTTCTTCAGAATCCGACATGAAAGTCTCGTGCATGGCTTCGGGCGCAACAACGCGATATTTCTCCTCCGTCTGCGACGTTTGCATTGGCGCATCTGTCGTCGTAACTGCCTTCAACGAGTCCGTGACACTGATGTAACCCAATTTTTGCGCAATATGGTACGGCGTTTGTCCATTTTGCGTGACGGCATTCGGATCCGCGTTACTTTCGAGCAAAACGTGCACAATATGGCAGTGTCCTTGCTGCGCCGCCTGATGCAACGGCGTATATCCGATGGCAGTTGGCGTATTAACCTTGACTCCTTCTTGCAACAAATAACGAACCATGTTGGCTTGACCAAAATGCGACGCGATATGCAAGGGAGTGTAACCTTGTTTTGTCACAGCTTCCATATCGGCGCCATGTTTGACGAGAATTTGCGCGACATTGACGCGATCTTCTTGCGCGCACAAGTGAATTGGCGTCAAACCGTTCTTCGAGCCGTGATTCGGATTTGCTTTGTGTTCCAAGAGCAACGACGTGAGATCTGTGTGACCTTCGGACGATGCCAAATGAAGCGGAGTGAATCCAGCTTTGCTCTCGGCATTTGCGGAAGCGCCATATTCCAGCAAAGTTGTTGCAATTTCCATCTGGTTTTTGCGAGCGGCGATGTGAAGTGCAGTATGGCCATTTTTGGCGGTTGCATGAGCACTGGCGCCCTTTTCCAACAAGAGTAATGCGACATTTTGATGATCGTAATGCGAAGCGACGTGCAATGGCGTGATGTAATTCTTGCCTTCGGCATCGACGGGAGCATTTTTAGCCAAAAGTTGCTCGGCAACCTTGATGTGCCCATATTTCGCCGTGAGATGCAATGGCGTGAAACCCTTTTTGGTTTGCGCATCGATTTTGGCGCCATTTTCTAATAAGACAGCAGCAACCTAAAATTTAAAAAAAAAAATATTTAATTAAAAATTTCTTCAAAAAATTAAAAAAAAAATAAGTTAGTTTAAAAATTCATTTATAAAAATTATTAAAAAATAAATTAAATTAAAAATAATTAAAAATTAATTTAATTTTTAAAATAATTAATTTTTAATTATTTTAAATATTTTTAATTTAATTTATTTTTTAATTTAATAATAATTAAAAATTAATTATTAAAATTAATTAATTGTTAATTTTTATTTGAAAAAAAAAATAATTAATTAATAATTAGTATTTTAATTTAATTATAATTATTTTTTTCTAATTATTTTTTTTAACTACACAAACATAAAACATAAAAAAAATTAAAAATAACGAAAAATGTTACTTTACCATCACCATGAGATATATTTAACAAGCATTCGACGAGAATTTATTTTTTTTTTCAATTTCTACTAAAATAAAATACTTAAAAGAAATAATAATAATACAACATAAAATTTACATAAACCATAATATTTTTTATTGTTTTTTTTTTCGATCAACAACAACGAATTGATGTTTTTTTTTCTTTTTTTTAATAAAGAAAAAAATAGAGAGACAGAAAGGGATAACAATCCATTAAAAATTTTCGGATATTTTTTAACATTTAAATTTTTTTAGTTACCAAGCATTTTTTTTACTTTTTTTACAACATTAAATAAATAAATAAATAATAAATATTTAAAAATAAATAAAATTAATAAATAAATCGAGCAACATTTCGATCCAATTTTTTTTTTTCGTTTTAAAATCTAAATAAAGTACTCTTTATGCCTTATCCAAAACAATTGCATTAAATAAACGGTATCGATGTGATCCATCAATTTCTTCATAACTAAATTCTTTACCTCATCTTGTCCCTCTTTGGCGGCAATGTGTAATGCGGTATACATGTCTTTGGTAACGGCATCAACTTGCGCTCCGTGCTGCAATAAGAGCATAACAATGTCGACATTTCCGAGACGCGATGCAATGTGAAGGGGTGTTTGTTGTTCGCGGGCACGTGCATCGACTTGGGCGCCATTGCGCAAGAGGATCCGAATGATGTCGGTCTGAAAAAGAGAAAAAAAAGTTAATTAATATTTTATTAAAAATTTATTTAAAATTTATTAAAATATAATTTATGAAATTTTTAATATTTTTAATTATTTTTTTATTTTATAATTATTTTTTTTTCATTTTTTAATATTAACTAATTAATTTTTAATTTTTGAAAATTTTTCAAAATTATATTTTTTATATGAAATGACAAATTTTTTTTTACATGAATTTTTTTATCAAATTTAATTTTTTTTTTTAATTAATTAAATTTTAAAATAAAGTAAATTAAAATGCTTAATTTGACAGAAAAAAATTTCAACTTGAATTTTCTAAAAATAATTTTTGTAAATCAATTTTAAATTAAATTTATAATTGTAAAACTTATATTCTTAATATTTCGTTATTAAAAAAAAAATAAATTAAAAATTATATTTAATTTTTATTAAATTTATAATTTAAAAAAAATGATTTTTTTTATTATTATTTTTCGTTAAAAATTTAATTTTCAATGAAAAGTCTCATATTTTTTAAATTATTCAAATAAAAAAAGTAATAAATCTTACCTGATTAGCTCTTGCGGCTAAATGAAGAGGCGTTTCGCCACGCACAGTTGGAATATCGGGACTTGCTTCGTGCTGCAACAAATAAATGACGATATTCATGCATCCCATAAACGAGGCGACATGCAAAGGAGTCAAGCCAGATTCTGTTGTTGCACTAATACTCGCGCCATGTTTCAAGAGCAGCTCAACTACCTAAAAAATAAAAAAAAAATGAAGAGTAATTAATTTTTTTTAATAAGAAAAATTGAATAAAAATTTTACCTTGATGCGATTTTTCTTGCAAGCAATATGGAGTGGCGTAAAACCATTTAATGCACGTGCATTGGCGTCGGCATTACGGTCCAATAACAACTTTGCAACACGCACATGCCCGCAATGCGCGGCAACATGCAAGGCAGTTAAGTAATCAACGGTGACCTCATCGACAGGAGCACGATGGTACAAAAGGATACGGGCGGCATCAACGTGTTCGCCTTGCGATGCCATGTGTAATGGAGCTAATCCGTTCTGTAAAAATAAAAAAAAATATATTAAATTAAAAATTGTTAAAAAATTCATATTTGCTTTAAAATTTGAGATAACGAAAAAATTTTTTTTTTAAATAAAAATGTTGTAAAAATTTAAAAAAAATCAGAAAAAAATTTTAAAAATTTTTGCTCAAAAATAAAATATTTTTTAATTTTAGTTAAAAATTTAAAATAATTAAAATAAAAAATATTTATTAAAAATTTATTTATTATAAAAAAATATTATTTTAATTTCAAATAATTATTAAACTAAATATTTTAGAGAATTATTTCAAGTTTTTGAACTTGAATTTTCTTATAAATTACTTTTTTTAAATAATTTTTAGCAAAAATTTTTAAAAAATTTTTTTAAATATTATTTTTTTATTTATTGATTATTTTCTAAAATAAAAAAAAAAAAAATTTTAAAATTGATTTTAAAAGTTTTTATAAGAAATTCTTTTAAATTTTAAAATAAGAAATCAATATTTTTTTATAAGAAAATTATTTAAAAAAAAATTAAAAATTTTCTAAAATTTAAAAAAAATAATATTTTATGATAAAATTTAAAAAAAATATTTGAAATAATTATTTTTTAATTTTTAAAAATTGTTAAAATTTTTGCTTTAATTTTTAAAATTAAATTTGAACTTTCTTATTAATTTAAATTTTTTTCTAATTAATTTTATTTTTTTTTTTCTATAACTTTTTATCAATTTTCTAAATAAAAATTTAAATTTAATTTTAAAAAATTTAAAAAATATTTAAATCTTACCTTTGTTTTAGCACTAATTGGAGCTCCGCGTTCAAGCAACATATCAACAACTTGCTCGTGTCCCGATCGTGCCGCACAATGAAGAGCTGTCAATCCATCACGCGTTTTCGCCTCAATATTTCCTCCTTTTTCAAGCAATAACGAGACCATATTCGTCTTTCCCCATTTCGCTGCAACGTGCAACGGCGAAATATTATGCTTGGCAGCGTAATTAACATCGGCGCCCTTCTGAATCAGCAAATTGGCGATATTTTCGTTGCCGTAATGCGATGCGATGTGCAACGGCGTGAAACCAGACTTTGATGTGACATCAGGATTGTGATCGTTTTCGAGCAAAAGTGCTGCTGCCTTGACATCATCTTTCTTCGCGGCGATATGAAGTGCCGGCAAACGAACTTTTCCTCGCGTATCGCTTTCCAACAAAACGGCAACGACTTTATCGTGTCCTTGTTGCATGGCGACAGCAAGCGGCGTGAATCCATCTTCCGTCGCGAGACTCTGATTGGCGCCATTCGAAAGAAGAAGTTTCACGACGACATCGTGATTCTCCTGTGCCGCCATGTAAAGCGGCGTAAATCCATTTTGGGATTGTACATTGACGGAAGCATTGTGGGCAATCAGTAATTTAACGACTTCCTCTTGTCCGGCGAGCGACGCGATGTGCAAGGCGGTGTTGCCTTTCTTCGTTGCCGCATCGACAATCGCACCGCGATCCAATAACTCCTTTACGACGGTAATGTGACCGTCTTTTGACGCCAAATGTAACGCATTTAATCCGTTCTGCGCCAGATGCGAAAGGAAATGAAGCAAATTTTATGGTCAGACTTGATTAAAATTGAGGCAAAAAAAGAAAAAATTACTTACAGCATTGCTCGTGTTGATTTCAATGCCATTCTTCAAATGTTCCAAGACCTTCTCAAGGTTTCCTGCTCGTGCAGCGCGTAGAAACGACGTATTTCCGTCGGACTGGAATGAGAAAAAAAAACACAAAATTTTATTAGATTTATTGTAATGAAGGAAAATTTGCTTCTATTGTTCGTCGAATGTCGAATCAAAGGCATTCGTTCACTTTTCTTTTCTGTTTTCGTGCTGATACCGAAGGAAAAATTTTCTTCAATTTGCATAAATAAAATGGCTTTATTGACACAACTTTCGCTTCGTTTTCGCTTTTTGACACCTTAAGCATTTTTTTTTCTTTTTTGAGCAAGGACAAATTTTTCGCTTTTTTGCTTTGTTATCAACTTCAGTTATCTCATTAAGATAACCCTTCTGCTTCTCATTTTATTATTTATTTCTGTTTAAAAGAAAGTTTTGAGGCAAAAGTTAATTTTCAAACTTTTTAAATTAGTATTGTACGTTTTTCATGCAGAAAATGTAAATAAAAATAACAAGAAAGTTTCAGATTTTTATATTTTTTGCAAGATTTTTTTAAATTTTTTTAATTTCTTTTTTAAATTTTTTTTTAAATACATATTTTTAATTAAATTTTTAAATTTTTTTTTTTAATTTAATTCAAATTTTAATTAGGTACTAAAAATAATTAATTATTTTTAATATATTTTAATTAAATTAATTTTTCATTATTAAAATTTATTTCAGTTAAATTTTAGTTTTTGGTTCAATATTAACAAACATAATTTTGACAAAAAAAAAATTTAATAATTTTTAAAAAAATAAAAATAATAAAAATAATTTCAAAAAAAAATTTTAAAAAATTAAAAAATTTAAAATAAATAAAAAATTGAATTTAAACGAAAATGAATGAAAATAATAAATTTATCAATTTTTACTTTTGAAAAGTTATAATTGTCATTTCAAAAAATTACCGTTAAAAAATAGAAAAATTCAGAATAATTAATAAAAATTAAAATTTTAACGAAAATATCAAAAATAAAAAAAAATAAATTTTTCAATTTTTCTTATAATGAGTAAAGAAAATTTTTAAAAATGTCAAAATAATTGTCAATTCAAAAAATGACTGTTAAAAATTTTTAAAATTCAGAATAATTAAAAATTTGTAATTTAAAAAAATAATATTTAACAACTTTTAATTTTTAAAAAGTAAAAAAAAAATTTAAAAAAATCCGTTAAAAATTTAAAAACTGTCAATTTAAAAAAATTATCGTTAAAAATTTGAAAATCGCTCATTTGCTAATTCAATCCTTTTTAAAAAAAATAACTGTAATTTAAAAAAAAAATTTTAAAAAAATTTGAAAAAAAGCTTGAATAATTTTAATTAATTTTGAAAAAAAAATATTTAAATGCTTAAAATTATTTTGAACAGCTTGAAAAAATTAAAATGCTTAAAAAAATAATTTTATTAAATTAATACATTTTTAATTAATTTATAAATAATTTAAAAAAAATTATTAAATTTTAATTTAAATTTAAAAATTAAATTTAATAAAAATATAAATTTGTGTCATGAAAAACTTTCTCTTTTTGTTATTTTAAGCTCAACAACGCAATTCGTTAATTATTATTAAATATAAAAGCTCTTCCCACGTTTTATGTTTGCTACACGAAACGTGACCAGATTTCATGAGATTTTCCGCCTTCAGGGATTTTTCTTAACATTTCTTCTCTGTTTTCTTTTCTCTTCATAATGATAATTGATAACTTGACAACATTTTGACAAAGTAGAAGACAGAAAGTTGGCGCCTCCTACGAAAATTCAAATTTAATGAATCAAACTTGTCTGCTGCTCGTTGCTTTTGTTTCTCGTGCCAATAACTTTCTATCGATCGCGTGGTCGCCTGTGTCTGGGACATGCATGATAAGGTTGCCAAAACCAAATTGAATAAAAATAATGAACTACTAAAAAAAATTATAAACAAAAAAAAAGTCTGCTGTCTGCATTTTTAAACGCATTTCAATTGTGACCCAACATTCCATTAATTCGTGCAGAGCGCAACTATTCATCATCTGTCGCTCAATTGCATTCTCGTTCATTTGTTTTATTTTTCATTTTCTATGGCGAACAAAGTGATAATAGATGTCTGGCGGAATTTTCTATCAATGTCAGGCAGTCTCGTTATTATGCGAGGAACGAACGATGTCTGTTTGATTATCATCAGCAACATCATTATCCGACAAAGTCTTGTCTTGTTAAAGAGCAAAAAAAAATATAATGAACTCTTTTTTTCATCAAAATCAGTGTAAAGACTGCAATTTCGAGCAAGTGCAAGGAAAATTGTAATTATTTTTGCATAAGAGAGGTTTTACATGCGAGAAAGTTATGATAACGTTATCAACACTTCCTTCAGTGAATTGCATGTTGAGAAGGATTAAACACAAAAAAATGACGTAAGTAGAGGAAATTTCATGGCAAAGAGTTTGTAAATAGATAAAGCCTAAGCACTGAATAGAATTATTTTAATTGGATTAGTTTGCCGTACTTTTTGTATGAACTTTGAAATTAATTGTATTCACTGAAGAGATTGCATCAACAAAAATTGATTTTTTTTTTAATTAAAAAAATAATTATTTTTTTTTTAATATTACGAAAAAATTTTTGATATAACGACTTTTTTAAATATTAAATAATTATTTTGTACTCAAAAAATTAAAAAAAAAATATTTTTGATAAATTAATTAAAATTAGTTAATTTTTAATTTTTTAATTAATTAATTAATTTAAATAAATTAAAATTTCAATAAATTAATTAATTAATTTAAATGAATTTATCAAAAATATTTTGATCAAGAATTTTTAATCATCATAAAATAAAAAAAAAATAATTCTAATATTTTTTTATAATATTTAAATAAAATTAAACTAAAATTAATTTTTTTTAAATAAAATTAATTAACTAAATTTAAAATAATTTAAGTTATTTAATTTAATTTTTTTATTTAAATATTACAAAAAATTAATTTTCTGATGATTAAAAATTTTTTATAATTATTTTTTTTTTAATTTTTTTTTAATTTTTTTTTATAAAAATTATTTTTTTAATTAATAATACTTTTTATTTTAATAAATTTGAAACTTATTATTTTTATTTTTTTAATAATAAAATTTCTTATTGAAATTTGTATTATAAAAAACGTCAAAAATAAAATATTTAAAGATCTAAATTCTTTTTTGTAAAATTTAAAATATTTTTACAAATTTATTTATTTTTTTTATCATTTTTTTTAATCCAAAAAAATTTTTTTTGTATAAAATTTATGTAAAAAATTTATAAAATAATTTTTTTATGTCTTTCATTTAAATTTAAATACCATTTCAGGTGTCATAAAAAATTAAAAAAAAAGAAAAAAAAAATTCCAGAAATGTAAACAAACACTCTCGAGACAAGTATCAACTGACATCTGTTACATGTCAAAAAAACTTAAAAAAAGAAAACTTTCGAGACACGTACAAAAATTTTTTAATGCACCACAGAGTTGAATTTTTTCAACACTCTCATGAGTTTTCATCTTGTCTAAGGTTTCAATGTTCAAAAGTTTAATAAACATGACGACGACGTCTCGTTACATCATGTTGATTTTTCCGATGTAAACGACCGTTTAACGGGTTTGATCTAAAAACCGAGGAAAATCATAAAAATCGTATAAACAAATCATTCACATGAACGAACATTTCTATTAAATATTTTTTTCTCTAATATTTTCATTCCGAAACCAAAAAAAGGTATAAAATCCAGATTTTCTCGTGAAATGAGGGAAAATAAAAATGTTCCTTGTCCAATTTTGCGTCATTTAGCGTCACAAGTCTCGCAAAAAATTTTTTCGTCACTTTCGTTGATTCAGGTCAAAGTGTAGACAAGAAGATTTCGACGAGGAAAAAAAAATCATCGTACCCTTGTCTACTTTCGTTTTGCTCGATGGCATATTGCTTTATTGGTGTCGTTTTATTATCGCTTCTAATCAGAAAAAGTGTTTCGTTTTTGTTTCTGTTACAATGTTGAATCGCAAGAGAGAAAAAACGAAGATATTTGGCGCGTGGTGAATGTAATAAAGATAAAGAAAAAATAAGGAAATTAGGACGAAGGTTTTTTCGTCATTGAGCATCAGAAATTTGTTTTGAAGGTCGTTTCTATGAGAAATTTTTCCTCCTTTCCAAAAATTTAATTTAATTTAAATAAAATTTCTTAAAATTATTTAAATTTTATTTAATTGATTAATTAATTTATTTTTTAATTTAATTAATTTATTAAAATATTTTATTTCTTTTAATTTATTAAAAAATTCAAGAAAAAAAAAAATTAAGTTCAGATTGAAAATTTTTATTTTTTCAATTTTAAGAAATTTATTTAAAAAATTATAAAAATTATTTATTAATTTTTTTTTTAAAATGAATATCTTGAAAAAGTTTCCGATTTTAATGCGAAATTTCAAAAATAATATTTTAATCTTTGATATTTTAGATTTTTTTAATTTAAGAAAATAATATTTTACAAAAATTTTTAATTATTAAATTATTTAATTATTAAAATTTTTAATTAAAATTTTTTTATTATTAAAAAAATAATTTTTATTTTAAAATTTTTAATTTCAAAATTAATTATTTTTTTTAAAATTTGATTTTAATAAAAATAGTTCAAAAATTTTATTTTAATATTTAATGATTTAAAATTAAATTAATTTTATTAATATTTTTTGAAAATAATTATTTTTAAAACATATTATATTTTTTTTATATTTTTATAATTAAAAAAAAAAATAATTTAATTTTTTTTAAATAATTTTAATTTTCGTTTATTTTAAGAATTAAAAAAACATAATTTTCAATTTTTTTAATAATTAAAATATTTTTTTTAATAAATATTTATTTTCTTAAGATTTAAAAAAAATCTAAAAAATTCATTAAAATCTGAAACTTTTTCAAGAAATTTTTTTTTCTTTTAATAAAATAATTTTTAATTTTTTTAAATATATAAATAATTTAAATAATTTTTTATTTAATTAAATAATTCAAGAAAAAATTTTTTTATTAAATCGTCCATCAGAATTTATTTTTTCATAAATCAACTTTCACCCCAAAAACTATTATTTTTACTTATTTTCGGAAATTATCACGAAAACGACATGCAACAGCGCGCCACACCTTCGAGAAAAATCCCCCTTATTTCAGAGATAGCAAAGCATGTTGTAAGGTAATTTTATTTCCTTGCATTTCACTAAAATACCTTTTGGTATAAATTAATTACAAAATTTAATTTGCTTCATCGAGTTATAATTAAAATTAATAAAATGGCAGAAAATTCACTTTTTTTTTGCTCATCGAACACTTTCCGTGTCTCTTGATTGATAAAATTTCCTCGGAATTGTCGGGAAATTGTATAAAATTTATTGATTTCACGTCACTTTTATTTGCTCCAACTAACGTTACAAGCCGAGAAATAATAATTGTTATTGTTCTACATTTCCATTTGAAAATCTATTTTTAACGTGCTGTCGTAATAATAATTTTTTTTTATCATTTCTTGTGTGACGTCGTCTTTGATTGACATCAAAATTATGTAATTTTACGAACCAAACACTTTAAACAACTCCGCATTATCTGTCCAACTGGACATTCCTCAGTTTTTCACGAAATTTGATTTTTTCTAATTTTTTTATTTTTTTTTGTTTCAGATTTTAGAGGAGCAACCAAGCAGCTCGGCGTCAAGAAACTTTCTGTTCGTGCCGCGCGGTGTGTCTGCGATGCCTAAAGAGAGCGATTTGTGGGAAAGAAGGAAGGAAAAGATGTTTGGGAAGCACATACATGGGCAATGCGCATGTTTCTCAATTATTATTATTTCATGTACTGGCGAGAGCGACTGTAGCGATGTGCAAGTTGTTTGTTCCAACTATCGATGATAAATGTCTGTGGAGGCACGAAAAGTGAAGAAAAGGAAAATAAATGGAAAAAAATTGTTGAACATTACTCCGTCGTCTGTCTACGAATCGCTATGGAGCTGAAATGGAGATGCGAGAACGTCGTTTCAAGGTTTTCAGAGTGATAACGAGAACATTCTCGACACAAAATGAAAATGTTGCAAAGGTTAAAGGGCAATTCGTGGATTGAAATACTTGCAGGTGTCGAAAAAAATATTTTTTCCCGATAGAAAAGACATATTTTCACATAAAAATCCTCCGAGATGTGTCATAAAATGCCGTCGGCTCTCTTCGACGAAGAATGTACCACACCCTTGATATTCACCCTCAAAAACTCGTCGTTCGGTATTCTCTCAATTATTTTGTGTCTATTTTTAATGTTAACTTTTTATCGGAAAAATATTTATTTTATGAAGAAACAAACTTTACGATACCAAAATAAATGACTAACATCTGTGGCTTTACGGAAAATTATTATTCAACAGACAAGACATTAACATAGTTTTATTGAACGCACGAATTCTTTCTTGAAAAACTTTTATGACATCACGAATAAATAAACAGCAGGTCATGAAGAGTTTTCTATGGAATTTAATTGAAGCGTGATTTAATTTTTTTTGTTTATGTACTAAATTGTTTTTGATGCATTTTTCGTTTGAATTATTAATTTAATTTAATAATTATATTTTTTTTATTTTTAGAAAATTTATTTGAATAATTAATTATTAAATTAATTTAATTAAATTTTTTTCATTTATTTTAAAAATTTTTACATTTTCAATTTATTTATTTTGGTATTTTTGTAAATTTCTTTTAAATATTTTTTTTTATTTTTTAATCAGTTTTAAAAATTATTTTAATTAATTTTTTTTTTGCATTTTTTATTAAATAAAAAATTAATTAAATAATTTTTAGTTTTTTTAAAAGATATATTTTAACAATTTTTTTTATTAGTTATTAATTTTAATTTATTAATTTTTATTAAAATTATTAATGTTTTTTTTAATTTTTTAATATTTCGCGTTTTTAATTTATTTTAATTATTTTTGAATTTTTTTGCATAAAAATAAAAAAAAAAATATTTTTTAATGAAAAAAAAGATATAAAATATTTTTTATTAATTTAACTAAACTAAATACATTTTATTTTTTTTTATTAATTTAAAATTAATTAATTTTTTAAAAATATTTTTACTTTAATTTTTATTTAATTTATTATTTTTTTTTTAATTAAAATTATTTCACTTTTTTTTAATTTAATATTTTTATTTTTTTAAATATTTTATTTTTTTTTATCTTTTTTAATTCCTCAAGATTATACTTCAATTAAATAACTTTCTTTGCCAATTCAATATGGGAAAATTTTAATGTGAGTTTCAATATGTTCGCATAAAATAAAAGAGGGATTTTGAGTGAAGTAGAGAAAAATGGAAATAAATAATAATAATCCCTACTTTGTTTGTCAAAGTTTTTTCTCCGTTTTAGCATATTGTTTTGTAACTTGATATCGCTTGCGTTCCGACAATGACAGCTTAGAAATATGTTGAGGAGGAATTTGTTTGTTTTGTCATTATTATTGTGAATATCTGTGGCTCGTGTTTTTATGATAGAAAAATAATCATATTGTGAAAATTTTATATTTCTCGATTTTTTTCAGATATTTTCTTTAATTCAATAGTTTTTAATTTTTCATAGAATTTTTGAAAAAAAAAATTAAATTAAAATTTATGAAAAAAAATTAAGATACAAAAATTCGTTTTTAGCAAATTTTTAGCAAAAAAATATTATACCTATTATTTAATTTTTTTAAATTTATTAATTTTGAAGAAAATAAAAATAAAATTAACTTATTTTGTGATTTATTGTAAAAAAAAAATCGTTCCGAAACATTAATTTTTCTGTGTAAGGGAACAAAATTAGTTTCTGTTGTTACACAAATGTCAAAAGGAGCAAACATGACAAAAAATGGTTGAGTGAGTCATGTCAAGGCGCCAGATTTGTGGCTTTTCAACAACTTTGTTTGTCACATAAATTAACATTTTTAGCATTTAAACAAAAATTTATGTTAAAATTATGAACTTTGAACTTTTATTTTTTCCCGTAGGTTAAAAACGAACGAAAATTAAATATTCGTTAAAAAGGCAATTTTAAAATTAATTTTGAAAAAAAAATATTTTAAATGAATTTTTGATTTTTATTGAAAAATTTTTTTTTTTTTTATTAAAATTATTTTTTTTATTTTATTTATTTATTTATTTTATTTTTATTTTTTTTATTAAAAAATTGTTAAATTCAAGAAATTTTAAACCATCGAGTTACATTATCATTACGAAAAATCCATTTAAAGATGAAATCTTCATAAGTTATTCACATAAATTAGCTGAAAAGCTAAAAGTCAAAGTCCTCGATACAAAAGCAGGAGGAGGATAACATCTGCTTTTCATTGAAAAATACAAAAACAAAAAAAAATAAAAAGGAAAAATATATCAAAGACCATTTTGAATCTTTATAGTTTTCTGTTTGTTCATAAAAAATTCAACTGCACTTTTCAGCATTTTTTTCTTATCTAAACATAAAAGCTCTTGCACGTCCCCCGATCCAAGGAAATGCATATCGAGTAACATTTCCAACACCTGCGAAGTAAGTAAAGTAACACAACCTTGTAACGTTACTCAGAAAAAATAACAATAAAAGCTCTTCTGCCACTCATTCACGACAAGAGAAAAAATGCATTTTATGCCTTTATTTAATGCACTGCCACGCTCGCTGCACTTTTGCTTGACTCATGAGGCAAAAAAAAAGTGAAATACGACTTGGCATGGGGTAAGTTTAATGTGTTACAAACATGTCTGCCATGAATGTGTTTACTTTTATGCTTTTATGCAAGAAAAAACAAGAGTTGAAAGTGTTTGTTTTGAATAGAGCGAAAAATTTCATCGCATTTTGATATAATGGACATACGATTTTCTATTGTTTCACATTTTCTTACTCCTCAAGATATAAAAATTTTTTTTACTCATTTTTATACTCCTCAAGAAAGATTTTTCTATTAAATTTTTGAAAATTCATCAAGATTAACATGAATTTTTCAATAAAATACGAATTTTTCTCAATTTGTTACTCCTCATTTCACAATTTTGTACTCCTCATGCCTAAAATGATTGTTTTTCATCAAAATATTAAGATTTAACGATTTTGTACTCCTCATAAAGGACTCAAAAGTCACAAAAGGTTCTTTTTTTCTTTCAAAATGCGCTAAAAAATAGTTTTTATGGCAATTTCTATAAAAAAAACTTTTTTTTATGCATTTTTGTCATGATGATTTTTTTTTGTTTGTTGGTTTTCCGTTTGTGTTAATTTAAAACTTGTCCTTTGGAACAAAAAAGCGCGACTTGAAAGGTGAAAGGAAATGACATGAAAAGGAAAATGAAAGCAATTATTTTTTCAAGCGAAGCAAGAAATTTTTACGTTTGTGGTTTGCTTTTGTGTTAAATTTACAGACACATTTACACATCAAACAAGCACCGTTGACGTCAACAAATTGACCGGCAAGTGTTCAAAAAGTGATCTTGAATCTTTTTTTTTCGTGACTCATCAACAACGCCGCGACACGAGAATCAAACAAAAGCCGACAAAATCGATATTTCCCCTAAATTTAGTGCATTTTTACAAGGGTTTTAGTAGAAAAATGAAAAGAATTGCGAAAAATGACAATGAGTAATGTCCCCTTTTCATATTTCGAACAAAAGTGTCTGTTTAAGTGATTAACTGCGTTCTTTTTGTTCAAGTGTTGAAAGTTGAGGGTCCAGTTTGAATCAAATGGGTTTCACGCGAAAAGGGAAATAAAAGCTGACCTATGAGAATATTTTATTACTTTTTCGCAAGTTTATGGCGTATAATTAGTTTTGAAAAGCATTTTGGTTCGTTTTGTGAAAGAAAATCGATTTTGAGCGAACATTTGTTATTTTAAAAGGGGAAAAGATTTTTCATTATATCAAGAAATGTTTTTTGAAAATTTGCTTTTAAACAATAATTTTAAATAAAATTACGAAAATTGACAAAAAATTCTGAAAAAGTAATTTTTTTAACAAATTTTATTTTTGAATTAGAAAAAAGTAAATTTCAAATTTTTAACGGTAATTTTTCAAACTGACATTTAAAAAATTATTTAAAATGTTAACAAAAAAAAATTATCGTAAAAATTGAAAATTACTTTTTTTGTTAATTCAAAAAAAAAATTATATTTTAAAAATTTTTTGTCAATTTTATTTAATTTTTTTTATTAATTAACTATTTAATTATTTCTTGTCAAATTAAAAAAAAATATATTAAAAAATTTGGATTTTTTTGAAAAAAAGAAATTATTTAGTTTAATTAATTATAATTTAATAAACTAAATAATTTTTTCATATTAAAAAAAATCTAAAATTTTATTTTAATTTTTTTTTTTTGAATTTGACAAGAAAGAATTAAATAATAAATAAATAAAATTTAATATTTAAAAGTTTTCGATTGAAAAATTATGAAAAAGCGAAATACGCTTAAAATCTTAAATTTTTCTATCAATAATTTTTTAAAACTCTTTTCCATGTTACTAAATTTAATTTTCCCTTAAGCTACTTGGTACGAAGGCAATAAAAATTTTTTACAACTTTTATCGTTATTTAATTTGTGTCGAAAATTTAATTTGCTTCATATTCGTCTCGGAGCAATGAAAAAAAATATGCACGAACGAAGCAAAAGCAAAGCAAAAATCGATACTTGAATTTCCGTTCCCCAGAATATTCATAATTAATTTTTTGTGTCTGCTTCCTAACTCAACACAATATTGCGAGAGAACTTTTTACGTAATCATTTTTTTTTTTGTTAATTATTAATAATGCTAATATTTGTACATTTCATTGTCAGCGTTAAGTGGTTGTTATGCAAGAGGTGTTACGATTATTATCCATAATTATGGCTTTTCATGATTTTTGTTGGGAAATATTACGCGACGACTTTCACTTTTTTCGTTGACTTGATGATGACACAGTGCGAAAAAAGGCATGTCAGATGGCAATTTTCCGTCGTTCGATGAAAAAGTGAGCTCATCAGACATGTAAATTAACTTTGGTTTTGTGGATGGCATGACAGCGCGTATTAATAAATAATAATAATGATATATAATAAAAATAGAGTTAGAAGGAAAAATTGATTTTTCTTTTTGAATGTTATTCGTCGCGAGGCACAGAGGGAGGTTTTGCGAAAATGTTTATAAAAATCGAAGAATTTTTGTTAATTTTACTAAAATAAAAGAAAAATAAGTATTGAAGTTTGAAAGCCCCTGAAAGTAGGCAATTTACATTACATTCTAAAATTGTTGAAAAATCCTGTTTTTAAAAGGATAAATTGGCTCAAATTTTGTAAATAATCTTCTTTCATTAAAAAGTTTCTGTATACAAATTTTCAGCTCTCTAACAAAATTTTTCAATTTATTAAAAAATTTTGATTTTTACAATTTTTTTCATATAAATTTCAATTTTTTGATTTTCTAAAGTTATTGAGTAAGAAAGCTGAAAATTTGTATACAGAAACTTATTAATAAAAATAGAATATTTACCAAATTTGAGCAAAATTATCCTTCAGGAACATGATTTTTTAGCTAATTTTTGAATGTAATGTAAATTGCCTAATTTCAGGGGCTAAAAATTTTGAATCATTTATTCATAATTTTTCATTTCAAAAACTCTTCCATATTTAAACAAAAATTTCACAAAATCCATCACTGTTCAACTCGGTTAGATTGAAACATTAAATGGCATCCAATGGCGCCTCGCAGTTTGAGCAAAAACAGTGTCACTTCCTACCAATTTTTTTTTGTTCTTTCATCCTCATACCCTTGGATGCGGGAAAAAAAGTTTCCATCACGAAAGTAACAAACTATCAAGCAAGCAAAAAAACGAAAGCAGCTCTATTATAATAAAATTTTTATGTTGAAGCAGTTCGTGACATGCTACGCCATTTTTCCAAAGAGTACACGTGTACACGTACTCCCCGTACCTCGTGTGCATTCTATATATAGACACTTGTGCGAGACATGATGTAGCCAAAAAGAAAAAGGGAATTATTGATCGCTATGCGGCAAAGCGATACAAAATTAATGATTTTCACCCATTTTTTGCCGTAATTTGATGAAAAATTTGACAAATTTCACGGAAATCTATGACATCACGACGACATGATGTCACAAGGCAGAAAAATAAGCGAACGCAAAAATCGATATAAACTGGGTATGACACACACAGACTTGCCGAAAAAACATGGAGGATAATGAAAAAATCGATACGGATTTTTTTCCTTTAACAATTTTTTTTATATCAGGCACGAGCGCGGGTTTATTTGCAAATTTGCAAAAAATAACACGAGGAATTGTTAAGCCAATTAAGGTTGCGGGAGGATTAAGTAGAAATTCGATATTTTTACCTGTGTTCCGTTCTCCGTGACCATTTCAAGGTCGTTTTGTGAGACAAGATATTTCCTATTCCATACAAAGTTTAACCAAAAATTTAAGTTAAAACACTTTCACAAGCTACGAAAAATTTATTTAATTTTTTTTTTCGTTAGACAGCACAAGCAAAGATTTTTTAAAACTTTTTTTTTTCTTCTTCCTTATGTGATATAATATTTCACTAAATTTTATATGTGAGTTCTATAGACACACACAAAAAGTACAAAGAAGAAATTTTAAACTAATTGGATTTTCCAACTTTTCCTTTCAAGTTTCCGATGAAGACTGACAACTTCGATTTTTGTTCTTTCGTTGAGAAAAGGAAAAAATTCACGGTTTTCGTCTCTTTTGCTATAAAAGTTGCTATCCTTGTCGCGCAAAACTCGTACAAGAGAGCGAAACAAGTGCGCATTAGCAGAGAGCATTGTTTACGTTTTTTACGATCCTTTTGAACAATACGACGACACACATAGGGCAACATGTGAGTTAATAGGGGTTGATGGACCCTTTTTCGTCGAACAATAACAAAGTCACGTGCATTCCATACGAGCCATGCACACGTAGACACTTCTATGAGCGTACGTGTGTATGTTCGTATGGAAGGTACGTGACTATTTTTAGGGATATACGAAGCCGGCGTTTTGTGTACATGAACAAATGAAGCGATAAACATAAATATATTATGACACTACCGATATAAATTATGCACTGCCTGTATGCGCGATTATTATTGCATAAATATGAGATGACATAATCATGTTATTGTTGGATTACGTAATTTTCGTTGGTTTTGAATGTTTGATTGGTAGACAAGGGATGGATTGAAAAGATGTTCATTATGTTTCAGTTTGTTAAGATTAAGAAACATGAAGAACATGACAGAATAAGGAAGACATGAAATGCAGATTTGGTAAGTTATTGAACTTATTTAAGCAAAAATAATTTTTAAAAAAAATTTCACATCATTTTGAACCTTTTAAAAAGAGAAGAAATTAGGTAATAATTATAATTTCCATCTGATTCAGTATTTCAAATTTTTTTCATATTCTTTAAGCATTTTAAAAGCTTTCATAAAGTTTTTAAAGACATTGTTAACTTTTGGACAAATTTATTAAATAAAAATAATTTGAATAATTTTTGAACGATTTTTCTTAAATTTTAGAAAAAAAATCAAATTAAAAATTTTTACTACATTTTTTATGAAAATGTTTCCAAAAAAATTTTTATAATTTTTTTTCTATACGAAAAAATTTTTTTTTAATTTTTTTTTTTTTTTATACAAAAATAATTTTTTTTTATACGAAAATAATTTTTTTTAATTTTTTGTATACGAAAAAAAATAGATTTAAACCAATTCTGATGTTTTCAGGTCGATTTCAATGTTTTTGGCGGTTAAATTAATCTCATTTCTTATCTTAGATTTTTCGAAAAAGTTACTTGTCTAATTAATTCAATTTTTTTCATTTTCAGGAATCAATGTAGTGTATCAATAATGTTTTATTCCATCGAATTAATTTACATGAAACGGTTATACTTAAGTTACATACAAAATTTTATAAACTTTTAAAGGAACTCTACAAAGGCACAGATTTTAACAAAGAAAGAGAATCATTCAAATGTCTATCAAAAGAAGATAGACGTACCGGAGATATTCTGGATAATTTTGGAAGAATAAAGCGATTGTTTAATTAACTGATTGAGTTTTCATAGTCATTGGGGTTACATTTGGAATGTACATTCTAAAAAAAATTAAATTAAGGATATAATCTTTTCCAATTAATTCAAACCAAGCATATTAACTTAACAAGTTATCCATTCCATACATTGAAATCAAACTAAATGATATTAAAACTTGATTCTCATCGTAGTATACGATTCAAAGTAAACACGTTCATAAATTGTTATTTAAATGTTATTACGATTGAACTCAAGCTTCTCAATATCTAAGAAAAATTTGAATATAAAATATTTTTTGGAATTCTATTTCCTTCATGACTTTTAAGAAACAATTTCTCTATTAAGCGAACATTTCTAATTTCTTCGAAATGAAGTATTTTTTTATTCAACTTTTTTTCATATAAAAGCCTGACTTTGCGAAAGTTAGCATCAGTTCAAGTTTAATATTTGTTCGAATCAATCGCAAAAATGAAAATCTTTCTTTTATTCGCGCTATTTTTGTCTATTTACGGCAACGTTCAATCCTACAACTGCCGTCGTCAGGATTCCAACGAATGCATTTTAGAAGATCAAACTTTTCCTGAATCGGGAGACTTCGAAGTGCACCAAACTAGTGATCACATTATCAAAAAAGTTAAGTTTTACAATTGTGAGGTTCCAACTTTATCAACCGCTTTTTGCGATGCATTTCCCCAATTGGAAGTGCTCGATATGCGCAGCACTAAATTGAACAAAATTGTGCCAGGAGCTCTCGATGGCTGTAAAAAACTTCGTGAAATCCATCTTCAGGGCAATGAACTGCGGGAACTGCCTGAAAATTTGTTCCGCAAGACAACCAAAATTGAGCAAATTTACCTGAACAACAACCTTTTAACCGAGATTCCGACGAAACTTTACAGCGGTTTGACAAAGTTGAAAGGTATCGATTTGTGCGGAAATAAAATTTTATCCTTGCCTGTTGAGATATTTAACGGTTTGGAATCTGTGGAGAGTTTTGAAGTCTTGAGTAATCCCTTGTTGACACTTGAACTCGAGCAAATTTACGAACAAATGCCAAACTTGAAATACACTGCTATCGATGATCTTGATTGGTCCTGCAGAGATGCAAGAAGACTTGAAGACTTCATGGTGAAAAATGGGATTAGTTTGCAATATGAATCGAGTTTCGCAACACATCATTCGAAGGTCGACTATCAGATGCGACGCGATCACCCTCATATTGTCGAATACACAGATCGTAGGTCGTATCGATGCCTCACTGACAAGCAGTATGCAGAAGAAGTTGCTAAAAGAATGCCGACGACAACAACGAAAAAGCCAACACCAACAACAAAGAAGACAAAACGAACAACGAAAAGGCCAAAAACAACGAAAAAGCCAAAAACAACAACAACACAAAATCCAAACACAACGACACAATAGCCAACGATAAAATCAAGTAATTAAATTTTTTAAGCAGTAAAAGAACGAATCTTGAAAATTTAAAGTCTATAACCTTTAAAATAATTTTTCAAAATATGTTTTTATATGGAAAAGTAAAAAATTACTGAAGATTTTTTTTACAAAATTAAAAAAAATAAAAATAATTAACATTATTTTTAATATTTTTTTAAATGAAAAACTTTAAAAATAAATATTATTTTAAATTTTTTTTATATTAAAAAAATTAAAAAAATTAAAAAAAAATAATAAATTTATTCCTTTAATAAATAATTAATTACTTTTTTTATTCAAATAAAAAAAAATCTTGAATATCGTTTTATAATTGTAAATTTTTAATAATTTTTTTAAATGAAAAACTATAAAATATTTTATTTTTATTTTTTTAAATATTTTTTTAAGTAAAAAAAAACTAATAAATTTATTCATTTAATAAATAATTCAAATAATTAATTAATTAATTTATTTAAAAAAAAAATTCTTGAATTTTTTTAATTAAAAATTTTTTTATTGTAAATTTCAAAAAATCGTATTAAATAAATATCGATCATCCACGATTTTTTTTATTTTTAGTCAAAAATATTTTTTGTAATGAACCTAAAAAAGACTTCAAGGACAAATCATCCATCAAAAACTTTCTTCTTAAAAAAAAAATACGTAAAAAAAGTGAAACTTCGTCAAGGACATTTCATCATTTTCTCCTTCTTACCCTCATATCTCCCATAATCGAATAAAAATCAAAAGTATTTTTTTTTCTTCTTCATAAATAATCAGAAAGCCGCACTTGTCGTCAACACCATTTATTTTATCCTTGAAATCATCGAGACAGAGACAAACACAAACACGCTGCTCTTGTCGCTATAAAACATCTGTTTAACAAAGTTACGTTTGAGAGAGAAACAGTCCTTGTCGTCGAGTATGCGCAATGCGTTTTATAGCAAAACATTTCTCATTAGAATTCAACAAATGCAAGGGGTTTTTTTGTTAGTGAAACGAATAAATTAATTATTTATTTATTTACTGATACAAAAAAACACAACTTGCATAAAATTGTTATTTTTTGTTGCTTTGTGGAAAATTACGGTCAATTTATTTTTTCTTTTACCCCATTTACATTTATTAAAAAAAATAAAAAAAAACGAAATCACGAATTTCCATAAAAAAATAAAAAAATCTAATTTTAAATTTATAATTTTCTGTAAAGGTCACTTGCCTTCCAAAAATAAACAAAACGTCAATTAATTCGAAATGAAGACATTTCTGGATAACAGCTTTCATCACGTCTCAATTTTAGATGAACTATTATTATTATTATCGTTCAATTATATTTTCTTTAAAAATTCATGTTCTTCTTTCAAGAAAAACCCGCTATAAACATAAAATAATTTTCTACAATTTTTTTTTTGTGATGTACAGACGTTTATGAACTAAAAATAGTTAATATTTGACGTGCTTTTGTGTATTTTATTTATACACCGAAATTTCTTGTCTCGCATAGAAGAGGAAAAAAAATCAAAATTTTCTTGCATGTCTCAATTTATGAATAAATAAAAAGACAAATAAATAAATAAATAATACTACTTACTCCGCCGCCCAGACTTGATAACGATGGAAATCTTTTACGTAAGCTAGCGAGACTCATTTTTATGGAATTTTATTTGTCTGGTTTTTTTATTATAATTTTTTTTGTGTCTGAGCAAAAAATGTTAAAATTAAATATCCGTGAAGGTGTATCACACAATTTTAATGTAATTTTTGCTCTGTTGCGTCTTTTAACGTAATTCTCTTATTTTTTAGGTACTGAGAGTAATTTTTTTTTTATTTTTTTATATTTTTTGGTAAAATTATATCATCACAATTTTTTATTTATTTTATTTTTATTTTTTTTTTAAATTAATAAATAATTATTTTTTTAATTAATTTTATTTTTTTCTTAAAAATATTTTTTTTTATTTTTTTTTTAATTTTAGAAAATCAAAGAAAATCGCTCCAAGCAGTTTGATCTGCTGGCACTTGATCGAGACTATTCAAAATTATTCAAATTCTCGCGAATGTACGACGAAATGAGTGACTGATCTCTTTTTTGCATGCAAGAAAAATATTTCTTTCTCGCGAGCGTGTGCCGACAGATATGTCACTCGTGAGAAATCGTTTCTTGTCAATATAATTTTCATTTAATAGAGACGCGTGTCTTCTACCGCAATTACCAACAGAAAAAAATACACAAGAACAAGTGTGTAAATGAAACGAATAACAATTGAGAGAAAAATTAATGGTTTTGCTTGATTAGTCAGAGATTTTTAGGTGAGAAAGACACAAAATTGAGATCAAGAAATGCGAAGCAGGTGTCTGTTTTTGTGAAGTCATGCGTATTTATTTCAAGATTTCTGCTGATTTTGTATTCGAAAGGTTAAAATTACAACAAAATTTGCATGAATATTTATTATTCTAACGAAATTTTGTGTATTTTTCTTTAAAGCGGAAATACTTTAAAGCAACTTTTGATGTTCAAAGTAAAAATTTTGCACTAAATCATCCCCTTGAACAACAAAAAATATTTTTCAAACAAAGTGATGAATGAACAATGCCTCATAAATAGCCAAAAACTATCGAAAAGTTGTGATCTCATACAAAAATGTACCTCGTCCCATATAAAGAAGGTTGTTTTGTTTATCGATCGCAACTCATCATCACTCCAATAACCATAAAAAAATATCAAAAACGGTTTTTAGGCCAAAAATGCCATTAACAAAATAAAAAAAAGTGATATCACCTTTGAACTTTCAACAGCTGCCCAAAATTCACGATAAATTATTAAAATTTTTCCGAATTATATTATCAAGAAATCTTGCGTGATACAATTTAATTTAGCCCAAAGCCCAAAAGAACTGGCACAAAGAATGTCAAGAAAGGTCGGATTTCTCATCATAATTACAAAAATATGTCATTTCTTAAAAAAAACAGAAAGAAAGAAAATCCAGATCTGTTAAATGATAAATGCCTCCCAACTACCCAAGTCAGACACATTTGGCTTACGTGAGCAATAAATATCGATTTTCAGTCATAAAATAATAAATATGATCCTCCTAATGAAGATTTATATCACTTGGTAAGGCCTTATCTGGAAAAAAAATACATTTTTTGTCGTGTTCAGATGATGTTCGTTCGTGCATGTTTATCAAACAACGAGCAAGGTGAAAACATTTCTAAATTTATTTATTATCGTTTTGGGGCAGGTTACTTATGTGTCTGAAATGTGAAAATAATACTTTTTTCGCAATAATTTATTGGTACAAGACAACCCGAATGTTTCTCATGTGCGAGAAATGCTTGTCAAAAGTAATTGTTTTGCAATTAATTAAAAGCGAATTCATTAATAAGCTTGATGTTGCCCTGAGGGAATTTATTCATAAATTGCGTTTCAATTAATTATGTATATTGACAAAGTGATGCTTGTGTAATTAATTAATAAGTAAAGATGTAAGAGAGATGCTCTTCTTGGAAGAGAAAAGAAAAAGAGAATAAGGAAGGAAAAGGAAATGGAAAAGCAATTTTCATCACGTTTCTTTTCTCGGAAATTTTTTTCTGATGGTCATCTGAACAGTAAGAAAAAATATTTTCGCAATAAATTTTTTTATGCGAGATATAAAAGAATTTTTTAAAGAGACTTTAAGTCGATCAATATATTAAATTAATTTAAATAAATTCGTAATTATTTTCAGTGTTCAAATTTTTGAAATAATTTAAACTTTAGATAAAGATTTGATACTTTTAAATTAATATTTGATGCTTTAAAACGATTTTTGTCTTAAAAGCTCAAAAATTAATTCTATAAAGTTTCAAATCTTAATCAAAAGTTCAAATAATTTTCCCATATTGTCTAATGGTAAGAATATCCAGCTACTTTTGAAGTTAAGACCTCAATAATTTTTTTTAAAATTTTTCCCATATTGTCTAATGGTAAGAATATCCAGCTTTTTTAGAGGTTAAGACCTCAATAATTTTTTTTTTAATTTTTCCCATATTGTCTAATGGTAAGAATATCCAGCTTTTCGTTAATTTTTTCGGCCATATCAGTTTTTCAAAGTTCTCTTGTTTCATTTCTCATTAAAATTACGAGTCTCCATTGCATTGAAGCTCCCTTCATTATCACTTGTCACAACATTTATCTTATCACTGTACTTTTTTTATTCAAACGAAAACGTCCATCACTTTTGATTAATTACATCCAAGGTCTGTTGCTTTTTGAAAATGTTTCAGTCACGAATTGATTCTTCACAGCAAAAGACAAAAACTGTATATCATTCGAATGTTAATTAGTTAATTAACGTTTTATCTTGATCTTGATCCAATATTGAGTTGACAGAATTTCACTAATTAAATGTCGTCTCACACGAAGAGGTTGTCAGCATGGCGCCTCCATTTAATTTGCCGGCGAAATAATTGCATAATAAACCATTACGAGAGATAACTTAACGAAAGATTGCATTTCCTCTTTTTTGGAATGCAATTTCTCTTTTTCTCTCCGACTTTCATTTATTGGAAATCCAAATGGTATAAAAATGTCTTTAAATTGTATGCACTTTGTAAATGCTGAGTATGATATAAATGTGTGACAGCAAAAAAAGTGCAGCGCAAGCTCTTTATACATTTGTGTCAATCAGGCGTCGGATAGTCTGCCAACTTGGAGGATTTTTTACCCAAATACGTTCATTCAAATAGAATTTTGTGTTAAAATTGATTGAAATTTTTGACAAAAATTGAGTTCTTACCGGCTTGACTTCACTTTCTGACATCCTTTGTATAAGCTAATCCCTTATGTAATAATTATTTTTTGTGTACTTAACGCTATGTGAGCACTTCTTATGTATTTATTGATTAAAATTTGCTTTAATTTTTTTTTCGATTTTTTTTTTTTTTATAAAGTTAAAATGTAGGCTTTTTCATGTCGAAAAAAAATCGATATTTAAATTAAGACGTTCAGGAAAAAAACTACTTTTTTTTAAGTTTCACTCGTATAAAAACACCCAACTTCCTTTAACGTCTTATTTATGGCTTGAATTTCATTTTTCTTCTATTTTTAATCACTTGCTATCAACTCTACTTTCATTCCAAGGTAAAAACTATCTTGTAGTAAAAAATTGATTTTTCATCAAAAACTTTTCTTCTATCTTCTTTTCGTGCTGCGTCACGCCCTAATTGGCATCAACTCCTTTATTTCTGAGATTTATTCAGCTACTTTTGTTATTTTATTTCTTTTCAACTAACAAAAGCACGATAATTTGAATGTTTATTAATTTATTTATTTTTGTGATTTTATTGAAAGAGATAATTAGCACTGATTTTTTTCTTTAATATTTTTTTGTAGAAAAAGCGACTACTCGTTTCGGCTGCAATGCGACGAATGGATGCAATTTTCATTGGATTTTAACTGGAAATTCCATAAAAATGGAGATGGCTGGTTGTTTGAAGCGGTAAATGGTATAAAAAGTTTTCGACGATTCGTGAAGTTGGTAAGTTGAGGATTATATTAGAAGTTTTTTGTTGTTGAGTTTATTTTTATGACAAAAAATTTTGTTTTTGTTTTAATTCCCTCACTTTTTGTTTGTTACGATTATTTTATTCACATTACACTTTTTTTTTGTTTTGTTATGAATTATTTGACAAAAAGGTTTTATGCGACTTTTAATGACTTTCATGAGAAAAAAGGATTTACGAAGAATTTAGTCTGAAACTTAAAGAAAACAAAAATTAAAACGAAATTAAATAAAAATAATAATTTAAATAAATTTATTTATAAAAAATAATCAAAAAATTAATAAATATTTATTTTATTTATTTATAATTAAAAATATAAAAATAATTTTATTTTAAAAAAATTTTAATTTAATTTATTTTTTTTATTTTAAAAATTAATAAAAATTTAATTAAAAATTAAATTAAAAATTAAAAAAATAAATTAAAAATTAAAAATTATTAAAAATTAAAATAGAAATAAATTTATTAAAAAATTAAAAATATTTTTTAATAATTATTAGATATTCAAAAAAAAATAAATTAATTAAAAAAATATAATTTAATAAAAAATTAAAATAAAATTTATTTTTTAAATTAAATTAAAATAATTAAATTTTTTACTATTTTTTTATAAATTAAAAAAATAATTTTTTTTAAACCCTCAAGCAATTTTTCAACTTTTCAAAAATCTTAACACTTCCATAACATCTAAATTAATGCCGTATAAACAACTTAAAAGCCGTATGATTATTTAAATAGCTCCCGAGGGATCCATTTATCACAACAATAAGTTTATGTAAATGAGTGTTTCAGTGTAAAATTTTACCGCCAAGACACGAAAATTATACAAAATTTCAAATGAAGACATTCTGTCCCTGAAACCGTGTCAAATTTTCAATTTAGTCATGTTTGACGAATAACTACAAAGTCATTAATATAATTTATTCACAAAAACTTTGTCGTTCGTCTAACATCAAATGTTCAAAGTGCAAAAATTTTTTGACATTTAAAAGGAATCGTGATTGATTTTTCAATTAAAACTTTTTAATTACATGACAAAAAGAAGTTTTTTTTGCCTCGCGACATGACGTAATATTAGTTTTTGCTATAAATATCGCCACAATAAGGAAAAATAAATCTAATTTAATCGCAGTTGACAATCTGGAGTAATCAATAACGAAGACAGAGAGCAAAGCATAAACGCAAAAAATCGTGACATTTAAGGTTAAATGCCTTTTTTCGACGAAAAACCAAAAAAACATTTTGTGAAAAAGAATTAAAAACTTACGTGATGGTGATGATGATGCCCATCTTTGTGGTTTTTGTCGCCCTTTTTGCCCGTATGACCCGGCGAATGGTGATGCGGCGGCGACAAAATCTCTCCGCCCGCATACTGATGATGCATAATGGCAAAATCCTCGTAATGCTGCGGCGGATGGTGCGGATGATGAACGTGATAGTCGACATTTGGTATTGGAGTGTGATGTTCTTTGGAAGGGGTTCGAGCGCCATGATGGCCTGCTGTTGTTCCATGAGCTCCGTGATGCGCTCCCGTGGCATGATGATGCCCGTGTGCTGTTGGAGGCGACGGTAAATTGTGCCCGCTGTGCGGTAAATGCGAACTATGTTGACCCGATTGATGATGATGCGGAATATGGCCTTGATTTGCCTCCATTAAGGTAGGTTGGATATTTGTTACAAATGCCGCCATTATTTATTACCAACTGCACTTTTGATGCGAATATTGTTACTTTTTTTATGTGTTGGACTTTATGGATGTTTTATGGAAATTTTGCTTCTAACAGAACTAATTACTTAGCAACATGCAATTACGGTTATTTTATAATTTTCCTTTTTCATTTTGTTTTTTTTTTCATGTAAATTAAGGCTGTTTCTCTTGTTTTTATTTTTATCAATGCTGAAAAATATTTTCACAAACTCAATTTAAACATTTTTTTGCATTAATTATTTTTTTTTGTTGAGATATCCATTTTAAATAAATTTGTATCAACATTCAACATTTTTTTTCAGATAAAATCACATAACGAGTGTTTCTACCCTGAGAATCGTAAAGAGGTTAATTTCACTCTTTTTAGATGTTAAATAAGAGGTAAGTAATTTATCAACTTAATTTAAATTAATTAATTCCGTTTTTTTTGTTTTTAGTTCTTAAGTGAATTTCATGTTCAAAAACTATTTGACAAAAAAACTTAACAAGTCAACAAGAGCTTTCGTTGGTTATAGTTTTTAAGATTTTGAAGTCAAGTCAACAGGATGAAGGTTAAAAAGTTAAAAGGTAAAAAGTTAAATAAAAAGTAATAATTTTATAAGTGTTAAAAGAAAAATAGGAGAAACTATAAGAAAAAACGAGAAAAAAGCAGAGATTTAAAAAAGTAGGATAAAGTAGAAAGGACATAAAAGAAGGAAGGAAGAAACAATCCGAAGAGAATAGACAAAAGTTCAAAAAAAAATTTGTTCATCTGAACACAATTGATTTACAAAAACAGAAAACTATCTGATGTCTAACTGCCTTTGCGATTTATAACTCAAATTTATTATAATTAATGCGGCTTTAACCATCAAATACATATCGAAACTGAAGTCTTCGAATATTAAGGATGAAAAAATTCGGCTGACTCACAAGCAAGGAATGTTCGATAAATATTAAATCTGTTTTGAAGAGCCTTGTTTGGTTATCAAAATCATAAAAAATGTGACTCGATGCATATTTCAATATAATATCAATATAACTCTTAATAAATGTAAGAGATGTTCTTCAACAAGATACACATTGGAGATGTTCATATCAATGAAGTTCATGATGTTCAAAAGATCATTATGAAAATTAAAGTTTTACTTTTCAATGAATTTTAAGCAAAATTTCAAATGAAAAGAAAAGACTTAAGAATTTTAGTTTACAAAATTTTGATTTTAAAAAATTTAAATAATATTTTGGGAAAAATATCTTTTGTTTAAATTTAACTATATTTTGTTTGAAATTCACCCTTTTTCATTTCACAGGGCAGAAAAAACAAAAATTCCCACAAAAAAATCCTCTTTATTCATTTTAAATCCTTTTTCTGAATCCTTTGATAGGCTCACAAAATAATTCAATGTCTCCATTTCATCATTTAAAAGTAAGCCATGACAAGCATCTTTCTCATTTATTTACGACTTTTCTCCCAAAATTTATTCACTTGTCCAAAAACATCTCATTGAATAGAACATGACCTACTTTTTACATTCTTTGTCTCTCTCTCCCATAATTTTTTCTCTTCTACAAAAAATTGTCCATAAATTTGTGAATTCTTAACGCTTACAACACGATAACGTCTCGCAATACATCAAGGAGTCCTCCTGACAATACAAATGAACAGCTATCGTCCCTACAGGCATTCCTTTTGTTTGTTCATTATTCAAATGCCGTATTTTTGGTCCCAGATTTTCCCTCAGCGATAAACTCGTTTAAGTTTTTTTTTCTTGCTTTCTTCGTAAAAGCGTCGCTAAAGTTTTCTCTTTTATTTTTCGCTTTTCCGTTTTGGCCTGACATTCGCACGAACATTTTAATATGCTTATGACGCCGAGGAACGTTGAACAATGCTTCGCTTTCTTTCGCTCGTTCTCTTTATTACGATTATTATTATCGTCGTTCCTGTTTATTTTGGTAACTTTTTGTATTTTTCTGAGAGCCTCAAATTATACAAAGGCATAAAATAACCGAGCGAAAAAAAAGAGGGAAAATACGCACGATGACGTGTGAATGGGAATGAAATGGATCGAATGTGTGGAAAATAAAAAAAAATAAATGGAAATGTTTTTTCCACACCTTTCTTCGATTGTGATACTCGACGCGGTTTCAACAAAAAAAAAAAGATAATGTTTCGCATTTATATAACCCGAGCTACTAACGTTGTTTGTTACATAAACAATGGCGATGAATAAAGTGAAAATTACTACAGAAAATATTTTTTCTTAATAAGTTTTTATGGAAACGTCAGGTTATTGACTTTTAAATTAGATTTTTGAAACTTAATTGCATATCTCTTACTTTTAAGTGTCCTTCAAGAATAAATTTTTTTGTTTAAAATTTAAAATTATTGACAATTTTCAGTAAATTTTAAATTCAAATTTAGCTTTTATCATGCTGATTTTACGATGAATACGTAATAGGAGTGAAAAATGTCAGTAAAATGCATAAAAGATGTTTCACGTTTTAATGTCGTCGTCCCATGATAGCACAAGAGATGCTTTTTGTCATAAAAAAAAAAGTTTTTATTGGTTTAAGAGGAATTTTTGATGCGCTTTTTCAATATATTTATTAAAGTCATTTTATTTTTTAAATTTTTTAAAGAATTTTTTAAATTAGAATTATTTAAATTTTTAAAATTTAAATTAAAAAAAAATTAATTAATTAAAATTAATTAAAAATTTTATTAAAAAAAAATAATTAATTAAAAAAAAATGAAAAAATTATAATTTTTTATTTTTTTTAATTAATTATTTTAAAATTTCATAGAAAAAATTCATAATAAAATTATTTATATAATTTATTTTAAAAAATAAAAATTAAATAAAATTAAATTAAAAAAAATTAATAATAAAATTCAATTTTAAGCTTGAAAAAATTTTCAAACCAAAATACTCATAAAAATTTAATTTTTACGTGACACGAATTATTTTTGTCAGAATTCAACAATTTCCTCCCTAAAATAATCATTTTTTCACAAAAGAACGTAAATTTTCAACCCACTAATTATAGGTTAAGCACTGAAAATTTTCCACATACTCAAACAATTAAAATTTATCGTCATTGTTGAAAAAAACACAAAGGGCGTTAACATTGGTCGTGTACCTCGATTTTAAGCAGCACTCAACAATTTTTCATGAAAAAAAATAAAATCATATTATGTTCGAAAAAACCATTCACTCAAGTAATCGCATTCGTTACACTCGACTAGTTAGATACGATATTAAAATGGATTCTCGAGAAAGTTTTCACTTTTTTTTCAATTCTTTTTTTTTCTTTCGTGCAGGGCAGTTATTAACTTTTCTTCTTTTTCTTAGACTTACTTTATATTTTTTTTTCTTTGTCTATTAACAATTAATTTTCAACTTTTTTTTATTTATTTAATTTTTTTTCTTCATTAAATTAATAAACTCACTCAATTTTTATCACTTCTCTTATTTTTTTTATCACTCCCTGTAATAATATTTTATTTTATTTTATTTCCATGCACTAAATAAAAAAGCCAATCAGGCTTCTTCACACAAAATTAGATTAACTCCGCTTGCTGTGTGTGTACAAGCCTTGCCTTGGTATCACTTGTAATGTAATATATTATGTTAATAAAAAAAATCCTTCACAGGATAAAAAACGCACGAGCACGATTTTTAAAATATTTTTGTGACTTGACAGCAAGACAGCCAACCAACGAATGAATTTTCTCGGTGAAAATGTTTTCGTGCCTGCCGAGGGTTGTTCATGAGTGGTGAGTAAATTTTCCTTCGTTTGGTTGTTTAAGTTATGTTATCGCGCGACAAATAGACTACAGAGGTGAATTTTTGTGTTGGACCATGTCTTTCGTTTTAGCTTTAAATAAATCGAAAAAAAAAATGTTTTTTACTAAATTAAAAATTTTTTATCAACCTTTTTATATAAATATTGAAAAAAACATTCATTATTTAAAATTAATAAGAAAAAATAAATTAATAATCATTTTTATACATTTATTAATTTTTTAAACAATAAGAATTAATAATAAATTATTTTTTTTTAAATTTAAAATTAATTGAATTTTAAAAATTTGAATTTAATTAATTATTTTTAAAATTATTTTTAAAAATTAAAATTATTAAAAAATATTTTTTATAATTATTATTATTTTTATAATATTTTAAAGTTATAAATTTTATTTAAACATTTTTTAATTATTTATTCTAAATTAATGAAAATTTTTTTTTATTTATTATTAAATTAATAATTTTAAGATTATCTTTTTTTTTCTTAAAATAATGATTTTTTTTTTATTTTAAATTAATAATTTTTATTATATTTATTTTTTAACTCACTTATTATTTATTTTTTTTGATAAAAAAATTTTAAAAATTTTTATTTTATTTTTTTTTTTTATTTTAATTATTTTTGGAATTTTTGTCGAAATTCGTATTTAATTCAAATTTTAAAAATTCTTGTATTAAATTCGAGTTCTTTGAAATTTTTTAATAATTTTTCTTTGACCAAAAAATATTTTTGAAGAAATTTTTAAATTAAAAAAACTAAAATAAAAAAAAAAATGTTTGACATTTTATTCACTTCGGAGAATAAAACAACACTAAAAATACATGAGAAAATATTTTTATATAAAAAAAAATTATTTGGAAAATGTTGATTTTTGTCTCGTCGGCTTTTGTTGTCGTCAATTTTTTGTTGTACATGTCTGTAGAAAGGTAAAAAAAATAAACAAAAATCGGTCTATTTTTGGATAAAATTGTTGAAAAATTCTTCGTTGTCACGTATTTTCAACGTCCTTTAGATAAAAATAATGTACCTAATTTATTACACATTTTATTTCTATTTTTTTCATAAAATGCATTTTTTTTTTGCTGATAAAGTAACTTTTATTTTTTGTTTGAAAGTAATTTGCATGATATGCCCTCAAAACAGAAAATTTTTGTTACAAACTTTTATTTTGTGTCTAATGGTTTTTTTTTTTACTTCGGAGCAAAAATTTGTCTGCATAATGATGTTCCGATTTCGCTTCTGCCTAAAAACATGTACAGACACAAATAATTTATTATTATTCCTTTTTATTAGTAAGTTTCGGTAGAAAAACGTGCAAGAAATGTACTTACAATAAAACTTTTTTTTTTTTTGCAGAACTCACGAAAACTCTCATAAATGTTCATAGAATCTAATAAAAAACTGATGATGAAAAATTGTATTTTTGTGAGAAACTGGAGGAAAAATTTTCGTTTCAAGAACAGAGAAATAGTTTTAGCAGTAAAAAGGTTCATCGGGTATTTTTGCTTCGGTTATGACGAACAAAGAACGTATTGCGGCAAAATGGTACAAGTTGGACAATAGTTGCTTTTGAAATAATAAATTTTCATGGCAAATGTGTTTGACAGTTCAATCTGTTGTTCGTGAGAAAGGAAACGGAATGATTTTCGTTTCTTGAGATAATTTACGATGAGTTCGTTGACAGTTTTTGATTGAAAGAGATTCTTGATTTAGTTTTCAAAACCAAAACTGTGTCAAAGGAAATTTTTTTTTCAGTTTCAATTTTTTAGGAGTTTTAAGTTATAAAATGATTAAAAATGATAAATTAGAGCCTCTCTGATAAATTTTTATCCATTTGGAGCAAGATTTGACAAAAATTGCTTTGACACAGTTTTTGACACAGTTTTTTTGCTCTTGATTTAGTTTTTAAAACAAAACTATGTCAAAGGAAATTTTTTTTTCAGTTTCAATTTTTTGGCAGTTTTGAGTTATAAAATGATTAAAAATGATAAATTAGAGCTCTCTGACAAATTTTTATCCATTTGGAGCAAAATTTGACAAAAAATGCTTTGACACAGTTTTTGACACAGTTTTTTTTGCTCTTGATTTAGTTTTTAAAACAAAACTATGTCAAAGGAAATTTTTTTTTTCAGTTTCAATTTTTTGGCAGTTTTGAGTTATAAAATGATTAAAAATGATAAATTAGAGCTCTCTGACAAATTTTTATCCATTTGGAGCAAAATTTGACAAAAATTGCTTTGACACAGTTTTTGACACAGTTTTGCTCTTGATTTAGTTTTCAAATCAAAACTGTGTCAAAGAAAAATTTTTTTTTTCAGTTTCAATTTTTTAGCAGTTTTGAGTTATAAAATGATTAAAAATGATAAATTAGAGCTCTCTGACAAATTTTTATCCATTTGGAGCAAGATTTGACAAAAATTGCTTTGACACAGTTTTTGACACAGTTTTTTTGCTCTTGATTTAGTTTTTAAAACCAAAACTGTGTCAAAGGAAATTTTTTTTTCAGTTTCAATTTTTTAGGAGTTTTAAGTTATAAAATGATTAAAAATGATAAATTAGAGCTCTCTGACAAATTTTTATCCATTTGGAACAAGATTTGACAAAAATTTCTTTGACACAGTTTTTGACACAGTTTTTGACATAGTTTTGCTCTTGATTTAGTTTTTAAAACCAAAACTGTGTCAAAGGAAATTTTTTTTTTTGCAATTTCATTTTTTTATAGTTTTAAGCTGATAAATTTTATTTTTAGAATTTTATGAAATTTTTAAGGCTTTTATTTGAAGAAATCAATATTAAAGAGCAAAAAATATAAAAATTTAGAAATTTTTCATTAAAAAATTGAAAAAATAATTTTTATTAAAGAGCTAAAAATAAAAATGAAAAAAAAAAACAAATTCAATTAAAAACCTGAAAATATTAAAAAATTTTTATTAATTTTTTTCACAAAATAACAAATTAATACATAATTTCCGTCTTCCATGCATGCAAACGACACACATTTCACGCATATTGACGACTGAAGGTCAATTATTTCATTGATAAATCTTACGAAATTCTCTCAAACCGGTTCAAAGAGAGACACAAATCTGATTGTTTTCCTACAATTAAGATGCAAATAGGTGCATATAAATAGCGCATCTCACAACAAATAATGCACTCAATTATACTCGAGATGTGTAACGTACCAGATAACACTTCTCTCCATTTCTCGACTACCGACTTGTTTGTTTTTACAAATATTGCAATAATTATTAAATTCATGTGAGATCAGTTCAGAACGAGACATTGTCGCGAAATTTCTTGTTTTTCCTCAAAAAAAATTTTAAAAATGAAATTTTCCATTAAAAAATTATTTTTCGTGTCAATTTTAGCGATTTTTCTGTCAGAAAAAGTAAACGGATCAAAACCTGTCTTAACAACTTTTGCCATTTTTTCGAACGTCGAATCGAATAAATTCATGTGAGATCAGTTCAGAACGAGACATTGTCGCGAAATTTCTTGTTTTTCCTCAAAAAAAAATTTAAAAATGAAAAACAGAATTACCCTAAATTGTGACGTTGTCGTGAAAAATCTCACATCAATTCAAATTTTTGATGGGCACCAAAGGATTGTCGCCGACTCGAGGGATCACGAAGACATGGATTTACACACGGAATTCATTCCGTACACGAGCCAACATCATCTTTTCAAAGTTTTTCTCACGAAGGAACAATTTCGCACGTACCGTGAACCCTTTTTCTGTGTGGCAAATAGTTTGTTTGGCAAAGCCCAAATGGCGATAAATGTCGATGAGATTCGTCGTCACAAAGTGACAGGTAAAAATGTGATTTACATAATTCAATTTTCTGTGTGAATTTGTCAAGTAGGAGAAAATTGCTTAAAAGTTTTTATTTTTTTTTCTTTTCGAATGAAAAAAAAAAAAATAAAAAAAGAAGAGAAAAAGTTTTCGTATGCTACTGGTAGAAGAGCATCCTTTGTGGCAACTGACATGTCAAAACTTGAAAAAGATGTTAAAATACTTGAAGGAGATAGTTTGAGGTTGTCATGTTTGGAGCATGATTTCCCTCATCGAGATGTTGTTTGGTATAAGGTTAGTTTTATTTTTATTTTTTTTTAACATTTATTTAAGTTCGATTTAAATCAATTTATATATAAAAAGAAAGATTTTTTTCAGATTCTTTTAAATTAAATAATATTTTTGATTGCATTATTTTACCTTTATTAAAACTAATTATTCAAATAATTAAAAAAAATAAATCAAATTTTTAAATTTTAATTTTTAATTAATTTTAAAATTTATTTCTTCATTTTTAATTAATTTACTGATTAATTTTCGAAAATATTAAATTTAATTTAAAAAATTAAATATTTTTTCTTCGTGATAAAAAAAATAAGGCACATTTTAAAAAAAAATAATTTTTTTAAAATTTAATTTCAATTTTTTTTAAATTTTTTATTATTATTTTTAATTTTTTTTAATAATTTTAATTTTTTTTATTATAAAAAATTATTTCATTTTTTTAAAATTTCAATTAATTTTTTTTAGATTAAAATAAATAAATAAATTTAATGATTAATTTAACTTTCGAAAATATTAAAATTTATTTAAAAAAACTAAATATTTTTTTCATGATAAAAAAAGAAAGCAATTTTAATTAATTAATTAAAATTAAAATTATTTTTTTTTAATTTCATTTTAAAAATTTGTTTTAATTTTTTTATTATTATTTTTTTAATTTTTTTTTTTTTTGAATCTTTAACCTAATTTTAAAATTTATTTTTAGAAAAAAAAATTAAAATATAAATATTTTTTTTTCGTAATAAAAAAATAGAATTTTTTTAAAAAATTAATTTTTAATTTTTTTCTGTAGTTAGTTAATAATTTTTTTTTTATTTTCTTTTTTAGGAAAATCGACCTTCACCGAATTTCAAAAGCAACGAACTCATCATAGAAAAAACAACCAAAGGCGATCAAGGCACTTACCGCTGTTACATCGACTCTACCGAACAAAATCGTTTCAAAGTCACAATTCTCTCTGAACGTTGCTCTCCATGGACTTCTTTCACTCCATGCTCTGTTTCCTGCGGCACAGGATATCGTTCTCGCACTCAAAAATGTCTCAAACCGCCAAATTTCGTATGCGACGAAATCAATTTCGAAGTTGAAATTTGCCAAGCTCATCATTGCACGAAAAATCCGGAGCCAGCTTTTCTTAAACAAGGACCTGAATTGGTTGAATGGCACGGAAACAGCTTCAAACCGTACAAAGACACGGAATACGACAAAGATGGTCCGAATTGCGCGAAGGGATTCACGCTGGATGTCTTTCGGAAACGCTGC